>NC_139790.1:3748569-4140504 GCF_965231275.1 Zosterops lateralis
CTAGAATTGAGTCCCTCAGCCCTGGAATTGGGACACTCAGCCCTGACATTGAGTATTTCAGCCCTGGAATTGAACCCATCAATCCTGGAACTGAACCCCTGAGCTCTGGAATGAGCTACTCACCTCTGGAATTGAGGATTTAAACTCTAGAATTGAGTATTTCAGCTCTGGAACTGACAATTCCAACCCTGGCATTGAGCCCCTCAGCCTGGAATTGAGCCTTTCATCCCTGGAACTCAGTATTTCATTGCTGGAGCTAAGGAGCTCAGCCCTACATTTGAGCCCCTCAGCCCTGGAATTCAATATTTCAACCCTGGAAAATATTTCAACGCTGGGATTGAATATTTCAACCCTGGAATCATTTCAGCCCTAGCACTGAGCCCCTCAGCCCTGGAACTGAGCCCCTCTTTAACCCCCAGCCCATCCCAATCCTGAATTCTGTTGCATTATTATCCCAATGCAGACTCCTGGCATTTTCAGGCGCACACTGCACAGGCCATATTTCCCCTCAAAGCCCTGAAAAGCTGCAAAAATCAGATTTTTCTTCCTGCTTTGCCACTCCTGCTCAACTGGTGCTACCAGGGGCCTGCTGGGGGAAGGATATTGGATATTTATCACTCAGCACACAGGTTTGTGCCTGTGATAAGCAAAGATTTATGTTTTAATCTCTGAGATTTCAAATAATTTCCCAGGTTGCAGCAAATTTCTCCCAGCTGGGTCAGCTCAGGGATGGGGTTGAGCTGAACATGCAAATATTTTGCAGCTCTGCCTGTGCTGGGGTTGCCTTTTGCAATTTGTGTGTCCTAACAATGATCCTGCATCTCAAAGGTGCTTTTTTTGCTCTGTGGTGTTTAAGCCTCTGAGGTAAAGGGGATAAAAATCCAACTGCTTATCCCTGCAGTGCCTTGTCAAAGCAGGAGTTGTGCATCTGGCTGATTACAAGCTTTTTTCACTTGCTCTAAATAAAACTGCAGCGCTTTCCCTCAAGTTTTCACACAGCAGTGGTTGATGTTCTCCAGCATCTTTCAGCTTCAGCTCCTGTTTGTTCAGTGGAGGCCAAAAATCTGCTCATGGAATTGCTGGGAAATGTCCTTTGCTGTTGTTTCTGTCCTTAATTCTGCCCTGCTGCATTTCCCCTGCTCTGTGTGTGTGTGTGAGGGGGAGAAATTCAGTTTTCCTGGGCATTTCCTGGCAGTCAGGGGCTGCTGGAAGGGTTTGCAGCTTCCCCCTGCAGGATCCTTGTGGGAACCCTGGGCACTGAGAATTCCAACCCCAATCACTGAGAATTCCAACCTGGTCACTGAGAATTCCAGCCCCGGGTACTGAGAATTCCAGCCCTGAAATTTAACTGAGAATTTAACTGAATTTAACTGAATTTAACTGAGAATTTCAACCCCAATCACTGAGAATTCCAGCCCTGAGCACTGAGAATTCCAACCCCGGGCATTGAGAATTCCGCCCCCAAGCCCTGAGAATTCCAGCCCTGATCACTGAGAATTCCAGCTCTGAGCACTGAGAATTCCAGCCCTGAGAAATCAGAATTCCAACCCTGAGAATTCCAGCCCTGGGCACTGAGAATTTCAGACTCTCTGTGCTGACAGGCTCTGACCCCCCAAGCAAACCCTGCATTGACCTGAGGCCGTGGAAAAGGCTCCCAAAATTGAGTGACAGCCCTGGGATTGTGGGTGTGGGGTTTGGATAGAAGTGTGTGATAGCACAGGGTGCAAAATTAGAGTTTAAGGGTTTAGAACACAGTAACTTATATATAAAGCAAGATGGAGGATTTAGGGCAGAGGCTGAGTCCTTTTTCACCTTCTCCTTCATGGTTTGGGTGGTTATTTTGTAATTGGGTAGAAAAATCCACATCGTGGACATGGGTGGTTGGTTATTGGGTTAAAAGTAAAAATAATTTAGGTGTCATCTCTTAATTGGACAATTTGTGCTCAAAAGACTTTGGAAAGAGTTAGAGGCAGAGCCATTTTCTACCTTGTTAGTCAGAACTCACAGCTTGTGAGACTGTGACATAGATAAGAATTAATAAATATGTGAGTTCAAACATGAACTGAGTCTCAAGTCTTAATCCCAGCTCTAACAGAAGAAAATAAGACAAAACCCCCCAGTTCCTCCTTCCTCCAGGCTGGCAGTGAAGCTTCTAAAACCACCTGAGTGAAGTCTGTGGTGATTGAGCAACTGCTGCAGGTGGAGTTGAGCTGCACTCCGGGTTGGGAATTACTACATCCCTCCTAGTCCTGCACCCGAGCTCCAGGTAGTGCAGAAAGTACCCATTAGTGCCATTAGTGCTCGTGCTCATCTCTGCAGGCATTTATCTCTTGGAAAACCCTTTCATGAGGGGCCAAGTGGGGTTTTTTCTGCCCAAGACTTTGTTCTCCAGAACCTTGCTCGCACAAATCAACATAATGCCCCAAACATGCTGCAAAAACACAAATGAGATTGATATGAAAGAGCTCGGCGAGCAGCACTTTGAATGGGGTCCATAATGGGCTTTTTAATTAAATGAATATAGTCATTTCATCGAGGCAGTTCTCATTAGTGGGCCAATATTGAGCTGACCATTTCCTCCTAATTGCATTGTGTTTTTCTATAAGAGGCTCTGGTTTGGGGTTGATTTGAATGGATTGATAGGTGATTGTGTCTTGACACCTGGTGCACAGAGAGGAGGTGAAACGGCTCTGCTTTCCAAATGAAGCTGTTAAATATTCCCTGGAACACGCAGGGTTGTTTACTGTAGCCTGGCCTGGCCAGGCATGGCCACCCTGCCCTGCTGCAGTGTTTATGTAACTCCAGGTATTTACATTTCTGTGCCCAGCAGAGGGAATTTATTAAATCCATTGTGTTCCCACTCGAAAGGTGAGACCTGTTCTCTGGTGCGTGTGGGAGACTTCAAGGGACTGTGGATTTTCTACCACAACTCAGAAAAAAATTCTCTTTCTTTCCCCACTTTTTCAGATATTTTATATAGAAATTCTATCTCATCCTTTACTGATTTAACAGAATCATAATTCTGCCCTCATAAAAATATATTTCCTTCTTTTCCAGTGTCCTTCTCTCCTATTTTTTAATATTTTTTGATTGTCCTTGGATCAAACCTGTGAAACAACCAAGGAAAAGAGGGTGAGCCCTTGGGAGACTGGGAATGTTCGAGGAGCTCTGACTTCAGCATCCCAAAGTCAAACAAAATTCTGAGTTTCCTCCTGCAGGCCCTGCCCTGTCACAAGGAAAGGAAATAATTCTGTCCCATTCCATCTCCTTTGGTGCTCCTGCTTTCCTGGGGGAGCTCACTCTGGAAATTCAGTGAACAAAACCTCCTTCCAGCAGCTTGAATTCCTCATTTTTTTTCACCCAAAGATAGGTGTGTTATCAACTCACCAGGGTCAAGCTTACCGTAATCCTCTGCTCCGAGATCCCATTTGAGAAAAAATTCTTTTTGCCAAAGTTAATGGAACATTTTGTGAGGGATTTAATCCTGTTTGAGGAGGAGGGCTCTGATCCCAGGCACTGAATCACTGGGAGCAGCTCTGAACGCTGGTTACAGCTGGAATTTGGTGGTTTTGTTGTCAGAAGTCAAACACAATCAGCCTCCAGTGGGTGAGCGGTTCAAACAGTTAAAGCTCTGCTGTAACCGCACAGCTGCACCAGTGCTTTTATAGGAAGAGCTAAAAATGTCAAAGCACAATTTAAAAATGTTAATTAAGTTTCAATCTTTGTGGACAACATTGTTAATCACAGTAAGTGAGTGCAGCAGCAACCCTTGGGTGTTCTCACTGTCACTTCCTATTGAACAACAGTTCATTCCCACTCCTGCCACTTCAGCTGCCTCCAATCTGTCCATTAAAAATCACTTCATATTGGTTCGGTGGTCAGAAACTTCTGTTCAACATTCAGCAGCAATTGGAGAGTTTAATCCTCATCATTTTTCCCTTTTTTTCCCTGTGTTTTAATTATTGCCATGGCTCTGGTGATGTCCCAAAGGCTCAGTGCCTGGCAGGGGGAAGGTTCAGTGTTTGAAACAAGGAGCTGGTCTAGAGGAGGGGTCACTCTCCAGGAGAGATCCAGGGGTGTCTGATCCAGGGATGTGCTGTGCTGGGGGTCAGGAATGGCTGAGGAGCTGCTTCATTTTGGGGGGCAGGTGGGCTCTGGTTTAACTCTGTGCTGGTGGGTTCTGGTTTGACTCTGACTGTGCAGGTGGGCTCTGGTTTCACTCTGTGCTGGTGGGCTCTGGTTTCACTCAGATTGTGCACATGGGCACTGATTTCACTCTGAGCAGGTGGGCACTGGTTTTACTCTGACTGTGCAGGTGGGCTCTGGTTTCACTCAGCTTGTGCAGGTGGGCACTGGATTCACTCAGATCGTGCAGGGTGGGCTCTAGTTTCACTCTGTTCAGGGTGGGCACTGGTTTAACTCTGACTGTGCAGGTGAGCACTGATTTTATTCAGACTGTGCAGGTGGGCCCTGATTTCACTCTGTGCAGGTGGGCACTGGTTTAACTCTGACTGTACAGGTGGGCCCTGATTTCACTCAGTGCAGGTGGGCACTGGTTTAACTCTGACTGTACAGGTGGGCCCTGATTTCACTCAGTCCAGGTGGGCACTGGTTTAACTCTGACTGTACAGGTGGGCCCTGATTTCACTCAGTCCAGGTGGGCACTGGTTTAACTCTGACTGTACAGGTGGGCTCTGGTTTCACTCTGTGCAGGTGGGCTCTGGTTTAACTCTGACTGTACAGGTGGGCTCTGGTTTCACTCTGTGCAGGTGGGCTCTGGTTTCATTGTACAGGTGGGCACCAATTTCACGCTGCAGGTGGGCACTGCTTTGACTCAGGTTGAGCAAGTGGGCTCTGATTTCACTCAGTGCTGGTGGGCACTGCTTTGACTCAGCTTGTGCAGGTGGGCACTGGCTTCACTCTGATTTTCTCCCTGCAGTGAAGCTGTTCCAGTTGAGCTAAAAAACAAGAACCAGGATCTCTCAGCCCTGGGCAGTTGGTGTGTGCTTCCCTCACCTGGAATGGGGATCATTTCCCATCCCTTCCCATCCCCTTCAGGGATGTGGATCACTTTTCCATCCCTCCCCATTCCCTGACAATCCCATGGCTGTGCCTCCTCAGGCCCTGGCAGGATGTTTAACACAGTGCAGATCTTTGCACTGGGCTGATGACTCTTGGATTACTTGGATAAATTATTTCTCTTTGCTCATTCCATCCCCTCCCCGGGCCCTGAGCAGGGCCTGGACGAGTTTCTGACCCAGGCTGAGGCATCCACCCAGTTCACCCACAGCAGTTTTGCCTCCTGACTCTCCCCCTTTAATTATTCCCATTTCTCTGAGGCTGCCTTCTCCCTCTCAGCTGTCGAGCCCCTGCAGAGGGTTTTATCCCACTGACTGTAATAACATTTCTCTTTCTGCCTTTACTGAAGTTGCTGCTTGAATCATGCTTGCTTTGTTCTCCCCAAATAAAGGAGGATGCTAACAAGGCTTTCCAGGGTGCAGACATGTCCTAAATGCATTTTGGAGACGTGCTTTTAGGCTGTCTGAGGGAGAAGTGGAAGCTCTTAGGGGGAGCACTGTGCTTAAAAAAATAAAACCAGAACAAACAAGCCCCCCCCAAAAAAACCAAACAAAAAAATAAAACCAAAAAAATAACCCCCCCCCAAAAAAAAAAAAAAAAAACTCACAACAACAAAAACACCCAAAAAACCAAACCAAAACAAAAAAGAACTACAATGAACAAACAGAAAATCCCACAAAAAAGCCTCACAGTTTTGGATTGTCCTTTAGTACATCAGGCTTTGGTGTCTTTGTGTATTAAAAGGAGAAGTTGGAAGAATTCCTGATTCCTGTCAGGGATTTCCAGCCCCAGGAGAGCCAGAATTGCCTTTGCTCAGGTTCTGCCACTCCAGAGCAGGTTTGTTCCTCTCTAAAACTCACTGGGAGGGTTTGAATCTGGATTTAGACCCAGATTTAGGCCCAGGTTCAGATCCAGTTTTATCTCCAGTGGGACCAAAGCTGCAGTGAACCCCAGAACCTGCTGCTCCCCCAGGATTGCCCTGGAAATTCAATATAAAAACACCATCTTGCAACTTTTTGTTTTCTTTTTCTTCTGAGGGCAAATTGTTGAAAGCTGTTCTGGACTTAAAGGGGGGCCTTTAATTAACGATTTTTGCCTTCCACATCTGGGAGCTCCGAGGTGAATCAGCTTTAATTAAATGTTCTTCACACCTCCAGAAGCAGCCAAAGCATCCTGGTGCAGATATTGAATGTGGGATTTCCAAAATCCCACCCGGCTGATCTCCTCTGCCTGCAGTTGACAATTCTCAGTGGTCCGAGTGTTGTTTGTAAATTAAATTGTTGCCTCGTGTGATGCTCAGGCAAAAGGCAGGGAGGGAGCTCAAAAATCCCAATTCTGCTCCTTCTCACCCACTTTTTTTTCTTCTCTTTATGCAACCATTAGTCAGTGAATTGAAAGAAAACACAGAGAACAAACAGGGAATTCCTCTCAGCTTCTGAAAGGGCAGAATTAAGAAAAAAAAAAAAAGAAAAAAAAATGCAGAGGCAGGAAATTCTGAGGCAGAAGTCAAAGGCTTCATGCAGATGCTACAACAAAGTTAAAGGATCTTTTATGGGAATCAAATGGAACAATTCCTTTGTGATGTTTCTGTTCACCAGTGAGGGTGGGAAGGGCTCCCTTCAGGCCATGCCCTTTCCTGTCTCTCTATAAAGGTCCCTGGGTGGGAAAATAAATGAGATTTTTGCCCTACCCAGAACTTTTAATCACTGTAGGTGCTTAATAAAATGGTGTTCCATCCATTTGGAGCTTTCAGTGCTTGGAATTACCCTGTGGCAGGCAGTGGGAAAATAAAGCTGTTTTGCTTTGTTCCTCTGATTGGGTGGAAATATAAATTATGGGGTGCTGAGAATGCTGCACATTGCAGTGAAATGAAGTTATTTGGTACGAAATACTGAAATTATGGAGAATGAAACCATCAGTGTTTTGTTATGGTGTTTAAAAGCCATAAGGGAAATGGGGCGAGGAGTTAAAATCAAGAGATGAGGCACCAGATAAGGTGGGATTGGCTCCAGGAGGGTCTGCTGGGACTGGGATGTTCTCCATGACCAGAAATACTAAAAACACAACAAAAATAGGACTGGGGGCAATCTGAGCCCCCTTAGGGAGTTATAAATCCACAGGGATTCAGTGGAGGAGCCAGATCTGTGTCTGGGGGAGTTCAAAGCAGCCCTTGGGAGTGAAGGGAGGGAGGGTCATCTCTGTCCTGCTGAGGCTCCTGCACTCCAGGGAACGGGGATGAGGAGGAGGAGGAGGAGGAGGATGAGGAGGAGGATGAGGAAGAGGATGAGGAGGAGGATGAGGAGGACGAGGAGGGCAGGAGGGGAGAGCTGAGGGCAGGGACCACCCAGAACCTTCTGTAAATCACTTTTGTAAATCCCAGGGCTGTGAGCAGGGCAGGGAGGGCTTTGCCAAACCTCTGGTTCTTGCTCCAGGCTTCCTCCTGGGGAGCTCCCAGCAGTTCCACTGAAGCCCTGACAGGTCCAGAGAGCTTCTGTTGGGCCTTTCCCTGACCTAAATGGCTTTTTTTTTTTTTTTTTTTTTTTTTTTTTTTTTTTTTTGAGGTAGAGTCAATAGAATCCTGAATTATTTCAGTTGGAAAGACCTTAAGGGCCACCTCATCCCACCTCTGCTGTGGGCAGGGACACCCTCCACCATCCCAGGGTGCTCCAAAGCCTGTCCAGCCTGGCCTTGGACAATTCCAGGGGCAGCCACAGCTGCTCTGGGCAAAAGGATGTGAAAGAATTTATAGTAATTTAAAATATTTAGTAGGACTGATGCTTTCTCACAGCTCCTGGAAGCCTGGCTTTATTCAGGGTGCACCCACCCTGCTGGTGGGACCAGCCTCCAGGAAAACCTGCAGCCCCACTTTATCAGGACCTTTATGGACCTGCAGCCCTGGCAAAACACCACCTGGGGAAAGATTGTTCTGACAAAGGAGAGTTGTTTGCCAAGAGTGTTTTGAGGAGAAGCTTTCTTGAGGAATTTTTCTTTGGAAAAAGGTTAGCAGCTGCCAGCAGGATAAAATCTCTCAGACCCAGAAATATCAGGCACACATGGATGGAGCTGGGGAGATGGGCAGGGGTGATCTGTGTAGCCCTGGTTTTGTGCCTGAGGTGTTTTGGTTTTCTGAAATTCCTTTCCCAGGGAATTTTCTGTAAACAGGAGAAATGGTTTTGGAACTGGAACTTTGTTCTTCATTCCTTTCCCCAGGAGGGACTTCTCCTTGCTGTCCCTCTGCTCTGCCCAATGGGAGTGAAGAGGTTTGTCTTTGTGTCACCAATCCAATTGGTCTGTGTGAAATAGTAGAAAAGGGAGACACATCCCAGAAATAAAGGAGTCATTTTCAGCCTCCTGAATTCAGAGTCTGTGTCCTTGTGGTGTAAAACAGTGTCACCTGGATTTATTTAGGGTGCACCCATCTTGCTGGTGGGACCATCCCCCAGGACAATCTGCAGCCCCACCTTACCAGGACCTTTATGGACAAAAGACAAACATCACCCTTTTTTTTTTTTCCTCTACAACACAGAGCTCACTAAATTGTGCCTTGTGGTTCCTCTGATGTTCTCCATGGCTGGAGAACTGGCTGTTCCCACTGGATCAGCTGCTCCTCCTTGTTTTCCCCACCCCATCCAGGGGCTGTGTTTATCTGTTGTGGTTTGAAAGCAAAACGAGTGAGAGGCTCCTAGTCAGAAATACGATTTAATAAGAAGAAAGGTAAAAAGGTAAAAAATAAAATAAAATAAAATAAAATAAAATAAAATAAAATAAAATAAATGTAATAATACAAAAGGCCACTGCCAGAGTCAGAACACAGCCTGAGCAGGGTGGGGGGAGCAGTCCAGGTGAGGGGCTCTTCCTGAAGCAGTGATCCCACAGAAAGGTCTGGGAGCTCTGCTCCTCTGGGAATCCAGTGGCTCAGGGCTGCTTGTCCTGTCCCAAATCCCAGATTCTCTCCAGGTGGGAATGCTTGGCTCCTCCCCCTGGGCATTGGGAGCATCTCCCAATGGGATGAGGAGTCGTGCAGTGGCTCCTTGATGGCCCATTAAACAGAGAGAGCTCCTGGAGGGAGTTCCCTGTGAGTCCTGGGCAAGGCATTGATGGGCCATGAGCAGAAGAGCCCAAAGGAGGGGCCTGGGAAAACACTGCCCCACCTGGTTCCAACAGCTCATGGGGATGGGGATGGAATAAATACTGTGTGCACATCCTACACCACAACCCAGGACATTATCTCAGATATTTTCTACATGCTCCATGTGTGGCTCTGTCACCTGCTCATCCATGGGGGGAGGCTGTGAGAGGAGAAAAGAACTGAATTTTTCCTAATCATACAACAGCCAGGTCTGGGAGGGGAAACTTCCCACTAAAAGTGTGCGCTGTGCTTAGGAAAATTACTAAAAATCTCCTTCTAATCCTCCTCAAAGATCAATCTCTTAATCTTTCTGCCAGTGGAACTGACTAATCACCTGAATAGGATTTAAAGCCGCCGAGACACTGACAAGATTTTAAGCTGGGAATAATTTGCAGGAGCTTTGTTTGGTTTGGCTGTTCTTAATTGTCCAGCAAAGCTTCCCTTTCTCCATTTCTTGATTTATCTTTTCTTCCCCTGGAAGCAGAAATGAGGAAGGCAAAAAAGCTGTTGTGGTGTTAATTACAAGTGCAACAGCTGGAAAACTGTTTAGGAGATAAAAATCACTCCAGACTTTGTGATCGTGTGGATTTTTGAGGTCTGTTTTTAGTTAGTTTTAGTCAGTTTTGCATAACAAATACAAGTCTGGAACCTCAGGCTACTGCATTGAGTCTCCTTTCCCATTTGGGAAAAGAGTTTCCTGCTCGTAACACATTTAATCTCTTCCTTAGGAGATGATGAATTTGGAATTGTCTTTTTTTTTTTTTTTTTTTTTTCTGGGTTTGGTTTTTTTCCCTTTTCTCAGCACCAGGGCTGTGTCTGACCTGGGTGTCCTCAGCAGGAAACCTGCTGGAGTTCCACGTGTTGCACAGAGCTGGACCTGCCTGAGACCCTCACCCAGTGAGGGCTGGGATCGCTGATCCCATCCTTGGGAATGTCCCTGAAAAATTCCTGTATCCAAGAAATTACTGTGGGCTTGAACTACTGATTCCATCCTTGGGAATGTTCTTTAAATAATCCTGGATCCATGGAATTAGTGAGGCCAAGGGTTGAATCATTGATCCCATCTTTGGGAACATTCCTGAAATATTCCTGGATCTGTGGAATTAGTGAGGCCAAGCATTGAATTACTGATCCCATCCTTGGGAACGTTCCTGAAATACTCCTGGATCCGTGGAATTAGTGAGGGCTTGAACCACTGATCCCATCCTTGGGAATGTTCCTTAAATAATCCTGGATCCAAGGAATTAGTGTGGGCTTGGATCTCTAATCATATCCTTAGGAATGTCCCTGAAATATTCTTGGATCCAAGGAATTAGTGAGGCCAAGGATTGAATCACTGATTCCATCCTTGGGGACATTCCTGAAATTCTCCTGGATCCAAGGAATTACAGAGGGCTTGAATCATTGATCCCATCCTTGGGGACATTCCTGAAATACTCCTGGACCCCAGAAATTAGTGTGGGCTTGAATCATTGATCCCATCCTTGGGAATGTCCCTGAAATATTCCTGGATCCAAGGAATTAGTGAGGCCAAAGACTGAATTACTGATTCCATCCTTGTGAAGGTTCCTGAAATACTCCTGGACCCAAGGAATTAGTGCAGACCGTCCTGTTTGTTCCCTCCCCACACCTGAGGTGCTCTGAGCACAGCCCTGCTCGCAGGGATGCAGCTCTGGAGGGTCATTTAAAAGCTGGTTGATGGCAGAAAGTTTATTTTCTTCTTGGATTTTGGGGATGGTTTGGTTGGCCTCACGTAGCAAAGGCATTTCTGTAGAAAGTTGGTGATAATTTTATATACGACCCTTGAAAAGATGGTTACATTTAAAATACAAGAGATATCAAGAGATAAAGAGGAGATATTAATGACTTGCTGAGAATTAAGTTGCAGTTTAAGCACAGCTTTATAAACATAAAATTTATATAGTGATTTTGGGAGCCAGGTAAAATATCCCCACCATCACCAATTTGGTGTGCAGGTCCTGAAGGAACAGCTCCGTGTTTGTGGGGATTGAAGGAAGCTCTGGATGGAAAACTGGGAACAAACTGAGCTGGGTTTCCTGGCTGACACTCCCAGGAAATTCTGGTCCCACTCAGTACAAACTACAGGGAGAAACAAAACTGAATTTCAGGTCTGCTCTGAAAGTTTCCTCAGCTTGGAGTCAGTTTTGGGAGATTTATAAGAGAATGTGCTGCAGGTTTCCTTAGGAATGGCCAAGAGCTTGGGACAAATCTCTGCACAGGGAGGGCTCCTTTGAAAAACACTGAGGGAAACCTTGGGGGACTCATTAACAATTTTTGCTTTCATAGTCTGGGTAAAACATCTCCCCCAGAGCTGAATCTGCATCACTCTGGGTCTACAGGTGAAGTTTAAAGTGTGGCAGTGAGGGACAGGTGAGCACAACTGTCATTGTAGGACATGAAAGAAAGATGAGAGACTCCAAATATTTCAGAAGGCAAAGAGCACAGAAAAAAGGCTTTATTGTCTAATTCTCACCACCTTTTATAAGGTGTTCCCATCCAGACTGACCATGGTTGGGGAATAGGAACGACACCTCTCTAATGCCATTGGTTAAACCAGAGAAACAGCAAAACACCACCTGGAGAAAGATTGTTCTGGGAAAGGAGAGTTGTTTGCCAGGAGTGTTTTGAGAATCATTCTGGAGAATTTTTTCCTTGGGAGAAAGTTGGCAGCTGCCAGCAGGATAAAATTTTTTAGATTTAGGGATATTAGGCCCACACACAACCCCACAATAAATCTGTAGCTGCTCAACCCCTCTTAGCCCCAAGAACATCAACAATAGATGGTGCAGGTTGGATTGGATTTACACAATCCTTTATTCAAACTTCTGGAGCATAATGATAACAGTTTCTCTTACTCCAACCTGATTTAATGCATTTCAGTTGGAATAAACCCATTTTCAAAGAGCCACGTCCCCCCTGGGTAATTTATGTGTATATTTTTGGTGACATTTTAACAACGTGTGGCAAACCCCACAGGGTGGGTGTGGAGAGCTCTCCCAGCAGTTCCAGGAGGAAACTGGAAATACAATGGAAGGTCTCCCCTTTCTGCTCCTCCTTCCCACCCTCTGTCCCTGCCCCCTTTGTTGGAAGAGCAGAAGGAAGGTCTGGAATGGGAATTTCAGGTGTTGGTAAAGTGGGAACAACTCACGTTGGGGCCCTGAGAGCCCCTTGTTGTTCTGTTTGTTTTCCTCATTTTCATTCCAACAGAACGTGGTGGAACTGTGATTTCTTTCCCTCTGTCCATCTCCAAACTGGACGAGTCTCCACAGAAATGTGTTTTCAAAGGTGGAGCTCTGGCTCCAGGGCCAGAAGAAGAAATTGGAAAATTTATGTGTTGAGTCCCCTTTACAATAGGAAAGAGTGGAAACAGCTTCCAAAAAATGCACACAGGCACCTAATGAAGCTTTTTTAATGGCTTTAAAAATTATCTCAGATAATTTCAGGTCTCCTACTGAAAGCATGTGGGAGCTGGACCATCCCAATTACATCCTGCCCTTGGAAACGGCGCCAAAATGTGCAACCACAGACACCAAAACACCTCTGTCAACTTGGCCGGGTGTCTGAAACATTATCCCCGAGGTGGTTTATTTAATTTTGTGTCGCTCCTTTTCCTGCCAGAGTAAATAACTCCCCGGGATTTTGGAAGGAGGCTGAAAATACCTCGAATTGAGTCTTTCTAGGGCTGCTTGGTGAATTTACAACACCTTTCCCTAAAATACCTGGTCCCTTTTTATCTTCCCTCCAGTGCCCAGGCCCTTTCTGCAGCTCCTGTCAGCATTCCCAGCTGAACAGAACAATTCCCCCTCCTCTGCTGACAGCAGCTGTCATTAGGGAAATTGCAGGGCCAACTTTGACAGGATTCACACAATGGGGGGAACTTCAGCTCCTCGCAGGCTCCGAGAGAGCCCAGGCTCTTCAGCACATCTTGTCAGTCGGAACATGAGCTCATCTCCTCCCCGGGAGGAGTTGGCAGATGAGAAGATTATTTCTGACAGATCTGAAGCAGCCCTGATGACATCCTCCAACAATGAAATCTCTGCCAGGGGCTGGCGGTGGAGGGGGAGAGGGGAAAATGGTCTAATGAATAAAAGGTGGGGGAAAAAAATACAAAAAAAAAAAAAAAAATAGAGCTTAAATTGGAGGATTCTCAGCGTTTGTGGCTCCTTGTTTAGAATTCGTTCCTCTTCCCCAGGTTAAATATTCCCAGCTGTTAATGATCCAGGGATTTTCAGCCCTTTTCCTGCAGGATGTTCCTCAGGTTTGAAGGTTCCTTGGAGCTGGGGTTGGGTCCTTCTGTGCCCATCAGCAGGAGGTGTTTGGACATTGAGGATTCACAGCAGCAGCAGGAATGTGTGGCATTATTCTGGAATTCTCTGGAATTCTGGAATTCCCTGGGATCCTGGGGTTTGTGGGGCTGTGAACATCCCTCAGGAAGGGGAGCCTTTCCTCTGGCAGAGTGTGAGTGACCTCAGGGCTTGGCTGGTCTGCCCTTTGGGGGAGCTGAATGCCACAAAACTCTTCCCGTCCCAGGTTTATTAATGGGTTTGGTGACAATTAAGGAGTTTGTTTATATCTGGAAGGAGGGGGAGAGAGGAGGACCAAACCCCACAGGTTTCTGCTCTCCTGAATCTCAGATTTCCCAGCCTCAGGTGCAAACAGGCACAAACAGCTTTAATGTCCTTGTCAGTATTTAAAGTTTATCCTTTCCTGTGGCACTGGGTCTCTTTCAGCCCATCTTTAGCCCTGCTTCCCTTTCAGAGCTGGTTTTCCTCACTGTTCACTCTTTAAGAGCACACTGGGGATAAAATCCCATTTTTCCTGACTCTGTTCCTGCTGGGGAAGGAAGAACCTTTTGGAAACGAGACAGGGATTTGTGCCTTGGCTGGAGTGTAGCAATTCCCTCTCTAAGAAATCCAGAAATTCCTCTCCTTGTTTGACTGCCATGCCTGGATCATCCTCCTCAACGTCAACAGTGACACAAGAAATCATTTAGGGATGTGAAAACTGAGGGTGCTGCATCCTGGATTCTGCTTTTGTTATTTCAGAGCTTCTAGGGAAAAATAGATTATAAAAGTTCCAAGCTGTGTCAGTCCAGAGTGCCCAATCAGTGTTCTTTGGGATCCAGAGCTCATTCTGAGATCTCCAAATGCTGAAGGAGAAAAGGCACCACATGTAAAACCCTTTAATTGGGATTTGAGGCACAGCAGCCACAGCACCACATGTAAAACCCTTTAATTGGGATTTGAGGCACAGCAGCCATGGGGGAGCAGGAGGTGCAGCCCCTGAAATCCTGAAATGCTGCTGCAGCTCATTCCAGGAATCCTGGAATGGTTTGAGTGGGAAGGGACCTTAAATCCCACCCAGGGCCACCCTTGCCATGGGGACACCTCCCACTGTCCCAGGGTGCTCCAGCCTGGCCTGGGACACTCCCAGGGGTAGACAGTCATTAGTCAGTAGCATAAGAAACCCAAAAAAAGGCTCATCTTATTGCTCAAGTGTCAAACTTTGGTGCGTCTTCTTTTCCCATGAAAGCAGGGAATGCTGCTTCCTTTTGATCCTGCAAAAGCAATGGGATCCTGGAGTGGGTTCACTGGGAAGGGACCTTAAAGCCCACCCCGTGCCACCCCTGCCATGACAGGGGGTGTCTCGATTTGGAAAGACAGATGTGTGCTAAGGAAGGCAGGAGCCACCCTGAAGATGGAAAATATAAACCCCCTACCTCCTATAATTTTGAATTTAAGGGGCTCTCAGGCAAAGATACGGGAATAGGAAGAACAGTTCTTTCTAGGAAAGCTAAATCAAAAATGGTTTTGTTGAGGTGTCAGGGGTGGGTTGGACTCAGTCATCTTGGAGGTCTCTTCCAACTTGGTTATTCTGTGATTTTGTCCCCTGGATGAAGGGAACTGTGCCAAACCATCAGCAGAATCAGCTCCATCAGTGCCTGATGCACAGACCCCAGACAGCTCCAGGAACCTTTTCCCTTCCCTTAATTACTGAGAGGGCCCTGCTTTGATCAGGATCTGCTGCTCTGAGGGTGGCGGGTTGTGTTTTACACCACAGACTGGAAATAAAATTATTAAAAATATCCTCAGAGCCATCACTGCGGAGTGGGAATGAGCACACATGTTCCAGGGAACAGTTTTTCTGTCGCAATGTGCAATTTCATTAAAACTTCAAGCATTTCATGGAAACATTTCTCTGCTGGCAGAGCAACTTCATAATTCAAAACATCTTGTTCAAGGGTTCCCACTTCATTCTGAGAATATTCCGATATTTGGTGGTGTTGAGATGGAATAATTTTGTTTTGCCATTTGCAGTGAATTCATTCAGTGTTTACATTAAATGAACACATCGCTCTGATTATGTGGGGGTTTATTTTTGAAAGTTTACCCCATAAAACAGATTTGGTTTGTGTTTGGCTGAAAGGGATGACAAAGCACCTCATTCCAGCCTGTCCTTGAAACACACACCCACAGCCTGCAGGGAATTCCAGCCCTTGTGCTGCTCCTTCACAGGTTTTTGGGGAGGCAGGTGGGGATTTTGGGGCAGTCTGGGCTGTGCTGGATACACAAAACCCCCAGAATTAAAGGGATTAAAGCCATGCACAGACGGTACAAAGCAGAGTCAACATCTGTGTGCCACTCCAACTCGGCAGCAGTGAAAGCCTGGGGTCCTTCTAAAACAGGAATTAGTGCAACAGAACCAACCTGGGGGTTTGTTTGAGACCAGTTAGAACCAGAACCAACCTGCTGGGATTGGGGCTGAGCCAGGCTGGGAGAGCTGGGAATGTTCACCTGGAGAAGGGAAGGATCCAGGGAGAGCTTCCAGCACATTCCAGGGGCTCCAGGAGAGCTGGAGAGGGACTGGGGACAAGGGATGGAGGGACAGGACACAGGGAATGGCTTCAAAGCCATGGAGAGCAGGATTTGATGGGATTTGGGGAAGGAATTCCTGGCTGGGATGGAATTCCCAGATTTGCTGTGGCTGCCCCTGGATCCCTGGCAGTGCCCAAGGCCAGGCTGGAGCACCTGGGACAGTGGGAGGTGTCCCTGCCATGGCAGGGGTGACACTGGATGAGTTTTGAGCTCCTTCCAACCCAAACCATTCCAGGATTTCTGTGCCAATTCTGTTTCTCATCCTCCAAAAATGCTCTTAATGTACCCATTCGTTTTCTCAACTTTATTCAGGTTTTCTTTAAAGAATAATTCATATTCAGTGCAGAATGGTTATAAAGTGCAAAACTCATCAATTATTCAGGTTATTTATGCAGATTTTAAAGTCAGAGACATTATGTGGCTTTCTCTCTTTAAAGAGAATTTGAAAAGGGATTTAAGAGGAGAAGAACATTTTCCTGAGCTGAGGTTGGAGTTCAGCTCCCTGGGATTGTTCTGTGTGTTTGAGTTGTTTGGGTTTGCTGTGTGTTTTCCAACCCCTTTTAGAGAAGTCAATAACGAGGTGACTCAAACAATCAGGCAGAGCTGGAAGAGCACCAAAACCCACAGGATTTGGATAATCTGAGTTTTCCTGGTGTCTGACCCCGTGGGCAGAGCACGAAACAGGGACACAGCAGCCACCAGTTGAATTCCTAGCTCAGATTTTCCCTGAAATTATTTCATCCCCTCATTATTTCCTTGTAAACTGTTATTATAATAATTATTATTAATAATAATTGTTAATAACACTGATAATAATAATAATTTCCCATTGTAAAGGTGTTAATTGAGTCAATTTAACCAGCATTCAACCAGCTGATTGCTGATATTTGGATTCAATATTGATGAGGACTAAACCATTCCCTGCTGGCAGGTTCTGCTTCCCAAACCCCTGCCCTGGGCAGAGACCAGCCCTGCCCAGGCCCTGCTGGGAAACCTTTTGTATTTCAGCCCTTCAGGTGAGAAACCGCAGAAACAGAGGCACAGAACCCCTTTTTTGGTGGTTTTTAGGTGCCCATCATGGGACAGAGCAGTGAAGAACCAGAGCCTGGCTGGGGATGGGTGAAGCAAAGAATAAATCAGTGACAGGGACAGGAAACCCTTCCCTTCTCCCAGAATCATAAATTGGCAGCTGGAAGGAGCAATTCCTGTGGCTGTGAATGCTGAGGGTGCTCGGCACCTGCAGGGGCTGTTCATTATCCAGCTGCTCTGGCCTTGAGGTGATGAAGATCCCGTTCTGTGTCAGGGAAGTGCTGGAGAGACTGGAATTGCTCTGCCTTGGATAATTGTGTTTGTTTCTCCCTGTTAAATTTACTGTCTCTTTTATGCCTTCTCCCCATGTGCTCGTGGATTTTCCAGGGCAATTTGCAAAATAACCCTGATTGCTCTTTCAAGCCCCTTTTCAACAGGCTGTCTGCAGAAAAAAAAAAAAAAAAAAAAAAAAAAAAAAAAAAAAAAAAAAAAAAAAGCAGCAACTCCAGAATGGCATTTGGAGCTGACAGCTCATGGTGCTGCTCTCCCACATCCATGTGGTTCCTGTCCTCTGCAGTTCCTCTCCCACATCCGTGTGGTTCCTGTCCTCATTAACTGGAAAAAATCTCTTTATCCTGAACATTTGTTTGTGTTGGTAGGTGACCAGAAGGTGCCTTGATCACTTTACAGAGTGGTCATTTGCTAAATAATGCAAAAAACCGCTCACATTTATTTGCAAATACCACCCCGTGCCTGCCTGACCCCGCTGTGGATGTTAAGGCATGTAGTGGTTTGAAATCAAAACCAGTGAGACACTCCAAGTCAGAAATACAATTTAATAGGGAGAGGAAAAAAAAGAAGTAAAATAAAATAAATGCAATAATAGAAAAGACCAGTGACAGAGTCAGAACACAACCTGACCCCCTGTTGCTCAGGGTGCTGGAAACAGCCCAAAGTGAACCCTCCTGGAGGGGCAGGTGTGTCCTGTGGGAAGCTGAGATGGTCCTGTAGAGAAAAGGGCCCAGAGATGGGTCTGGTCTTCCTTCAGGAGTCCCGTGGGAACACTGGATGTCTGGGGACACTTGGGGCTCCTTTTTATCTGGGTGGGAATGGTTTGGCTCCTCCTCCCTGGGTGGAGCATCTCACACTGGGATGATGAAATGTGTGATGACACTGGTGAGCTTTGATGGCCCATTAACGGGAGATAATGAACATTGGGATGATGAAATGTGTGATGACACTGGTGAGCCTTGACGGCCCATTAACGGGAGATATCCTCATGGAGGAGATAAGGAACACTGGGATGATGGAATGTGTGATGTCATTGGTGAGCTTTATTGGCCCATTAACAGAAGATATTCCCATGGGGGCAGTGGAAGACTGAGCAGAGATAAGAATCAATGCCCCACCCAGTTTTAACAGCTGCTTGTTATCAGAGAAGGCAGTTACCCCCTTCCTCCTGGAGTTACAACAGATAAAGAAAAACCCCCTCCCCATCCAGGTTTCAACAGATGGAATAGAATAAACTTTTTTTTTTTTTTGGTTACACAACCCAAGACAAGGCAGCAATAGCTGCACATTCCAGCGTCCCTGCCCATCCCAAGGGAATATTCCCAGAGAGGAAAACCTGCTGAGGATTCACTCTGGCAGTGCCCTCAGCCCTGGGGGTGATGGACAGCGCTGCTCAGGCTGGATTGGAGCCGGTTCAATTTCCGTGCACACCCATCACTCACTCTGGGCTCTGCTGCAGAGCCCCTGCAGCATCCCAGGGATCCCAGAGTTTCCTTCTGCAGCCTGGGAAACTGCCTGCCCTGGCTGTGCTGACGGGCCAAGGAGGTCTGGGGGCAGAGGGAAACCAGGAAATTAAAATGTGGCAGGAAAATAAAATACAGACGGAATTTTGTATAATTTAGAGCTTTGGTGAGGGCAGAAAGGAGCTTCAGGAGGCTCCACCACCCATCACGGCCAGGGCTGGGCACAGGACTCTTTAAAATCAACCTCCAGTGCCTCCCTGGAGGATTTGGTCCCATCCCTGGAAGTGTCCAAGGCCAGATTGGAGCAATATAGTGAAAGGTTCCCTGCCCATGGCAGAGGTGGAACTGGATGATTTTAAGATCCCATCCAACCCAAACCATTCCATGATTCTATGCCTTAATTATAATATTTGCAGGTTTCTTCTGGTTTGCTTTTTTATTATTTTTTATTCTGTGTGTATGCTGTGTGTTTTTTCCTTCTTGATTTTAAACCAGATCACATTCAGTGACGCACAGATGTCACTTTCCCCTTTTCCCCCATCTTCCTTCTATCCTTCCCCTCCCCAGCCCAACCCGCCCTTTTGGTTTATTTTTCTCCCTTTTGGTTTATTTTTCTCCCTTTTGGTTTATTTTTCTCCCTTTTTTTTAGCAGACTGACTCCGGATATTCCCATTTTTGCTGCTGCTGGGCTGGCAGGATAAGCCCAGCTCTGCAGCAGTTTGCAGGAGCAACGGGAACACGGTGACAAGAAATCAATCTCGCTAATAAAATTAGCTGAGTTTCGCTTACTCTTTCGCACAACTGGAGACCAACTCATCCCCTCGAAGGCAGTTTTATGGCCTGATTTTTTAATGGAGTGTAAACCAGCATTAATCGTGCGGGGAGGGGCAGAGATTGGGAGCATAAATCCCCTAAACTTCCACCAGTCCCTGCGCATCGACCACACGGAGGTTAAGGAAGGGAAAAGGAATTTTGTCCTGCACTTGTCAGTCAGCCCAGAGAGCAATTGGTGGAGTTGATGCCTTAAGATTTCAACCTTTGTATTTTTCAAACCCTGCACTGCTTCAGTGTGTAACTCTGAACTCCACACAAGGTGTTAGCGACATTTTGGACACACAAAACAATCTCTCTGGGCCTGAAATTCACTCTACGGCCTCAGGCCCCAAAAAGCAGAAATAAAAGTAATTTATGAGGGGGAGCAAACTGGGGACGTATGACTTCATTACCTAATTGGAGGATTTACCCCTGATATGTAAATGGACCAAACTTATATCTGTGTGAAGAACTCGTGACCATTGGTTCATTTTTGGGTGTAGCCCCTTGGGGAGGCTCCACCTGCCCTTAATGTACCTGAAGGCCCTTCAGTAAATATATCTGCTTTTATTCTTTAACTTGGTCTGGGGAAGATGGGATTTTGGGGAGGAATTCCTGGCTGGGAGGGTGGGGAGGGGCTGGGATGGAATTCCCAGAGGAGCTGTGTCTGTCCCTGGATCCCTGGCAGTGCCCAAGGGAGAAGGGAAAGGCTCCAGGGAGAGCTCAGAGCCCCTTCCAGGACCTGAAGAGGCTCCAGGAGAGCTGGAGAGGGACTGGGGACAAGGGATGGAGGGACAGGACACAGGAAATGGCTTCCACTGGGAAAGGGGAGATTTAAATGGGATTTTGGGAAGGAATTCCTGGCTGCAAGGGTGGGGAGGGGCTGGGATGGAATTTCCAGATTTGCTGTGGCTGCCCCTGGATCCCTGGCAGTGCCCAAGGCCAGGCTGGAGCACCTGGGACAGTGGGAGGAGTCCCTGCCATGGCAGGGGTGACACTGGATCACCTTTAGTGTCTTTTCCACCCCAACCAAACCATTCCTGGATTCCAGGACTGCAGTGAGAGCAGGGAATGTGGTGCTGGGTGAGAACCCCCCTGTGCTGGGGTCGGGCTCATGCAGATGAGGAAGGAAAGGTGATTTCTGCCTGATTTATTGCTTATTTAAAAGATCTGCAAAGAACAAGAGCATTACCAGGCTCCTGTTCCCCCACGGTGTTGGCAACTGGCCCTTCACGTGGAGGGGAGTAAAGCTGGAGGATTTATTGCTCCTGGTGTGATTTATGGGATACAGGGAGCGGGGTGATGGCCTCACTTTACTACTGACATTGAGAAATCCTTCTGGGCACTCAGAACAGCGCTGGGAATTCTTTCCCCCTCCATAAAATCATCCTGAGGCTCAATCCCAGCACACTGGACAGTGCTGCTGGGTTTATATGGACAATAAGGTAGAAAAAAATTATGGTTTTGTGAGTTTTTCATCATTTCTGATCTCAGATGGGCAAGTGCTTGGACAGTTTCTGTGCCTGTGTGTGATTCTGATCCACATTTCCCAAATCCTGCTTTTTACAGCTGCTCCTCTTGCACTCCCCAGTTTTCCCAGTTGCTGTCACGTCTCAGTGTGGGGGCTGATGGCTGAACAATTCTTTTTATTCTCCCTTGCACATCCTTGGAGATGTTGTGTGAGTTTTGTGTTTATTTTCTCTCTCCCAGAGCACGTGGCTCCAGGTTTGTTTAGGCTGACTCTCCCTTCTGGGGGGGGAGGTAAAAAATACTCAGTTCTAAAATAAATCCAATATTTTGGATCCATTTAAACCCATTTTTCTCATTAAAAAACTGTTTTATTTCAGGAGTTGTGCTTCATCTCCTGTCTGCACACTCTGCCTCTGCCTGGTCAGTGTCTTGCATTAAACCCTTCCCTCACTGGGCTCCCTTTCCCTGGGGAACTTACTGGACACAAGGGAATAACGTGGGAGGAAGAAAATCCTGATTTTTTTTTCTTTTTTAGAGTTTAGCTTCCAGGGCTGACAACATCCCTCTGAGCCAGGCATGGAGTGAGGGCATTCTGGGGCCAGTCAAGCATTTTCCACATAACCTGGATATTTTTGCTAATTTTTGATGCCTCCTGATGTCACAGAAAGCTCAGGTTGCAAATCACTGCTCTGAGGCAAAAAAATGATGACTCCAATGAGTTCTGGGCAAATCTTTGAAGGGTTTGGGGCGAGGGAAATTTGGCTAAAACCCCAATTAAACCAAAGAAGGGATAAAGCACTGAGGATGGCTATTTTAAATATGCTCTGTTTTGCCTGTGGCTGTGTTAGGAGTTGCTGTCACTTGTTTGGCCAATTTAAGATTTTAATGGTGAAATGCTGCCTTTGTCTGTGGGGACAGGAGGGAACTCCTTAAATCAAGAGGGTAATTAATCTTCCTGACGAGCTCTGTGAGGTCTCAATTGAGATTTTAGCCCTCTCAGAGATGGGATTTGACAGTTTGTTTTTTGCCTTCTCCCACCACCCCCTGCACACCCAGGACTTGCTGAGTCAGGCTGAACAAATCCCCGGAACACCCTGGAATGGGATTGGGCTTTAATGCGCAATAAAAACTTCTCAAACAACTCCTTCAAACGCTTCCAGAGGATGGACACACATCTATAAATATCCATAAATATGCATAAAGTTCCCAAATCTTATTGCAAAAGGTCATTTATTCCCAAAACCTGTCATTAAGCTCTGGAGCCAAGGAAATTGCAGGATGGTTTAGACGTGGCAAAGTTTGCAGCTGGAAGCAGCGGGAGAGGTGGAAGCCTGTTGTGATAGGACAGGAAATAAAGGTGCCTGACTCCAGTCAGGGGCAGCAGAAATCAGAAGGTTTATTTACAATCCATTCAGCCCTTTTATAACACGCTGTGCTAAAGGCACGTTATTGGTCCAGAGCACTGACACCTCTCCCATGGGCTGAGGAACAGAAATAGCAAACAGCTCCTGTTGGCATGGGAAAGGAATAGTGTTCACACAAGGTTGTTTTAGGGAAAAGGAAAAACTGTTGAAAATTTTCCTTGGGAAGAGCCCAGCAATTCTCAGACTCAGAAAATATCGAATCCACAGAAGTCCAGGGCAGGAGCTGCTGTGTTGGCCCTTTGCTCCTCTCTGCTCCCTCGGTGCCTTTGGAACTTCATGTTTTCTCCTTTTTCATGTAAGAAATCCTAAAACATGGTCAGTGGTGGGTCCTTTGCAGATTTATCCCCCTGGGAAACCACCCTCCCAATAAACCTGCAGTCCTCAGGTGTGTCCAAGGGCTTTTCAGGCTGAACATTTCTGATTTTTTATGTAGAGTTCCCATTGAGCCAAATTAATTCACCAATGAATAAATTTGTGTGAAAATTGAGATGGAGAAATCTGAAAGTTTTGTTTCTAGATCTGCTTTAACTTCCAGGGAATTCTTTATCTTCTGTGTGCCCAGTGGAGTTGGGCTGGGGGAGCTGGGATTGTCCAGCCTGGGAAAGGGAAGGCTCCAGGGAGAGCTCAGAGCTCCTTCCAGGGCCTAAAGGGGCTCCAGGACCTGCAGTCCTCAGGTGTGTGAAAAGACTCTTTGGGCTGAACATTTCGGATTTTTCTGATTTTTTATGTAGAGTTTCTCTGGAGCCAAATTAATTCACCAATGAATAAATTTGTGTGAAAATTGGGATGGAGAAATCTGAAAGTTTTGTTTCTAGTTCTGTTTAAAGTTCCAGGGAATTCTTTATATTCTGTGTGCCCAGTGGAGTTGGGCTGGGATTGTCCAGGGAAAGGGAAGGCTCCAGGGAGAGCTCAGAGCTCCTTCCAGGGCCTAAAGGAGACCCAAGACCTGCAGTCCTCAGGTGTGTCCAAGGACTTTTCAGGCTCAATATTTCTGATTTTTTATGTAGAGTTCCCATTGAGCCAAAATTAATTCACTGATGAATAAATTTGTGTGTAAATTGAGACAGAGAAATCTGAAAGTTTTGCTTCTAGTTCTAACACCAGGGAATTCATTATATTCTCTGTGCCCAATGGAGTTGGGCTGGGAGAGCTGGAAATGTTCACCTGGAGAAGGGAAGGATCCAGGGAGAGCTTCCAGCACCTTCCAGGACCTAAAGGGCTCCAGGAGAGCTGGAGAGGGGCTGGGGACAAGGGATGGAGGGACAGGACACAAGGAATGGCTTCCCACTGGGAAAGGGGAGATTTAAATGGGATTTTGGGAAGGAATTCCTGGCTGGGAGGGTGGGGAGGGGCTGGGATGGAATTCCCAGATTTGCTGTGGCTGCCCCTGGATCCCTGGCAGTGCCCAAGGCCAGGCTGGAGCACCTGGGACAGTGGGAGGTGTCCCTGCCATGGCAGGGGTGGACCTGATGGGATTTAAAGTCTTTTCCAACCCAAACCATTCCAGGATTCTGAGATTCCAACTGCAGCTGAGCCATGGGTTTGTTCAGGAACATTTTCTACAGAGCTCTGGGACAGAAGTTCTGTTCTGAGGGAGGACGGGCTGTGCTGGTGAGGCCAACGAGGCTGAAGTTAATTATCCACAAATGCAGTTGTTCCTCTATTCCAGGCCTGTGCCCCCCCAGCACAGAGGGCACACCAGGATCAGGCTGGGAATGGCTTTTGGAATTTGCCAGGTGAGTTTTAACAGCCTTTTAGCACAGTAAATGTCAGTGGCAGAGAGCAAACCGTGATTTGGTAAAGTAAATATGCACAAGAAACGTGTGACTTCTCCCCTCCAGTGCCACCCTCTGATGGCTCAGATTTATCGGTGCCTTTTTATTGTCACTTTTCATTCCCTTTGCTGCCTCCCCCACACCCTGCTCAGTAACTCTGCACTCATCACTGCAAAGTGACTCAGGTTCAGTTAATATTAATTTTAATATCGCCATTTTACTGCCTGGCACAGTCTCCATATGGAGACAACAATCCTTCTTTTCCTTATTCCTCTGCTGTCCCTTTTTATCCCACACTTGTGGCTCTTTAATCTTTGATTTTTAAGGGAATTAATTCTATGTGACAATCCATGTGGAGTGAATTCGGAAGGAAGGGGATCTGTATTCAGTGAGGGACTCTGGAATTTATAATCCCAGGATCCCAGAGCAGTTTGGGTTGGGAGAAACCTTAAAATCCATCTCATTCCCCCCATGGCACAGGCAGGGACACTGTCTGGGTTTGGGAAGACAGGTGTCAGTCAGGGAAATGCCAGAGCCTCCCTTGGGATGGAGAATGTAAACCCTCTCCATCTAAAGTATTATAATTCTGAAATTAAGGGGCTCTGAGGCAAAGATATGGGAATAGGAAGAACAGTTCTTTACTAAGAATATTAAAAAAAATGTAGTAGTACAAAGAAGCAAACAAAGGAAAAGAAAACACTGACAGAGTCAGAACACAACCTGACACGCTGCTGCTCAGGGTGTTGGGAGCACCAAATAAAGCCTCCTGCAGTGCCAGCTGTGGTTCTGCTGGAGCAGAGATGATCCTGTAGAAGGCCCAGTGGTGCTGAGCTGGGTCTGGTCTCCCTCTGGGAATCCAAACAGGCTGTGCTGGGGTTGTGACTCCCAGGTTTGATCCAGGTGGGAATGCTGGGCTCCTCCCCCTGGGTGGAGCATCTCCCCATGGGCTGATGGAATTGTCTCAGCCCTGCAGTGAGCCTGGATGGGCCATGGACAGCAGAGATCCCCTGGGGGGAGGGTGGGGCCTGGAGGGGATAAAGAACACGGCCGCAGCTGGTTTGAACAGCAGATACCCCCAGAGTGATGAGGGACAGGTCTTGGAAGGGATAAAGAACACTTCCTTCAGTTGGTTTGAACAGCTGCCCATTGACAGAAGATCCCCCTGGAGTTATGAGAGATGGGTCATGGAAGAGAAAAAAAAACATTTTCCCAACCAATTTCAACAGATTATAATACAATACATATTTTGGTTACATCTTGCATTGCAACCTAAGGCAGACACCTTCCACCAGAGCCCCACCCAATAAGTTTAACTTTCAGAGATAAAATCTGATTATCTGGAGAGGGGAGCTGGGTTTCGGGAGTGGGCAGGATGAGTCAATCCCTGCACTCCCAGGAGGGGGGTCTGGGGGGCTCATGTGCCTTTCAGTGTGAGTTGGGCTGCTGTGGATCACACGGGGCTGATTCAGGGGGATTTCACAATTTCACACCCCGTGAGCTCCAGCAGCTGCTGGGTGCAGGCTGGGAGTGCTGAGGGTGCTGAGCTCCCTCACTCTGGAATTTCTCTGCTGTTGCTGCTGAATGGGGGAGACACCAGGGATCGTGTGGCACTGTAGGACATGAAAGACTTCAAATATTTCAGCAGGCAAAGAGCACAGAAAAAAGGCTTTATTGTCTAATTCTCACCACCTTTTATAAGGTGTTCCCATCCAGACTGACCATGGTTGGGGAATAGGAACGACACCTCTCTAATGCCATTGGTTAAACCAGAGAAACAGCAAAACACCACCTGGAGAAAGATTGTTCTGAGAAAGGAGAGTTGTTTGCCAGGATTGTTTTGAAAGAAGCTTTCTGGAGAAATTTTTCTTTGGTAAAAAGTTAGCAGCTGCCAGCAGGCTGAAATCTCTCAGGCCCACAATCATGGAATCCTGGAATGGTTTGGGTTGGAAGGACCTGAAATCCCATCTGGTGCCACCCCTGGCGTGGGGGTGGAATAAAGAAAGAATGGATACATTGAGAGCAGTCTTGGAGGAGGAGAAGCAGAATTGGCACAGAAATGTGGAATGGTTTGGGCTGGAAGGAGCTCAAAGCTCATCCCACCCCTGCCATGGCAGGGACACCTCCCACTGTCCCAGGTGCTCCAGCCTGGCCTTGGGCACTGCCAGGGATCCAGGGGCAGCCACAGCAAATCTGGACAAACCCCCCAGTCCTGTGGGTTGAGAGGCTGCTGGAATTCCAACAAAAATAGATTTAGACAAAGAGAATTAAAGTCTCAGTGACATTAATTGATAATATTCCCCTCTCAGCGGGGCCTTGGAGCCCAAGGTACAACCTTATCCCGTTGGCTGGAGGTTCAATTTCAGTCAGATCCTGTTGTGGTTCCTCTCCCAGGTCATCCAGGATGATTCTTGGAATAGCAGTGAATGAGATGAGGGGCAGAATGTGATTTCTTGTCCTGCAGAGGAATTCTGACCACATGAATCAAATGCTGAATATATCTTTATATGAATTCCAGACCCCAGCCCACATCACAGGGACACTTTGCCACTTTTTAAGGGGTAAAACCACAATTTATAATTAACCAACCAGTGTGGACACCTGCTGGAATTCCACATCCTTTAGGAGAAAAAATCTGTCTGTAGTTTGCTGTTGTTCAGGCTGCAGATAAATCAGTATAAATTGCCTAGATTTGCATGGGATTTGTGGATATCAGGGTGTTATGTACATAAAATTGGAATCTGTGCTGGTGCTCTCAGTTTCTGTGTTCCGTGTTCCTGGAAACATCAAAAATCTTTTGTCTACAAGGGCTGAAACGAGTCCAGAGCTCCTTTGCTGGATGTAGCAGGTGTTGTCCTGGTCTCCTGTTAGAGGCAAATTAAATTTGAAACTGCGGAGTTTTCCTGGGAGAGAAATTCCATTTTCTGGGGGCAGCTCTCGCACTGGCTGGGATGTGCTGCTGTGCAGTCCCTGGTCTGGGTTTTGCCTCCTGGCTCCCATTTGTGTCAGCAATGTCTGCTCTGGGTCAGGGAATCAGCTCTGGGCTCTGCCCATGTCGCAGCCACAGATTCTGGCAGCAAGGGGAGGGTGAGAAATGGAGCAGAAGGAGCAGGGCAGGGGTTCTGCTGGAAGTGCTGAGCTGGATTCCTGGGAATGACTGATGGGAACACATTTCACCTGCAGGAAGGCTTCACTCTGCCACGCTGCTGACTCAAAGTGCTCGGTAACAGACTGAGGCCAACAACAATCAGCTTATTCATAAGTTAAATATTCTCTGGAGCCATAAATCTCCGCAGGCTAAAGCACCCGAGTTCCTCACACCAGACAGGTTTGAAATCCTTCTTGGCACCAGCGGATGGAGTTTGATGGAAAGGTCACTTGTCAGGGTTGGGGATTGTTCTGAAGGGAGCAGGTGTTTTATCACGGAGATTTCCTGTGCACTCCTGATTTACATCGAGAGGCAAAGTGGGAATGGGCAGGCTGGGAGGAGAGTGATGAAAACAAAGTGTTGATAGAATTGCGCAGGAAAGAAGAGGGAGAGGATGGTGCAGAGCTAAGGAAGCTGTGTCAGCTCTGTTAAATCCCCAGTTAAACTCAATGCTGTTCCCTCTGTCAGCTCAGACCTCTGTGCTCAGAGACCCAGAGGAAAATCCAGGAGTGAGACTGAGGTCCTGTCCTGTCCTGTCCTGTCCTGTCCTGTCCTGTCCTGTCCTGTCCCCAGCCTCCAGCACCTCACCCTGTCCATCAGGGCTGGCTCTGGGGCTCCACCAGACTCAGGAGCTCCACCAGCCTCTGGAGTTCCATCAGCTTCTGGAGCTCCACTGTCTCTGGAGCTTCCAGCTGTGCCCCTTTATTAACGAGGGTCCCAGATTCCCTGCAATTCCCCCTCCCAGCAGACTCTCAGGGCCAGCATTCCCCAAGCCCGTTGCTCCCAATTTCCTTTCCAAGGAATCTCTGCTCCCTGTGTATGAGACATCCCGAAATCCCGGGGTGCAAATCTTCTCTCAGGTGTTCATTGAGCAAATCAAGGCCTGGACTGATGCTTTAGGATTTCAGCTTTTATATTTTCCATCTCTTTGTCACCCTGCAGTTCTTCAGTGCAGAACCCCAAACCCCACACCCAGCGGGAGCTGCTGCTCCCCCATTTGGGGCAGACACAACAATCCCTCTCCAGGCCTGGCAATCAAGGGCCCCTCACTGCCTCAGGCCCCCAGGGATGGGAACAAAAGTGACTTGGGGGCAGCAAACTTGGGCTCAATGACTTCATGACCTGGAGCTGGAATTGGGAGATGAACCCCCAATGTGCAAATGGCCCAAACTGATCCAAGTGTGAAACCCGTGAGCCATGGGCCATTTTTGGGTGCAGCCCCTGGGGGGCTTTGTCTGCCCTGAATGTACCTGAGGGCCCTTCAATAAATAGAAATAAACTGCTTTTTATTCCCTTAATTCTGCCTGGCCTCTGTTTTTAGTCCCAAAAAAGGCACCAGGATGATGCTGTTCCCACAGTTCCCATTCCTCACCCCCTCCTGAGGTTTTTCTCAAAGCACAACAGCAGCAGAACTTTCTCCCCGACTGAGATCTCCAGTTTTTCTCCACAAGTATCCTCGAAAACTATTCCCACTTCTGTGGATTGTTACTATTCCCCAGTGGCAGATTTCCTCCGCAGAGTTTTTAATGTAAAGAATCGGATGATTAAATATTTGACAAGTGCATTCAGCACTGAAATACTAATAAATTGCATTATCTCTGGGGGCAGAGGGTTATTTTTTTGTCATTTTAACAGCAGAATAATGATGCTTTTGGAAGGTTACAGTTTTTGCTGCCTGTGAGAGCAAGCGAGTCTTCCTTTCTTTTCAGTAAGATTTTAATATAATTTGCAACCATTGTTAACTTGTCATATTCCTCCCTCCCCCCCTTAAAAAAAAAAAATCCACTCCTTTAAAAACTCAGTGTCTGCAGTATGAGCCTCAAGCTTTTAAAACTTGATTTTCCTGTCACTGAGCAGAGGTGAATTTCCAGATTCATTATGGCAGGAAAAAGAAATCTTTCAGTTGGTGCTGAAGGAATGAATATCTCTGGTCCCACTCTTGAGTTTCTGATAGAAATTCAGTTTATTTTGAGTTTAAAATATAAATTTCATTTCTCCACCCTGCCAGGTTGGGTGTCTTGCTCAGGCTTTTGGTGCTCCAAAATCTGCCCTGCTGATTATTCCAGTTCCCCAGTCCGAGGGATGTTCCCAGGAGCAGAAAATCTTTGGATGATTTAGGAACTTAATCCCTCCTGCAAGTTCCTCCACCCTGTATTATTTTATTTTTTTTTTTTCCCTTGGCTAATCAGTTTGGGACGGGGAGGCAATATTTAAACGAGCAGAAAATCATTAGATGATTTACAAAACACTGGAAACCCAGCGACGAGACCGTGAGGCTTCTTTTGGAGTAGAAAATGATTTAATTATTCCTCGCCCTTCCAAACATTCGTCTTGCTAAAAATTAAAATGATTTTGCCAGGCAGAAAATTGGGCCCCGTGTTAATATTTGCTGCAAATGAAAGGATGGCACAGCGTCAGTGGGTTCCTCTGCTGGGCTGAAACAAACAAAAAGAAATGAAATATATTCTGGGGTGTCTGTAATACACAGCAGTTCTCCAAGGCTAATCAGGACATTCTCTCAGCCTGCTGGGGCTTTATATTTTAATTTAGGCACGGCGGTGTCTGTGTCTGCTGGAATTATCCTCCCTTTTTGTCCTCTTTTGGCACTGAGGCTCTTGTGGTGTTTGCAGCAGTGTCAGGGAGGGGTTCCCACGGTGGCTGATGTCACCACAGAGGTGACACTGTGCTGTCCCTGTTGTCCATAGGGACACTGGGGTGGCTTTTCCGGGCTCTTTTCCTGGGGTTTGGTGCCACTTTGGTGCTCCAGGGATGTGAAATTGTCAGAATTTTTTACTCAAAAATAAAAGAGAGCTATAATGAACCTTCAGCTCCTTAAAAATCAAACAGCAGGTGGTTGTGCATGAAGGATTAATGAGTTTTGGTGGATTTTTAAATTATAAATTGCCTAAACTTCAGTGGGATCTGATCAGAATCCGATGGGTGATTTCTGCTCGAAACCTGTGGGACTTCACTTTGCTGCCAGCCATAGATATAGAATATATTCTAGATAAACATATAATATATGCAATATAAATAATATAAATATAAGATAAATAATATAAATAATATAATATAAAATATATAATATATTTTATAGTTAAGCATAGAAAAAAGGTATATATAAATATATAAATAGATATTTACACATTCATAGATGAATATATAAATATACAGATATGTAAATATATAAAAATATTATATATATACAAATAAATACAAAATATATTATATAAAATATTATGTATTTATATATAAATATATGGATATATTTTTATATAAATTCACTTTATATAAGTATATAAATATATAAATATATATAAATATATAAAGAAAAATATAGAAATATATAAATATTTAAAGAAAAGTGCAAAAACACAAAAATATATAAATATATACATACATAAATGTATACATATCTACATATATAAATGCATATATACATATATACATATATACATATAAACATATATACATATATACATAGAAAAGGCAGTGAGCAGGAATGTGCAGCACTCCCTAAGGACAGAATTTATTCGAAATAAATCATTATAAACCTTTTGCACCTTGCTGGATTTCCGTTTCTCCCCTGCCCAGGCCGGTGCTGTGGGATTGTCCCCGCAGTGGCCCCGAGTTCAGGCTGAGGACACCGGGATAATCAGCCGGCTCACAAATTCCTGTCTGTGTGTTTTTAAAAGCCAGAAGGAGCCTCCAGATAATCCACTCCTGGCTCCCCTCTCCCTGAAACATTTCCCTGGTTAACCCTGGATGGAGCCCGGAGCTCTCACACCCCAGGGGCCAATCAGTGATTCCTTGTTTTCCCAAAAAAGAGATAAAACCACGGGCTGAAGGTTGAATTGGGGACACTCCACCAAAAATAATGTCCATGGAGTATTTTCATTGTATTTTCCCCTTCCCACTCAAGGGGAGGCAGGAGGAGGATGAGGTTTCCAGCTGCTCTAATCCCCCCATTCCGAGTAATCCCTGGGAATATTCAGTGAGGGAAGAGCTCTCAGCCCCTCTGGGATGTGACAGAGCCCTTCATTCCCTGTGAACCCACAGCAGGAATACCTGGGGTTCATTCCCTGTGAACCCACAGCTGTTTCACACCACAAGGACACAGACTCTGAGATTCAGGAGGCTGAAAATGACTCCTTTATTTCTGGGCTGTGTCTCCCTTTTCTACTATTTCACACAGACCAATTGGATTGGTGACACAAAGACAAACCTCTTCACTCCCATTGGGCAGAGCAGAGGGACAGCAAGGAGAAGTCCCTCCTGGGGAAAGGAATGAAGAACAAAGTTCCAGTTCCAAAACTATTTCTCCTGTTTCCAGAAAATTCCCTGGGAAAGGAATTTCAGAAAACCAAAACACCTCAGGCACAGGAGAGGGCAGGGAGGGGAAAACAAAACAGGATTAAAGTGTGTGTTCCCATATGGCCTCCAGACCCTGGGCTGGAATCCCCTTAAGGAGATCCCAGTGAGATCCTCCAAGTGCTGCCAGGGAGGAACATGAAAATGGTTTCTGCTCCTTCCCACCCCAGTACAACTGAAAATATTATTATATAAATGTATATATTTATAAATAAATGTATATATTTATAAATAAATATTTTTGTGCTGCAGTAAATTCTGCTAAACTCAAGTTTTTGGGTTTAACTTGATGGTGCTCGAAGGAAAAGATGGAGACAGACTCTTTCCATGGAAAAGGGAGGGAAATGTTAACCATGGCAAGGCAGCCTGTTTTAAACCAGGAATTTAAACTGGAGCACTTTTCCAGCTGCAATTTAGATTTTTGATTTAGTGCCCTGGAAGGGCTTGGAGCAGCCTGGGATGGTGGGAGGTGTCCCAGGGTGGGAGTGGTGCGATTTAAGGTTCCTTTCCATCCAAAACAACCCAAGATCCTGTGATTCCAAAGTTTTTCCAAATAATTTTTTTTTCCAAATATTGACCTGGGGTAAATTAAATTTCCAAATATTTTTATCAGCCTGGGGTCTGAGGGATAAATGACTCAGAGTTCAGAACCACCTGAACACGCTGCTGTCAACTCCAGTGCTCCTCACTCCCAGCCTTTAATTACAAACACTTCGGGTTTTTAATCAGGAATTAAAAAATCAGGGATTTAATTAGGCATTTGCCTAATTACCGATCTGATACATAACAATGGCATTAATTAAACTTACCCAGCACGGGGATTTAATAAGAATTGCCACACCTGTCCTTGGCCATTCATCTCACTGGACACTGCACAGACAAATGTTGGGCTTTTCCCTCATTCTCCCAAATCCTTCATTTCCCCAAATCCCTAATTTCCAAAAATCCCTCATTTTCTGGGATACCCTCAGATTTCTGCCCCCAGGTAAAGAGGGCTCAAGCTCTGCTTAAACAAGTGAAATATTTGGGTTTTTCAGATTTAAACTTTATTTTTCCTCCCTGATGATGTTGCTGGATCAGCTCAGGCTCTTCAGGAACCTTTGAAATGCTTTTCCAGAGCCACCCACCCCATCCCACAGGGAATCTCCTCCCTTAACAGGCCCTGGGGACACCCTGGGATAATGATTTAATTCTGATTAGCAGGAGTTAAGAGCCAGGAAATGGAGAGTCCTCCTGTGTCCAGATGTGAGATGTGGGCAGCCCCAAACTCGCTGCATTTTCAGTTCAGATTTGTTGGAATGTACAGGGACACATGTTTATATTTATATATTTCTATATATTTCTATATATTTCTATATATTTCTATATATTTCTATATATTTCTATATATTTACATTTATATAAATATATAAATATATAAACATATTTACATGTTTGAATGTTTGTATGTTTGTATATTTTATATACATAAATATATGTACACCTATACACATATACATATATACATATTTTCTATTAATATTTTTATATAAATATATTTCGATTTTGATTTTTTTAATATATATAAATAGACTGCTGGCCACAGATATGACCCACAGAAACCCCCAGGTGTGACCCCCCAGGTTCTGTCACAGCAAGGCACAGGATCAGGTTCTGTCCCTCGTGCAGGAACAAACAGAGCTGGACATGGACAGCTGGCTTGGAGAGGGGAAGTGGCTCAGAATCCTGGAATGTTTGGGGTTGGAAAAGAACTTAAATCCCACCCAGGGCCCCCCCTGCCATGGCAGGGACACCTCCCACTGTCCCAGGTGCTCCAGCCTGGCCTTGGGCACTGCCAGGGATCCAGGGGCAGCCACAGCAAATCTGGGAATTCCATCCCAGCCCCTCCCCACCCTCCCAGCCAGGAATTCCTTCCCAAAATCCCATTTAAATCTTCTCTTTCCCAGTGTGAAGCCATTCCCTGTGTCCTGTCCCTCCATCCCTTGTCTCCAGTCCCTCTCCAGCTCTCCTGGAGCCTCTTTAGGCCCTGCCAGGGGCTCTGAGCTCTCCCTGGAGCCTTTCCCTTCTCCAGGCTGGACATTCCCAACTCCCCCAGCCACATGTTTTGCTGTGCCTGGAGTTTCCTTCACCTTCAGATTGAGCACTGACCTCTCCCTGACCCTCAGGGTGACTTGGCCAGGTTTTAAGGCAGCAGTGGAAGTGGCTCCTGTGTCAGGGTTTTGCTGGATCCAATCCCAAATCTGAACCCTGGGGAGTCAGAGCCTTTCTGAGGCTCTCAGGTGAGCTTTACCTTCCCTCCCCAGGGATTGATTGACCCTGTTTTACACCACAACAACACAGACTCTGAGATTCAGGAGGCTGAAAATGACTCCTTTATTTCTGGGATGTGTCTCCCTTTTCTACTATTTCACACAGACCAATTGGATTGGTGACACAAAGACAAACCTCTTCACTCCCATTGGGCAGAGCAGAGGGACAGCAAGGAGAAGTCCCTCCTGGGGAAAGGAATGAAGAACAAAGTTCCAGTTCCAAAAACATTTCTCCTGTTTACAGAAAATTCCCTGGGAAAGGAATTTCAGAAAATCAAAACACCTCAGGCACCAACCAGGGCTACAATTGCTCCTGTCAGGACAGAGCCCCTGCACTGGGCTGTGTGTGAGGGTTTGGGGTGAGCAGCTCTGTCTGAGAGGAGCAGCTCTGTCTCTCTGTATTTTTGCTTTTCCCACAGATAACAATATTATTTGTTGTCCTGAAGACCCGGCGGGGTGTGAATCGCTGCTTTTCTGGTACAGCAAAGCCCGGGGTGACACTTGGAGCTGACACCCTGGTCCAGGAGCCTGGAAATCAGGGAGCTGAGCTCAATCAGGCGTGGCAGATCCGAGATTGAGGACGGGAGGTGTCCTGACCCTGCAGAATTAAACACAAGGCTGGACTCAGAGGAGGCACAGTTTCTGAACCACTTCTCTTACCTGAGAATTTTATTTGGTGCTTGTGCAGTTTCTGTGCTGATCAGAGATCACCAAGCCTGGCTGTTTGGAATGTTTACCCGTGTCCTCCACTCCTATTATTTCCAGGCACTTTGGCCTGGGCCTGACTGTTCTGACCTCAGGTACACCCCAAGCAGGTGATTATGTGCCAGCAGCCAAGGGCCTGGGGAGGCAGAAAATCCAAACCTGAACCACAAATGACTCCAAGGCCAGGTTGGACGAGGCTTGGAGCAGCCTGGTCTGGTGCAAAGTGTTCCCTTCCTGTCGGATTATACTTTTTTCTGACCCAGAGATGGGGCAACTGAGAGGCATTTTAAAGCTTATATTCCATTTTCAGTCTCATGAGAAGGGTGAGACAATTCAGATGTTACAGTTCACACCATCACAATCAGAACCCAAACTATTTCCTAATTACAAAACATTATAAGCATTTTTTGGCCTATCAGCTTTTGCCGCACAATGTTGTTAATGCCTTAAAGCCAAACATCTAAAATTCCACCTTGTGGCTCCTACTAAAATGCATCTTTCACAGTTCTATTTCTCCAAAATATCTGTTTGCAAGGCCATCATTTGATCATTAGAAACTTGTTTCCAGTTCCATTTCTCTCTCAGCAATATCTGTCTTATTCCATGGCATTTCTAAGTCAACATTCTTTATCTCAAATTTTTCTCTACAAATCCATATCCCATGGCAGGGGGTGGGATGGGGTGGGATGGGGTGGGATTTAAGGCCCTTTCCAATCCAAAGCATTCCAGTGGTGAGGTTGGGAGAGAGAGCAGCTGAGCACTGCTGATTTTTCCTTTTCCTCCCTTTTTCTGGATCTGAGCTATCCCATGGGGATGAATTCCACATGTCCTGACACTGTTTTACACCACAACAACACAGACTCCAACTTCAGGAGGCTGAAAATGACTCCTTTATTTCTGGGATGTGTCTCCCTTTTCTACTATTTCACACAGACCAATTGGATTGGTGACACAAAGACAAACCTCTTCACTCCCATTGGGCAGAGCAGAGGGACAGCAAGGAGAAGTCCCTCCTGGGGAAAGGAATGAAGAACAAAGTTCCAGTTCCAAAACCATTTCTCCTGTTGACAGAAAATTCCCTGGGAAAGGAATTTCAGGAAACCAGAACATTTCAGGCATGAAACCAGGACTATGGTGTCCGTGTCCTTCCCGAAGTTCCCGGGCTGTTTATTTTGTTCCCTTGTCAGAACGATCAGGCCGGCGACGGCAGCGCTGATAACAGACTATTTTGGGCTGCTCCTAACGAGAGCCTGTGAAACTGCAAGGTTGTGTGAAAGAGAGCGAGCCGAGCTCCGTGGAGCTCTGCAGTGAATTATTAACTGCTGCTCCTGGCCCGACATGACAAATAAAATCCTACTGCACGGAGATGCTCCGCGGTGTCAGGCTCTGATCTGGGGAGATGTCGAACAAATGGCTCCTGGAGAAGCTCACGATCTTTCTCCATTTGTCTGCCTGATCAGTGAACTTGAATGGAGGAAGAGCCACCAAACAAAATTAGCATTTGCCTTCTGCCATTAGCTGTGCTTTCTTAATAAAAGGCTTGGAAGCCCTGCTGGTATAAATGGATGAAATAGACACATGCAAATTTCAAATATATTGATTTCAGCTCCCTGCAAACATCCCTGAAACACCGTGAATCAGCTCCAGGCGTGCAGAGCAGATCCTCATCTCCGTGCTGGTGGGGTCTGACTCGTTTGGGGCTTTGTTTGGGTGGAAATTGAGATTGTCTCCCTGGCACTGCTGTGTTCCCTCCTCATTTGCCTGGCAAACGCTCCTGGGTTTTGTCCACTCACAGCAATTAGTGGGGATGATCTGGGGCAGCAAAGGGAGAGCAGTCGGAAGCTGCAGGAGCTGAGTTTTCATTCTGCGAGGTCTGAGCCCTGGCTGGGGATCAGAACCCAGAGGGAGGGAAGAGGAGGAGGGACGAGGTCAGCCAAAAAGCTTTGCTGCTCCCTGGGGTAGACAGCGATTCCCAGGGATCCAGCTGCCTCCAGGAACCTGCTCTGGCCGTGGGCAGGATGAGTAAATGAATGTTCATTCCTGCTGGAGGCTGGCTCCTGGAGCCCTGGGATTGTTTGGCAGCAGTAAAGTGGCAACACCTTTAATACGGCTGCAGTATTTATAGTTACAGCCTTTATCCTGAGTTTATTCATTTATTTACAATCCCTGAAGGGTTGGGGTCTGAAGGGACCTTAAATCCCACCCAGTGCCACAGGCAAGGACACCTCCCACTGTCCCAGGGGGGTCCCAGCCCTGTCCAGCCTGGCCTTGGTGATTTGTCTTTTTTCTGGGTCTGAGCTCCAAGCAGCCCTCCCGTGGGGATGAATTCCACATGTCCACGTCCTTCCCAAAGTTCCTGGGCTGTTTATTTTGTTCCCTTCTCAGAACAATCACAGAGAGTGCCCTTGGCAGATTTTAACCCTTTAATGTGCCAAAACACCTTCACAAGTGGGGTGGGCACAGCCCTGTCACCTGTGCTGCTCATGGTGCCACAGCCTGTCACTATAGGAGACAAAACAAATGGCACACAGGCAGTCAGGTCATCAGGGCAAAAAGAGGGAAGTTTATTTTTCTACTTTGATTTATATAGATTCTAGACAATGACCAGAGATTGGAGTATAAGGTTGCCACCTCTTCAACCCCACTGGTCAAACTAGAAGTCCATCAATTGTCCCTCCTCAAGAGAGGAATGAAAACATCACTTTGTCTGCATGAAAATCTGTGAGAAACTCCACTACAAAAATGCAAACATCAGAAGGCTGAAAAATATCAGGGCAACAACAGCCTGTCAGGCCTTGAGGGCTGCTTGGAGCAGCCACACAAATAAAACCCCCAGAAACCCCAAATTTGGAGGCATTTCATCCCCCAGAGTCACGAGGCACCCTCATCATCAACACCCCACGTGCGGACAGCCCCGAAGTTTCTTGCTCCAGCCACGGGGATTTTTCCCACTCCTTTGGTGGATGAGAGGTCGGCAGGAGGAAGAAGATTAATCACTTTACAGGGAGCAGTGCAGTCCTTGAGTTTGCAGTGGTAGACGGGGCTGGGATGGGCTGTAAAGGCTGGTGTTCCATCACTGTCACATCCCATTGTTCCTGCACTCCCAGGGAGAGAAGGCAATTCCCGGCTCCGGAGCATCTGCATTGTTTGTGAGGAGTGGAATGAATTAAAAGCAGAGTGTGCCTTTGGCTTTTCATGTTCAGACTCTCTCAGATTTCTTAATTATGGTGATGTGAAATCTGTTTTTAAACTTTATTCTCCTCCGCGTTAAGAGTTTCAGGATGAAACTGCAGGGGTTTAGAAACTGGCTTGGCATTGACACTTTTTATATTCATTATCCTGAATTTCTGCTGGGATCTAACGGACAGACAGGGACTGGAGAAGGGGGAGACATAAAAGATAATATTTTCAGTTGTGACTTATGGCCAAATCTGTAAACACTGAAGGCTCTAGTGCTGAACACAATGGGGATAGAATTGATTTCCAATGCAGAGCCACTGCTCAGGGACCTGAGCTGTTCCGAGCAGCTCAGGGGGAAAACACAGCCTGGGTGTGCCAGGGCAGGATGCAGGGCCAGGGAAAGGACCTGCAGTGGGGCTGGCACTGGGAATTCCAGCAGCAGCTCCCTGTGGACAATGGAGTCACCACGGGGTCCACAAGAGCTCCTGGCCCCGAGAGCTCCTGGCCCCGAGAGTTCCTGGCCCCAAGAGTTCCTGGCCTCAAGAATTTCCGTCCCCAGGAGTTCTTGGCCCCAAGAATTCCTGGCCCCAATAATTCCTAACCCCAAGAGTTCCTGGCCCCGAGAGTTCCTGGCCCCAAGAGTTCCTGGCCCCAAGAGTTCTTGGCCCTGAGAGTTCTTGGCCCTGAGAGTTCCTGGCCCCAAGAGTTCCTGGCCCCAAGAGTTCCTGGCCCCAAGAGTTCTTGGCTCCAAGAGTTCCTGGCCCCAAGAATTCTTGGCCTCAAGAATTCCAGGTCCCAGGAGTTCTTTACCCCAAGAATTCCTGGACTCAGGAATTCCTGGCCCAAGAGTTCCTAACCCCAAGAATTCCTGGCCCTGAGAATTCCTGGCCCCAAGGAGTTCTTGGCCCCAGAAGTTCTTGGCCCCAAGAGTTCCTGGCCCAAGAGTTCCTCACAGCAGGGCAGGGAGCTCTCAGGTGAGGGCAGGACAGTGGGGCCAAGGCTCAGGACATTTGGGGCTCCCAGGAGCCATAAATTGACAGAAAAGGAGCTGGGAAATGCTGATCACAGGCAGGAGCTAAAGCCAGGGCAGTCCTGGCAGCAGCTCAGGGTGGTTTAAGGAGATCCTGAGCCGTCACTCAGGGAAGTGCTCGTGCACATTCTGGATTTCCCTTAATCTGCTGCATTGCTTTCCCCCTGCTCTGCTTTATTCCCAGCTCTGGAATGGCCCGTCCAGGGGATATTTTGTCACAGGCAGAAGCAGTGCCTGGACAGCGGCGCTGTGACCTCTGTGTGCCAGGAAATGTGGTTTTTGTGGGCCTCAGAGTGTGAGAAAAACCCTTTTTCTGACCCAGAGATGGGGGTCCTGAGAGGTGTTTTAAAAGATTTTATTCCATTTTCAGTCTCATGTGAAGGGTGAGACAATTCAGATGTTACAGTTCACACCATCACAATCAGAACCCAAACTATTTCCTAATTACAAAACATTATAAGCATTTTTTGGCCTATCAGCTTTTGCCACACAATGCTGTTAATGCTTTAAAGCCAATCATTTAAAAATACCCCAAGTGGGTTTGGTACAAAACATCTTTCGTAGTTTTAATTGTCCAAAATATCTGCTCTGTTTGCAAGGCCATCATTTGAAACTTGTTTCCAGTTCCATTTCTCTCTCAGCAATGTCTGTCCCATCCCACGGCCTTTCTAAGTCAGGATATTTTATCTCAGAGTTTGCACACAGAGGGACAAGGCTGTGTGACCTTTGGGAATCCTCTACAAATCCATTTCCCACATCAGAGGAGCTCTCGGGCTCTGCAGTTTTGGGGGAGAAAATTCCCTGTGAGCAATTTCCCTGGAGCAGGTTCCGTGGCAGTGTGTGGTGGGGAGGTGTTTGTGTGCCCTGTTCACAGGGCTGCTGGAAGTTCTGATCATTCCTCTCCCCTGGAGCAAACCAGGTGTAACTTCCTCACTGGAGCAAACCAGGTGTAAATTCCCTGTCCCTATAGGACACGAAACGAACAACATGCACACCATCAGGTCATCAGGGTAAAAAAAAAAAAAGAGAGTTTATTTTTTTTACTTGTGTTTATATAGATTTTGGACAATGACCAGAGATTGGAGTATAAGGTTTCCACCTCTCCAACCCCACTGGTCAAACTAGAAGTCCATCAATTGTCCCTCCTCAAGTGAGGAACGATAAACAAGAACAGTTTACAATAACACCACTTTTGTTTATATGAAAATCTGTGAGAAACTCCACTGCAAAAATGCAAACATCAGAAGGCTGAAAAAGATCAGGGTGACAGTTCCTCAATAGGGAAAAACAGGTATAACTTCCTCACTGGAGCAAACCAGGTGTAACTTCCTCCCTCCCTGGGTTTGGGGTTCCTGAGGGTGGGTGTGTGAGCTGTGCCATCCCTTTCCCCGTGAGCTTCTCTTCCAGACAAGCTGCAAAACACTGCGAGAGAGGATGGGAAATGTCAGAGGAACGGGAAAATTTTACCTTCTCAGTCTTCTGGAAGTCCCAAAATGCTGAGGGTGAAATCCAGAAAATCACCCAAAATCTCTAACTGCTTCTCCCTTTAAATTTTCTCTGCAAGTTGCTCATCTTGTCCAGCAGCACTGGTGGCACAAAAATGGGAATTAAACCTCTGGGAATTGCAGCCCAGAGGGAATTGAGAGCCCTGGGCAGCCCATGTGGAGCCAGCAGTGGGAATTTGGGAACAGCCTCTGACATGAGAATTGTCAGAGGAACATGGAAAATTTTACTGTCTCAGTCTTCTGGAAGTCCCAAAATGCTGAGGGTGAAATCTGTGAGCTCCCAAAAAATCGCCCAAAATTCCTGATTGCTTCCCCCTTAATTTTGTCTACAAGTTACTCATCTTGTCCAGCAGCACTGGTGGCACAAAAATGGGAATTAAACCTCTGGGAATTGCAGCCCAGAGGGAACTGAGGGCCCTGGGCAGCTCATGTGGAGCCAGCAGTGGGAATTTGGGAACAGGCTCACTTTAACCTGGTTCAGCAGAAAGGGGAGCTCCAGCTCATTCCTCATTCCTGCCAAGCTTTTCCCTGCACTCAGGGGATTTTGGGATTGGGGTCAGGATTAGAGTTGGGTTCTGCTTCAGGCTCTGCATTCCGTGGGACAGAGGAATCACAGGGATGGAGGGAAAAGAATTAAAAAGAACACACAGAGAGGAAAAAAAATTTAAAAAAAAATAAACAAAAAAAAAAAAGAGAAACTAAAGAGAAAGTGCTGTTTAAAAAGGCATGAAAACTGCTAAAGCTGAAATGAGCTTAAATAACTGAGAAATAAAATATTCCTCCCCTAAGAAACAAACAGGAAGATCTGAGTCAGCTTTAGGGAGGTCCCAGCTTTAGGGAGGTCCCAGCTTTAGACCTGACTTGGCTTTAGACTTGATTCAGCTTTAGACAAGTCCCAGCTTTATTCAGGTCTTATCCTTAGACCTGACTCAGCTTTAGACCTGACTCGGCTTTAGACAGATCCCAGCTTTGCTCCAATGCTAAAAACAAGAGATTTCAGTCTTTGTGGTTAAGCTCAGTCCTGAGTGACCAAAAGCTGCTCCAGCTCCCAAAATCCCAACCCCAAATCTGCCTGAAGGACCAGCTCAAGTCCAGTTTGCAGTCCCTGCCCAAAGGGGCCAATTCCTGCTGGAGGCACCCAAAGGTTGGTGCTTCCCAAAGATCTCTGCCTGCTCCCCGTCCATCCATCCTGGGTATTTATACTCCCTGCTATTCCTGGCTGATTTTACATAATCTCAGGGAGCCTTTTTATTTCCCTGTGAAAGGAGATTACTCCGGGTAGCAACAACTGACGCCAGCACAGATCAAATGCCTGAAAATAGTTCCCAGGAATGTTGGGAATGAGGCTTGGAGGGAGCACGGGGAAAAGTTTCCTTTTGTGTTTACCACTGATCTTTAACTCTGGATAATCTGCCCCCCAAAAAGTAGTTTTGGTTTAAGGCTCTGTGATTTTGGGGTTGTTTTTTGCAGGTTTCCCATTGTTTTCAAACACTGTGAGGTCCTCAGGTTGTGGAAGGTCTCTGAGGAATAATTTGGGTGTCACTCTCCTCTACAAGAGAATTTCACGTGAGCCAGGGACGAGAAGGGATGGCTGGAGAGTGGAAATTTTTACATAAAAATGGTGAATTTGGGCGGTTTCTCGCCTTTCTGGAGCTCAGAGTTCACTGCTAAGCCCAGACATGGAAATTCCCTGCCCATTCTTGAGCAGCCCAAGCAGCAATTGGCCTTCAGACCTGTATAAATCATCATCATCAGATGGGGGGAGTGGAGGAAGGCGGTGGGTTTGGGGTCTGGGCAAATGCAGCCCTGAAATTCAAGATGTAAATGAAGTTCTCTGTGGTTTTCGAGCCGTGGGATGGCTGGGCAGCCCTGCAGGATCAAACCTGGAGGGATGAACAGCATTGCAGCTCCATAGATAAAAATGTATTTATATTTATATTTATATTTCGTTTTAGTTTTAGTTTTCGTTTTCGTTTTCGTTTCAGTTTTCATTTCTTTTTTCTTGTAATTTCTATTTCTATTTTTATAATTTCATCTTTATTTTTGTTTTTTTTTAATATGTATTCATTCTCCAGGACAGGTTTTAGCCTCACCAAAACCAATGGAATTCTCTGTTATTCCATGGACATCCCTGGGAGAACTGACACAGAATCTGGTGGGATTAAAGCACAAACCTGCCCAACCAAAAGGGATCCAATGAGAGGACAAAAAAGGAGCTTGGATCAGGAATTTTCAGGACTTGTTTCCCTTGGATTGGGAATTTTCAAGACTTCTTTACCTTGGACTGGGAATTTTCAGGGCTTTTTTACCTTGGATTTGGAAATTTCAGGAAATGTTTCCCTTGGGTCAGGCATTTTCAGGGCTTGTTCCCTTTGGATTGGGAATTTCCAAGAGTTGTTTCCCTTGGATCAGGAATTTTCAAGATTTGTTTACCTTGTATGGGGAATTTTCAGGGCTTTTTTCCCTTGGATCAGAAATTTTCAGGAATTGTTTCCCTTTATTGTGAATTTTCAGAATTTGTTTCCCTTAAATTGGGAATTTTCAGGACTTGTTCCCCTCGGATCAGGAATTTTCAGGACATGTTTGCAGGCAGTTCTGGGCTGTAGAAAACTGGGAGCAAAAAGCTTTTTGGGGTGTATTTCACAGAGTTCATCCCAATTTTTACCTGTGAGCTGCTGGATGCTGCCCCTGCTGCTGAGGGACACAGGAAAAGGGACTTTATGGTGCCCACAATGGAATTATTTTTATTTTTCCATTGCAGTGGGGCTGGATTAATAAATTGGAGCCAAGCCAGGAGGTGATTGTGGCCTTGAGGGAAGCGTTGATGTGGGAAAATATAAAGCATTTCTCATTTTTTTGGGTTTTTTTTTCTCATCTGCAGAGAATGAAATGAGAGTTTGGCCCCAGCCAGGTCCTTTATGGAGCAATAATGGTCACAGAGCTGGCTTGGAGTTGTTTCTCTGCCCATATGGAGCCCCAAAATTGATATTCTGCATTATGTAACCGCCTCCAAATTAACTTGGGGGAATATTTTGTCTTGTAAAAGAAGCAGCTCGTCCGTGGATGGCAGAAACAAATGTGTTCCCTCAATTTGCCTCGTTCAAAAGGGGAAAAAAAATAAATAAATCCCCCCACACACCTCCCTCTGCCCAAGAGCTGAGATCAGATTTAATTTAGAGCAAATACTTGAACTTTAATTAGGAGCATTCATCCAGGACATTGCAGAGTGGGTCCTAATAATTAAGAGAAAATAATTAAAAATTAATAAAGGAAATATGGGAGGCATTGTAGCCACCTGTCTTTCCTATACAATTAATAAATCTGCTTTGAACGACCTGAAAGAGGGGAATAATTATCTGGGGCAGGTAATTGCTGAGTGAGGGAGGGACAGGCCGTGGATGTGTCTGCCTGGGCTTTGGGAGAGGAACGATTTCCATTGTTTTCCTGGAGCTTTAAACAGGTCTCAGCTTTAGACCTGGCTCAGGTTTAGACCCAGCTGAGCTTTAGACAGGTCCCAGCTTTAGACAGGTCTCATCTTTAGACAGGTCCCAGCTTTAGACCTGGCTCAGATTTAGACCCAACTGAACTTTAGACAGGTCCCAGCTTTAGACCCAACTGAGCTTTAGAGGTCCCAGGTTTAGACCTGGCTCAGGTTTAGACTTGTCCCAGCTTTAGACAGGTCCCAGCTTTAGACCTGGCTCAGCTTTAGGCCTGACCCTGATTTGGACCTGACTCAGCTTTAGACCCAACTGAGCTTTAGACAGGTCCCAGTTTTAGACAGGTCCCAACTTTAGACCTGGCTCAGATTTAGACCCAACTGAGTTTTAGAGAGGTCCCAGCTTTAGACAGGTCCCAACTTTAGAGAGGCCTCAGCTTTAAAGAGGTCCCAGCTTTAGATCTGATTCAGCTTTAGGCCTGACTCAGCTTTAGACAAGTCCCAGTTTTAGACATGTTCCAGCTTTAGACCTGCCTCAGCTTTAAACCTGACTCAGCTTTAGACCCAACTGAGCTTTTAGAGAGGTCCCAGCTTTAGACAAGCCTCGTCTTTAGACCTGACTCTACTTTAGACCCAACTGAGCTTTAAAGAGGTCCCAGCTTTAGACCTGACTCAGCTCTAGGCCTGACTCAGCTTTAGACAGGTCCCAGTTAGGCAGGTTCCAGCTTTAGACAGGCCTTGGCTTTAAACCTGACTCAGCTTTAGACCCAACTGAGTTTTAGAGAGGTCCCAGCTTTAGAGAGGTCCCAGTTTTAGACAAGCTTCAGCTTAGACCTGACTCTGCTTTAGACCCAACTGAGCTTTAGTAAGGTCCCAGCTTTAGACCTGACTCAGCTTTAGACGTGACTCAGCTTTAGGCAGGTCCCAGTTTTAGACAGGAGGGTAAGAAGGCAAAGGACACCTGGGTTGTGTCACCCCCAGAGTGACCACAGGACAGGGCTCAGTTCTGGTCCCTCACCCCAAAACAAGGAGGGGCTGGAGCGTGTCCAGGGAAGAGAACAGAGCTGGGAAGGGGCTGGGGCACCAGAGGTGCCTTAAGTTGTAATTTCATGTATTTCAGGTTCTGTGGTGCCCAGGGGGGCAGCTCTGAGCTCACAGTCAGTGTCACTCAGCTCTGCACACAGCAGGGACACAAAACAAACCCTTTTCCTGCTGCACACCAAGGACAACTCTCAGCCCAAAAGCACAAACAAGGGGGGCTGGAGGGAGGGACAAGAAGGACGGGACCTCCCAGCCTGGAGCTGGGATTGGACAATTCAACCCCAATGTGCAAATGGACCAAAACTGATAAAAGTGTGAGACCTCCTGAGGTGTTGTGATTTTGTGACCATTTTTTGTCCATTTTGTGACCATTTTGTGACCATTTTGGGTCCACCTTGGGTGTAGCCCTGGCCAGGCTCTTGTCCTGCCCAAGGTGTGTCCTAAAGACCTTTCAATAAATCTCTACTTTATTCTCCAGCTCTGCCCAGTCTCTGTTCCAGGGCAGTGGTGGTGTTCCCATCCCTGGGAGGTGGCACTTGGGGACACGGGTGGCCTTGGCAGTGCTGGGGGAACGATTGGACTCAATGGTCTTTTCCAGCCCAAAGGATTCCATGATTCCAGCAGCTTTGTGCCACCTCCCACTCTGTGCCTCAGCCCCTCTGTGGCTGCTGTGAGCCCTGCTCTCCTCTTGGAAACACATCTGAGGGGGCTGAGGCAAACCAAGGCTGAGTCACGTCCTGTGCCACGATATTGTTCCTTTTTGTGTCTGTTTGAGGCTTCTGTGCCATGAATATTCAATTCTGAGGGAGCAGAGACCTCCCCAAGGTTTTGGGGCAGGAGCCTTGTAGCCCTGGTTCTGTGCCTGAGGTGTTTTGGTTTTCTGAAATTCCATTCCCAGGGAATTTTCTGTCAACAGGAGAAATGTTTTGGAACTGGAACTTTGTTCTTCATTCCTTTCCCCAGGAGGGACTTCTCCTTGCTGTCCCTCTGCTCTGCCCAATGGGAGTGAAGAGGTTTGTCTTTGTGTCACCAATCCAATTGGTCTGTGTGAAATAGTAGAAAAGGGAGACACATCCCAGAAATAAAGGAGTCATTTTCAGCCTCCTGAATCTCAGAGTCTGTGTCCTTGTGGTGTAAAACAGAGTCAGAGCCTGACCCAAACCCACCAGAATCGAGCCCAGCTCAGCCCACAGGTATCAGGAAGAGCTTTGTTAGGCCAGACTGAGGAGGGAATTGAGCTCAGTGAACTTTGCTCATTACCTGAGAGACTTTGATGAGTTTTCTCATGGTGACAATCCTGGCAATGCTGCAGTGAGTGAGAGCCCCGGGGTTAACCAGGACAGGAGCTCATTCCCATTCCCTGCGAGGTTTAGGAAATCCCACGGGCTGGGAGAGATTTCTGCTTCCTCTCACTCAGAGAGAACAGCAAAGAACCGAATTCCAGGGGGAGCTGCACACTCTGCACCCGGAAAGGGGCTGTCCCTGGGGAGGCAGGACAGCGGGAATTGGATGGTCATTGAGGCATTTATTGATGTATTATTGATGTGTTTATTGAGGGGTTTATTGATATATTTATTGAGGGATGTATTGATGTATTTATTGAGGGTTTATTGAGGGATGTATTGATGCTTTGATTGAGAGTTTATTGAAGTATTTTTTATGTATTTATTGCGGTGTTTATTGAGGGATTATTTGGGTTTTCCAGTGGAGCTGTGGCTGCCCCTGGATCCCTGGCAGTGCCCAAGGCCAGGCTGGAGCCCCCTGGGACAGTGGGGTCTGTCCCTGCCCGTGGCACTGGATGGGATTTAAGGGATTTTATGATTTTATGATTAACCATCATTCTGCTGCCCCCCTGACCTCAACCTTTGGATGTCAAACCATCACACCACCATTGCCCGGCTTTGTGCATCTTACAAATCCTTCCTTCAATTATTTTTGTTTCAATTGCCTCCTCATACCTGTTAAATGAACTCTGGGGTCAGGGGAGAGGATATTGGGGTTTACTTTTAATCAGTTCCATGTTTTTCCGTGCCCAAAATGCTCCTGTTTGATCCTTTTTTCCAGATCCAATTATAATAAGCAGTGAAAAAGCTCCTTGGGCTGGGCAGTTTTACACCTTTGGAAGGGTTTGTTTTGAAATTTAGTGAAGTTTGTGCAGTGGAAACTGGGGGTTCAGCTGGGAGTGGCTGAATTTAACAAATTCCTATTTAATTTGGTAATTTCTGCTGGATTATTGTTGTAAGATGTAAAGACTGAGCACCTCTAGGAGGCTGTGGTGTGGAAGGCTGGGTTGTATTCTGGCTCTATTTGTGGTTTTTTTGATTTCTCTTTTTGGTTTGTTCGGTTTTTTTCTTGTGGTTGGTTTTGTTCTAGTTTTTGTTTACTTGTTGTTTTGGTTGGTTTTTTTTGTACTACTGCATTTTTATTTTTAATATTCTTAGTAAAGAACTGTTCTTCCTATTCCCAATCTTTGCGTGAAAGCCCATTATTATTATTATTATTATTATTAATAATAATAATAATAATAATAATAATAATAATAATATATTATTAATTATATAGAGTGAATAAAAATATATAATATATAATTATATATTATATATGTTATATATGTTAAATATTATATACATTATATATAATATATTATATATATTATATTATATATTTATTCAATATATAATTTCTATATTTATTATCTATAATTTATTATCTATAATTTTATTTATTTATTATCTATAATATATTATATATATATTTACTATATATAATTTAAATTTATTTAATTATAAATGTTTAATTATATATATAATTAAAAATTCTAATAATGCAGAGAGAGGGGTTTTACATTCCCCATTCCAAGGGAACCTCCAGTTTTCCCTGACAGGCACCTGCCAAACATCCTGATTTTTCTCCTTGCTTTGTCCCAAAATCCTGCGAAACACAGGGAATTCCCTGCAGAGACATCCCAGGGCTTCCCAAACTCCCAGGTGACGGATTAATCACAGAGAATTACATTGTTTCAAGAGAGGGACGTCAAAGAGCCCTTAAAATGATCAATGAGGACTTTTAAGATTAAACTCCGGCTCTTTCCATCATTTCTGAGAGACGTTTTGAGGATTTTCTTTGTGTCTGATTTTACACCCAGGTGTGACCTGGGGGTGCCCAAAGCCCTCCTGGTGACCTGGTGGCTCCTACAGGTGTGGAGGGTTATTCAGAGTCACTCAAATTCCTCAGAGTTACCCAAATTACTCAAAGTTACCCACATTACTCATTTTTTTCCTTACTCAGATTTACCCAATTTTATTTTTTTTAGGCAGAAATGTGTGACCACCCTGCCTGGTTCTTTGGGAGCCGATGAAATTTGAGTAATTTGGGCAGCTTAATAGCTCAGAGTTACTCAGAGTTGGATCCAATTCCTCAGAGTTACTCAAATTACTCAAAGGTATCTAAATTACTTAAATTTTCCTTACTCAGAGTTACCCAAATTTCCTTTTTTTTTTTGGCAGAAATGTGTCACCACCCCGCCTGGTTCTTTGGGAGCTGATGCAAATATTGGTGTTGCCCTTGGCTGGAGCCAAGCTGGGGCTCTCAGAACATCATTTTGACCCTGTGCAAGCCCATGAAATTCAGGATTCCTAAAAGATCAACGAAAAATGGGATTTTCCAATGCAGACTCTGCAGTGTCTCCACACTGAGCCAGTTCAGCCATAGTTGTTCTGTCCCTCAATTCCCAACAGATACAGAGCGCAGGAGCTCAATGTGACAACAGTGAAATCATCTTGACTTTCTATAAAACATCTCTACTTATCCATAAAACATAAACCCAAATGCAGAATTATTCCCTGTCTGTTGCAGGGGGTTGGATTCAGATGAGCTTTAATGTCCTTTCCAACCCAAACCATTCTGGATTCTAATTCCAAAGCCAAGCCCAGGTGTTGTGTGTTCAGTGTGGAAAGTGAAGCCGTTTTTCTGTGCCTCCCATCTGCTGTAGGGAACCACAGCACAACTTCTCCTTCCCCCAGCTCTTGGTTGGGATATTGAATGAATTAAAATAATTAAATCATTGACACCGTTTTACACCACAAGGACACAAACTCTGAGATTCAGAAGGCTGAAAATTACTCCTTTATTTCTGGGATGTGTCTCCCTTTTCTACTATTTCACACAGACCAATTGGATTGGTGACACAAAGACAAACCTCTTCACTCCCATTGGGCAGAGCAGAGGGACAGCAAGGAGAAGTCCCTCCTGGGGAAAGGAATGAAGAACAAAGTTCCAGTTCCAAAACCATTTCTCCTGTTTACAGGAAATTCCCTGGGAAAGGAATTTCAGAAAACCAAAACACCTCAGGGATGGAACCTGGGATACAGTTGGGAACCACAGCAGAACCTTTTCCTTCTCCCAGCTGGTGATTGGGATATTGAATGAATTAAATGAATTAAATAATTTGTGTCCCTATGGTGAATCCCAGCTGTGTGAGAGGATCTGCTGCTGAGTTCCCCACTCCAGACGGGTGGACACAGGAATATCTTAACCCCACAACTTCTCCTCCCCTTCCTCCTGCATCTCCAAAAGTTCTGAAAAATCAAATTCGGCAAGAACTGGGAGCGCTGGCAACTTAAAAGTCTATTTTTATAAACATATTGTAGCCCTGGTTTGTGCCTGAGATGTTTTGGTTTTCTGAAATTCTCTTCGCAGGGAATTTTCTGTAAACAGGAGAAATGTTTTTGGAACTGGAACTTTGTTCTTCATTCCTTTCCCCAGGAGGGACTTCTCCTTGCTGTCCCTCTGCTCTGCCCAATGGGAGTGAAGAGGTTTGTCTTTGTGTCACCAATCCAATTGGTCTGTGTGAAATAGTAGAAAAGGGAGACACATCCCAGAAATAAAGGAGTCATTTTCAGCCTCCTGAATCTCAGAGTCTGTGTCCTTGTGGTGTAAAACAGCATCAACATCTATGATAAATTGTTCCAAATGGGATAGTTAGGCATGGAAAAAAACAGCTACAAAAATTCCCTGAGCCTTTTTGCCTTTTATTTAGTGGAGCATGACCCTAAATCTGTAGTTTTTCACATCAAATGAGTTTGGATCCTCAACAGTGCCCCTGGGTGAGCACAGAGCTTTGTTCTTCTCGCTCGTGGCGTTCTGGGGGAGCTGCTGTTTGTTTTTGATGTGGAAAATTCTGGCAAATTGTTTGCATCTCCAAGTGGGGATGGAGTTTTTTTAAAATACAATTTAAAAAAAAAGGAAATCTTTGCCACACAGCACCTTCAGCTGTGGAGCTGCCTGGGAGATGAGTGTTGTTATTCCTAATTAATGTATTGAGAAACAACATGAAGTGGCTTGTCTGTGATTGTTTATTAAGTCACTGGCAAAACCCTGGAATGAAATCAGGAGATATTGAATTTGCATCCGCTGCCCTTCCAACAGCTCCTTCTGTTTGTTTATTTATTTATCTCTTTTTAAAGGGGTCTTTCCAGTATCTCTAAAAACTGGTCCATTTGGGGCTTGGTGGCTCTGACATTGTGGCACCTGAGATAAAAATACACCTGCACATGAATATTTGCAGATTTGGGGAGGTCAATCTGCCTAAATCACCAGATTTAGATCCAAGATCTGCTGTTCCTTGAGCTCTTCCCTTCAGTTCAAACTGCAGGAAATCAGGGCTTTGCTCTGTCTCAGCCCCAGGTCAGGGAAAGGTTTTGGTCAAAAGGGAAAATCTCTTGGTGTTTTTGTGTGCCAGGAATGATTTCCTTAAAATAAACAGCTGTCCTTGTAGTGTTTGCTGGATGTTTTGGAGAAACAAGTGGAGTGGGATGAGCTGGGACAGAAAAGTCTCCAGGCCTGGAGTTCCCTGGGAGCCACTGGAGTGTCTGTGCAGGGAGGTGATTCTGTAAAAGAATTGGGAAATAAGTGAGGAATCCCACAGATTCCTTGGAATATTACCTGTATCTGTATTTTTCAGCTCTAAAAGGTGGAGCAGAGTCTGTCTTTGAGCAGCTGCAGCATCGTGGGGTCCCTCCTGAGGGGCTGGAGTTTGGAATTCCTGCTGGGTCGTTGTTGCTTTGTGCAAGCGGAGGTTTCCTGGGTTGGATTTTTCCCTCATTTCTCCAGGTTCTGGCAATGCTCCCAATCCCAAAAGAGCTGTTTGTTCCCTGAGTCCCTGGGATGCATCCCAAGGTTTAGAAAGAACTTGGAAACCCTCAGATAAAAGGCAGCACGTGGCCATTTTTAATCAGGGGATTATTTGTGGCAATCATTAATTAGGGGATGTCCAGTTCTGCACAGGGTTTATTATACGGGAAGGAATTCCTGGCTGGGAGGGTGGGGAGGGGCTGGGATGGAATTCCCAGATTTGCTGTGGCTGCCCCTGGATCCCTGGCAGTGCCCAAGGCCAGGCTGGAGCACCTGGGACAGTGGGAGGGGTCCCTGCCATGGCAGGGGTGGCCCTGGGTGGGATTTAATGTCCCTCCCAACCCAAACCACTCCAGGATTTCATTATTGCTGCAGGATCCAGACGAAGCAGCATCTCTGATTTTCATGACCAATCTCAAACCAGAAGCACCAAAATTTGACATTTGAGGAGTAAAATCAGAAATTTTTTTTCTATTTTTCCTGTGCAGGTGCCCAAACCCTGATGCCAAGGGGGTGGGCAGAAACTCCATCCAGGAATGCCCCACTCCTGGAGAGGTGCTGGAGTTCCTCATTAGCATTGCTCTATAATTCTGCTCATTCCCCTTGGGGTTAACACTGAGCAGCAGCCCTTACTCAGAGCCACGAATTACTCCCAGCCAGCTCCAGAATTACCCCATGGAGCAGCTCCAGCAGCGTGGATTTTCAAAGGAGGCAGGAAGGAAGAAAAAGAGAAAGGAGAAGGGAAAAAAATAGAACAGAATTTTGCCTCTGTCCTTTTTCCAGCTGACTGGAGAGGGGCTGCAGCAGCAGTCCCAAGGCGTGACACAGCATCCATTAATTCTGGGAGCTCCACACATGGCTAATGATCCATGGCCTGGATTCATTTCCCTTGGCTCCAGCAGCTCCGTCCTGGGCACTGCACTGATGGATCTGTCTTGGTCCCCAGGCTTCCATTTGAAAGTCAAAGCTCATGGTGGAGGAATCCTTTAAAAAGCTCATTGGCTCCTCCAGGGAAATTCCTGGCAGGGCAGGGAAAGGGGCAAACCCATGGAAAGCTTTACCTGGCTGCAGGTAAAAATGCCAAATATTGTTCTGTAGGAGTCCTGGAAAGGGGACAGGAGATAAAAGGGAACAGGAGATGAAAAATATGACAATTTCCATGGGCTGTCGTGGTGTTTGTGTTCAAACACAAACTGCAATCCTGATTTAATACTGAAAATAATCAGTTTATTTTGGCCCAGCCTCGATCTGTGTCTCTCTTTGGAGATGAACAATCGAGATGAGACAGAGCCCTGGAGAAAACAGTAAAAATCTGACCCAGACCATTGTGGGGAATGTCTGAACCAGAACAGGGTCTGGCTGAGTGTTAAACCCCAACCCACTGCAGAGAGACTCGTGTTCACATTTCCACTTGGTCTGTTCAGAACTGACCCGGAGCATTAACAGGAGGGAATTCAAATAAAAGTCACATTCTGTGGGATAAAATAACTTCAGGAGCGCTCGTGCAGCAGCCCCAAGCTTTAAATTAAAAATTACATTGAGCTGGAGCTGCCTGTGTGAATGCCAAGTGTGCTGCAATAGGACACAAAATAAAGGTGCCTAACTCCAGTCAGGGGCAGCAGAAATCAGGAGGTTTTATTTACAATTTACTCAGCTTTTTTATAAAATGCTGCACTAAGAAGGTCCAGAGCACTGACACCTCTCCATGGGCTGAGGAACAGAAATAGCAAACAACTCCTGTTGGCATGGGAAAGGAATATTGTTTACACAAGGTTGTTTTGGGGAAAACTGTTGAAAAGTTTCTCTTGAGAAGAGCTCAGCAATTCTCAGGCTCAGAAAATTTCGGGTCCACCCCCAGTTCTGGTGGATCCCTCCAGACTCTGCCCCAGAGCTGCTCCCAGCCCTCTGCTCCACCACGTCCCTCCTGGGACTGCCCAGAGCAACTTTTCCTCCTCCTTCCTCCTCCTGCAGCAGCCCTGCCCACACACCCCAGAGAAGGAGTTTTGAAGGGATCCAACACTCTGGGATGACACAATGGGACAGGAAATAAAGGTGCTGGACCCCAGTCAGGGGCAGCAGAAATCAGAAGGTTTATTTACAATCCATTCAGCCCTTTTATAACACGCTGTGCTAAAGGCACGTTATTGGTCCAGAGCACTGACACCTCTCCATGGGCTGAGGAACAGAAATAGCAAACAACTCCTGTTGGCATGGGAAAGGGATATTGTTTACACAAGGTTGTTTTGGGGAAAACTGTTGAAAAGTTTCCTTTGGGAAGAGATAGTTCTTCTCAATCTCAAAAAATATTGAGCCTACACCAAGTGCTTCCTTTGTTGGGAATGAATCCATCCTGGAGTTCCTTCTTTTGTTCCTCCTCCCTTTCCGTGGTGCCTGTGCCCAGAGCTGACACTTGGGAAGGTGAAATGGGAATTATCTGCACCTTTCCCCCACTTCTCACCCAGGGACCATCCCAGGATCTCCTGGAGAGCCCAGATGATTGTTCTCATCATCCATCCTCTGCCATTGATGGGTTTATTAATTTCCAATCCAAGAAATCCCAAAATTAAATAAAAAAGCTCACAAAAAGTGTTGATTCCAGGGATTTTCCAGGACAGGGAGCTGGGTGTGTGAGGCTGTTTCACACCACAAGGACACAGACTCTGAGATTCAGGAGGCTGAAAATGACTCCTTTATTTCTGGGATGTGTCTCCCTTTTCTACTATTTCACACAGACCAATTGGATTGGTGACACAAAGACAAACCTCTTCACTCCCATTGGGCAGAGCAGAGGGACAGCAAGGAGAAGTCCCTCCTGGGGAAAGGAATGAAGAACAAAGTTCCAGTTCCAAAAACATTTCTCCTGTTTACAGAAAATTCCCTGGGAAAGGAATTTCAGAAAACCAAAACACCTCAGGCACAGAACCAGGGCTACAGTGTGTGTCCAGCTCAAACCCCCAGGAGGGTTTGGCTTGGAAAAGCCAAACCTGACTTTTTTAATATATATAAAATTATCTTTTAAATCTTTAAGCTTTAAGGTTTTTATTATGTGAAATTACATACTTTTGTTTAAACTTATACAATTATAATCTTAGTTTTATCACTTAATTTTGGAAGCTTTTTTAATGGCCTTAGGTTAAGTGCAGTGGTTTTTTTGGGGTTAGTGTCTGTCAGTACAGAACCTCTAAAATATTTAATGACCAGGGTTCCAATGTCTCCCCCTCCTGTTTGAATTATGAAAACTATTTTGATTATTTTGTTAATTTTTTATATATTGAAGTAGATACGGTATAAATAGTATGACAATTACAATGATAATTAATATATACATGTTTATTTTTTAAGCTTTTTTTTTTATAATGGTGTAAGGTTTAGTTGATTAAATAGATTATTTACTTATGGGGGGTTTTTTTGAGTTTGGTTATACTTTTTTTTTGTAATTGTTGTATGTTTTTATCCCCTCCTGGGATTCTCTGGAGGTCTGTGGGTCTCCTGTCCTGTCCTGTCCTGTCCTGTCCTGTCCTGTCCTGTCCTGTCCTGTCCTGTCCCAAGGCAGGTCCCACGGAGCTCCCAGGGGACAAACGCAGATAATGCAGATAATGCAGATAATGCAGATAAACGCTCCCAGAGGATCAATGCACACACCTGGCTGCTCACCCCTGGATGAAAAATCAATTTAAACCTTCAAATTTGTAGCCAGGATTCCTGAATTCCATGTTTTTTCCCCTGAAAACTTCCTTTCAGAGTGACTTTAGGGGGTGCAGGTGGCTCAGTCTGGGAGGTTTCGGGGGGTGAGTTTGTTTATTTTCCCCTTTGTCTCCCTGCTTTAATTCCACACAGTTTTATGGCCCTTTTTACAAAGACAAACACGTTAAAGAACATCCTCACCCTCTAAACCGTGCCTGGGCTGGAAACTTCAGCCCTGAAAATACTGAAAATAATCAGTTTATTTCGGCCCAGCCTCGATCTGTGTCTCTCTTTGGAGATGAACAGTCAGGATGAGACAGAGCCCTGGAGAAAACAGTAAAAATCTGACCCAGACCATTGTGGGGAATGTCTGAACCAGAACAGGGTCTGGCTGAGTGTTAAACCCCAACTCATTGGAGAGAGAGAGAAGCAAAACCAGCAAATTCTGAAGAGCTGGAGCTCTGGTTGCAATTTTCTCATTGCCTGGTTACAGAAATAATTAGCTTTTTAATTTATTTTTTTTTAATTTTTTTTTTTTTTTTTAATGGGAAATTCAGGCTGTGAGGAGATGAGTCATTTTGCCAAAGTTAAATGGAAGATATTTCATGGACAGACAGTGGCCTGGAGGGAGAACATCCCATACCTGCAGAGCTCCTCCAGCCCCTCTGGAGAGCCCTGGGCTGGAAATTGAAAAACTAGAAATTGTATTGGGGAAATAAAATGTTATCTGAGATCTAATCCAGGGAATCTGGATCCTCATCTGGCTGGGGATGGGAGTTTCCTCCACATAGAGCATTTCCAGCCTGATGGATGATGTTGTGAGCAGGTGATGGATGGAGGATGGAGTTTTAGTTCTGGCTGGGGCTTTTATTTCCAATTTTTAATTTTAGGGTGTTTTCTTCCCCCACCTCTTTTTCTTCTTTCTTTTCCCCTCATTCTTCTTTCTCTTTCCTCTTCTTTCTTCTTTCTTTTTCCCCCTTCTGCTTCTTTTTTTTTCTCCTTTCTTTTTTCCTTTTCCCCATTCTTTCTTTCCTTTTCTTCTTCTTCTTATCCCTTCCTTCTCCATTTTCTCTCCTCCCCCTTTTCTTCTTCCCTTTCTTTTTTCACTCTTTCTCTCCTTCCTCATTTTTCCCTTTTTTCTCCCTCCCTCTCTTTTTTTCCCATTTTCCTCCTTCCCTCTTTCTCTGCCTTTTTTTTATTCCTTCACTTCCCCCCTTTTTTTCTTCCTTTTCTTTTCCCACTCCTTTTTCTTCTTCTCTCTCTTTTCCCACTCTTTTCCTTCTCTCTTTTCCACCCCTTTTTCCTTTTCCCTCTATTTTCCCACCCATTTTTTTCTTCCCTCTCTTTTTCTACCCCTTTTTCCTCTTCCCTCTTTTTTCCCACCTGTTTTTTTTTTTCTTCCCTCTCTTTTCCCATCATTTTTTCTTCCTCTTTCTCTTTCCCCCTCCTCATTCTTCTCTTTTTCTCCTTTTTTTTTTTTTTTTTTTTTCTTTTTTGCCCCTGGATCACCTGGGGCAGGTGTCCTGGCTGGGAGGAGAATCAATAACTCCAGTTATCAATTGAATATCAATAGATAACTCCAGCTATCAATTGGATACCAATAGATAACTCCAGTTATCAATTGCATATCAATAATTTTGGAGTCCTGGATTCCAGGGAAGGAGCTCAGACCCTTCCTGGATCCCTGGGCAGAGCAGAGATTCCTCCAGAGGGAAAAAGGGAATTTTTAGGGAAGGGGCAGTGCTGGATTCCCCAGGAAATGTTGGTTTCCTCCATCCCTGGGAAGGTTTCTCCCCAAACCACTGTGGAATTTTTAAATTTTTTTTTCCCCCCATTTTTCTTTTGTATTTTTGGAGAAGCCAAGCAGCAGCTCTGGCTGGGGGAGCTGAGCTGCAAAACTCAGCTGAGCTCCTCAAAATGTGGGGGATTTTTATTTTTTTTTTGAGACAGAAAGGAACAGATTCTGATTATTCCCAACCCCACAGGATCCAGATCCCCCAAGCTGTTGGTTTTGTTCTGACAGGACCTGATTATCATCTTTTTAATGCCACTCTTCTACTTCCAGTCCATATTTCTTTTTTAAAAAAGCCCCCAAACCATGTAATTTCTTTTTTTTTTTTTCACAAAACAGAGGTAATGACTAAACACCCCCAGTTTGACTTAATTTGACCTCGGTAGAAGGAAAATTTTAAATTCTCCTGCAAGAATTTGGATGTGACAAGTGCCTGAAAGGCTCCTCCTGAGTCCCAGCTGCCTTTTGTGAGACAAAAAATAAAAAAAAGGAGTTGAAGGAGGAATATTTTTGATTTTCTGAAGTGCTGAGTTCCACTCTGGGTCACTCCCTGTGTAAATATTTGCAGGAAAACTCTGAATATCTGCAACTTCACCATTTTGAGGGGTTCCATCTCCACAGAAAATTAAAGAAAAAATAAATAAAATAAAGAAAAAAATAAAATAAAATAAAAATAAAATAAAATAAAAATAAAAATAAAAATAAAAGGTGGGGGTGTAGATGGGGATAAAGGACATCAAATCATTGGAGCATTAACATAAAAATATTCTTTTCCAAGGGAATTGTAGGGATGGAACTCCACGATTTTGAGGGGTTGTATCTCCATAGAAAAATTAAAGAAAAAAAAATAAAATAAAATAAAATAAAATAAAATAAAATAAAATAAAATAAAATAAAATAAAAATAAAAGGTGGGGGTGTGGATGGGGATAAAGGACATCAAATCATTGGAGCATTAAAATAAAAATATTCTTTTCCAAGGGAATTATTGTGTCTAAAATGGAAAAGCAAAGCCAGTGTTTAATTTCCCTCTCCCATTAGCACAGAACCCCCTTTGCAGCTGTTTATTCCCCGGGAATAAAAATGAATGATGCCTTTGAATACCAGATGGGGACATAAAGCATCCTATTAATTAGCAAAGTCACTATTAATTGAATAATACAAATGATTAATAATTGTCCAGCTTTCCAAATTAGAATTCCTATTCCAGCTCATTGATTTTGTTTTGTGGTGTTTTGTTTTATTTTTTTTTTTTAAGTGCCCACCTCGAATCATTAAAATTAAAATTAACATTGTCATTATTAACTTGTAGCTATTAGAGCTCCTGCTAATGCTCGGTTGGTTTTTTTGGGGTTTTTTTTTCTTTTTTTATTCCCTGAAAATACTTGAGGCAGTGTTGCTGTCTAGACATTTTCATTTTCTCTTCCATCCCAAATTGTTCCCAGTGTGATTTCTGCTTGGAACATCCCGCTGCAAGAAATACCATGAAATGGAACAGAAATTTATCTGCGGGATCTTGTCAGAGCAGGATTCGCTCAGGCGGCACAGACCGGCTGGATTTGACTATAAATTACATTTATTTTTTCTTACTTTTTGTGACCATAAAGCTCTGAGGTGTCCGGCATTGGTCAAAGTCATTTGGGTTGTTTTTGTGAAAAAATTCAAGGCATTTGTGTCATTTCTATGAGAAAATTTCAAGGCATTTGGATTGGTTTTATGGAAAAATTTCAAGGCATTTGGGTCATTTTTATGTAAAATTTCAAGGCATTTGGGTCATTTTGTGAAAAATTTCAAGGCATTTCGGTTGTTCTTATGAAAAAAATTTAAGGCATTTTGGTTGTTTTTATTAAAAAATTCAAGGCATTTGGGTCATTTTTATGGAAAAAATTCAAGGCATTTGGGTTGTTTTTATGGAAAAATTCAAGGCATTTGCGTCGTTTTTATGGAAAAATTTCAAGGCATTTGTGTTGTTCTTACAAGAAAATTCAAGGCATTTGGGTTGTTCTTACAAGAAAATTCAAGGCATTTGAATCGTTTTCATGAGAAAATTCAAGGCATTTGGGTCGTTTTTATGGAAAAATTTCAAGGCATTCGGGTTGTTTTTTATGAAAAAAATTCAAGGCATTTGGGGTTTTTTTATTAAAAAATTCAAGGCATTTGGGTTGGTCTTACAAGAAAATTCAAGGCATTTGGGTCGTTTTTGTGAAAAAAAAATTCAAGGCATTTGGATTGTTTTTATAGAAAAATTCAAGGCATTTGGATTGTTTTTATGGGAAAATTCCAAGCATTTGGGTGGTTCTTATGAGAAAATTCAAGGCATTTGGGTTGTTTTTATAGAAAAATTCAAGACATTTGGGTTGTTTTTATGAGAAATTTCAAGACATTTGGGTCGTTTTTAAGTAAAAAATTTCAAAGCATTTGGGTCACTTTTATGGAAAAAAATTTCAAGGCATTTGGGTCACTTTTATGGAAAAAAATTTCAAGGCATTTGGGTTGTTTTCGTTAAAAAATTCAAGGCATTTGCGTCGTTTTTAATGAAAAAGTTTCACGGCTTTTGGGACGTTTTTATGAGAAAATTTCAAGGCATTTGGGTCGTTTTTATGAAAAAAATTCAAAGCATTTGGGTCGTTTTTCTGAAAAAATTTAGGGCACTTGGGGCATTTTTATGGAAAAAATTCAAGGCATTTCGGTAGTTTTTATGGAAAAATTTCAAGGCGTTCAGGTCGTTTTTATGAATAAAAAAGGCAAAAAATAAATCTTGCCCACAATCAGAGCGTTGAGATGAAACCCTGAGTGCTCTCCATGCTGATTTGGGATTATTTTAGTCCTTTTTATGCCCTTTTTAAGGTCTCTGGTTGTCGCACGAGGAGACTCCTTGTTCCAGGACAATCCTGAGTTATTTCAGCTGGGGAAAAACGTCCCAGAAAAAAAATCCTCCATTTGGGAATTTTGGGTTTGGGCACCAAGGAACAGCCAGGCCTGGGGCAAAGGGGGAATTGTGGGGTTTGCTTTGGTGGGTTTGGGGTTCACATTCTGATCTTGGGGTTTTTCCAGCCCCCACAGAAGGTTTTTGGGTTGATCCTCCGTGGGCAGCAAAGGCTCCTTTGCTCCGGGCAGGGCTGTGCAGGGAGGGCAGAGTCAACTGGGTTGGGTTTTAGCAGCATCCAGAGAATTATTTTTTTTTCCTCATTTCTGTTGTTTTGGTTGTCCTTAGGGACGCTCCAGACACGTGCAGGTCATCGGGTTTGGCAGGAAATCCCTGAAAATGGCAAAAAAATTGAAAAAAATTGAAAAAAAATTGGAAAAAACCTGAAAAATATTGAAAAAAAAAATTAAAATAAATTGAAAAAAATTGAAAAAAATTGGAAAAAACCTGAAAAATATTGAAAAAAAATTAAAATAAATTGAAAAAAATTGAAAAAATTTCAAAATATTGAAAAAAATTAGCAAAAATTGCAGATAAAATATTGTAAAATAAAGCAAGATTTGCAAAAAAAAATTCCAAAAAAATTCAAAAATATTGGAAAAAGTTGCAAAAAATTGCAAAATAAAGCAAAAAAGTTGCAAAAAAATTCCGAAAAAAAATTGCAAAAAAAATTTGCAAAATATTGAAAAAAATTGCAAAAGATTTGCAAAGAATTTGCAAAATAGAGCAAAGAAAATAAAAAAGCAAAAAAAAAATTAAATTAAAATAAAATAAAATAAAATAAAATAAAATAAAATAAAATAAATGTAGGAAATCTGAAGGAGCCAGGCAATGTCATCCCATAATTATCTGTTCATCAGACCCATCCATCCCTCTTTTCTTCACCCCTCTGCTCCTAAATGCAGGACACTTCAACTCTGTTGTTTTGAAAGCCACAAAAGGCAGGGACTGGGTGTGTGTTCTCTCCTGAGGAAGTCTCAAACCCCAAATTCTTGCAGTTCCCAGCCCAAATTTGGAGGATTTAGGAGGGTTTGATGAGGCTGGACGGGGTTTGGAGCAGTCGGAGGTGCCCCTGCCCAGGGCTGGGGTGGATTTAAGGTCCTCCCAACCCAAACCATTCCTGGATTGAGGTTGAAAAAAAGCTCTGAGATCATCAATTCTGATTCTCAATAATAATTTTAACACCAATGTAGCCCTGGTTTGTGCCTGAGGTGTTTTGGTTCTCTGAAATTCCTTTCCCAGGGAATTTTCTGTAAACAGGAGAAATGTTTTTGGAACTGGAACTTTGTTCTTCATTCCTTTCCCCAGGAGGGACTTCTCCTTGCTGTCCCTCTGCTCTGCCCAATGGGAGTGAAGAGGTTTGTCTTTGTGTCACCAATCCAATTGGTCTGTGTGAAATAGTAGAAAAGGGAGACACATCCCAGAAATAAAGGAGTCATTTTCAGCCTCCTGAATCTCAGAGTCTGTGTCCTTGTGGTGTAAAACAGGGTCACACCAGATCCTTGATTCCTGCAGAAGGGATGGATGGGAAGAATGAAGGACTGAGGAAGGAGCTGATGATTTTTCCTGGTTTTAGGCTGTGAATAAACTCCTCCCTGCATACACTAAACCCATCAATAGAGAGGAATTTGCACTTCCAGAGGCTGATTTAAGCTTTCACTGGATTCCCTGATTCTCTGCAGTGTTTGTGTCTTCTTTAGCTTAACCCTCACCCCAGATAATGGAGAAGTTTGGGGTGAGAAAGCAGAATTTGCAGAGTTTAAGGCACCTGGATTTAAATTCCCCGAGCTCCTCACCCACAGTGTCCTGCAAACATCGAGTCAGCCTTGGGAATTTGGGAAGGACGGGCAGCATCCAGTGTTTGCATCTCTGCAAATGGAAACCGGCCTCAAAACCCCATAAAAAAAAACACAAAAATAAACTTCCCTGATTTATTTAAAGAGCGAAGGGGTCAGAATTTAAGTGTCTCTTTAACCAGAAAAACAAACAAGCAAACAAGCGGGGCCCAATTTCAGGTGGATTTAACACGCCGGTGGACAGGGGAATTTTTAATAGCTAATCTTCCCCTGCCAGCTCATGGGAAATATCAATCTATTAGGCAGGGCTCGAGTGCTGAATTTTTAATGCACTTTTAGTGATTAAAGTGTTCTTTTCCTCCACTGCTTGAAAAGAGATCACAGTGGCTTTAAAGAGCAGTTTAAAGTCAGAACAACAATGGGGAATTAATAACTGGAGTTGTCCATATTTCTCTCCAGGAGGGAAGGGCTGGGGCTGCTTGCACCCAGGCCTTGCATTCAGAGCTCTGGGGACCAGAGAAAATCACTTTGGGGGCAGAAAATGAGCCAGAGCTGCTGGAGAAGGAACCTGTGACTTTGTTGGGTTGGAATGAGTGGTTGGGGGCTGGGAGGGGAGACCTGGAGAACAGGGATGGGCAGAGCTTTAATGGGGATTGTTTGTGCCAGTGGACATGGAGGGATGGGGTCTTGTCACTGAGAGGAAAATGGGGATGGAAAAGGTTTAATGGGGGTTATTTGTGCCATTGGTCATGGAGAGATGGAGTCCTGGTGTCACTGAGGGGGAAATGGGGAGGGGCACAACATTAATGGGGATTATTCATGCCAGTGGACATGGAGGGATGGGAGTCCTGGCGTCATTGAGAGGAAAATGGGGATGGAAAAGGTTTAATGGGGATTATTTGTATTAATGGACATGGAGGGATGGGATCTCAGTGTCACCGAGGGGAAATGGAGATGGGGACAACATTAATGAGGATTATTTCACCATTGGACATGGAGGGATTGAGTCCTGGTGTCACTGAGGGGAAAATGGGGATGGGCAGAGCTTTAATGAGGATTATTTGTTCCAATGGACATGGAGGGATGGGATCCTGGTGTCACTGAGGGGAAAATGGGGATTGGCAGAACTTTAGTGAGGATTATTTGTACCATTGGTCATGGAGAGATGGGACCTTCTTGTCACTGAGGGGAAATTGGGGATAGCACAGGTTTAATGAGGGTTATTTATGCCATTGGTCATGGAGGGACGAGGTCCTGGTCACTGAGGGGAAAACAGGGATGGGCACAACATTAATGGGGGTTATTTAGGCCATTGGACTTGGAGGGATGCAGTCCTGGTGTCATTGAGGGGAAAATGGGGATGGAAAAGGTTTAATGGGGATTATTTGTGCCATTGGTCATGGAAGGAATAATGCAAGTGGAGGGATGGGATCTTGGTGTCACTGAGGGGAAATAGGGATGGCACAGGTTTAATGAGGATTATTTGTGCCAATGGACATGGAGGGATGGGATCTCGGTGTCAGTGGGGGGGAAATGGAGACGGGCAGAGCTTTAATGAGGATTATTTGTTCCAATGGACAAGGAGAGATGGAGTCCTGGTGTCACTGAGGAGAAAATGGGGATGGACACAACATTATTGAAGATTATTTTTGTTAATGGACATGGAGGGATGGGATCTCAGTGTCGCTGAGGGGAAAATGGGGATGGGCAGAGCTTTAATGACGATTATTTGTTCCAATGGACAAGGAGAGATGGAGTCCTGGTGTCACTGAGGGGGAAATGGGGATGAAAAAGCTTTAATGAAGATTATTCATGCCATTGGCCATGGAGAGATGGGATCTTGGTGCCACTGAGGGGAAAATGGGGAAAGGCACAACATTATTGAGGGTTATTCATACCATTGGACGTGGAGGGATGGAGTCCTGGTGTCACTGAGGGGAAAATGGCAATGGAAAAGGTTTAATGGGGATTACTCATGCCATTGGCCATGAAGAGATGGGATCTCAGTGTCACCGAGGGGAAATGGGGATGGGGACAACATTAATGAGGATTATTTGTTCCAATGGACATGGAGGGATGGGGTCCTGGTGTCACTGAGGGGAAAATGGGGATGGAAAAGGTTTAATGAGGATTATTCATGTCAATGGACAAGGATGGATGGGATCACCGTTTCACTGAGGGGAAATGGGGATGGGCATAACATTAACAAGTGTTATTCATGCCAATGGACATGGAGGGATGGAGTCCTGGTGTCACTGAGGGGAAAATGGGGATGGGCAGAGCTTTAATGGGGATTATTCATGCCAATGGACATGGAGGGATGGGATCTTGGTGTCACTGGGGGGGAAATGGGGATGGAAAAGCTTTAATGAGGGTTATTTAGGCCATTGGTCATGGAGGGATGGGACCTTGTTGTCACTGAGGGGGAAATGGGGATAGCACAGGTTTAATGAGGATTACTCATGCCAATGGACATGGAGGGATGGGATCTCGGTGTCACTGAGGGGAAAACAAGAATGTGCTGGCTCACTGATGGAGGGAAAATGGAATTTTTGGAAGAGAGGCCCAAATCCTCACAGGAGCTGATTCCTGACTGCTAAAGCAGGAAGGTCCAACAGTGGTCACTGTGCTGGCTCTTCCCACTGGTGCCTCCTTTACCTTCCTGTTCAGGGGGAAAATCCCCACTTGGCCCAAAATCCCTTTGCAAACCAGGGCCTGCCTCTCTAACCCCACATTTCTTGTAAAAATAAGAAAAACCACTCTGAGTTCTCTTGACTCACTCAAGCACAGACACATTTTCTGCATTGCTGTGCCCAGTCCTGCCCCAGAGCATCCTCCTGCTTTATGCACAACCCCAAAACCTCAGCCAAATTCCCATTTCACAAGTGCCTTCAGAGCCCCTGCTCAGAACTGCCCATTCCACCCGAAATTTATGTTTTAAAGGAGCTTCAAAGTCACTGCTGGAACTTTCTCCTCTCACTTTAATTCTGGTTTTGGGGGTTGCTAATGGATGTGTCACTGTAGTGCAGGCTGGCCCAGGGCAGTAATGAGTTACTGGATTTAACTGGATTCAGGTCATTTTTATGAGGAAAAAAGGCAAAAAATAAATCTTGCCCACAATCAGAGCGTTGAGATGAAATCCTGAGTGCTCTCCATGCTGATTTGGGATTATTTTAGTCCTTTTTATGCCCTTTTTGAGGTCTCTGGTTGTTGCACGAGGAGACTCCTTGTTCCAGGAGAATCCTGAGTTATTTCAGCTGGTGGAAAACGTCCCAGAAAAAAAATCATCCATTTGGGAATTTTGGGTTTGGGCACCAACAAAGAGCCAGGCTTGGGGCAAAGGGGGAATTGTGGGGTTTGGGGCTGTAATGAACAAACAGCAGCTGCAGTGAGGGCTCTGCAGTGAGGGGAGAAGCTCCAGGCAGGCACAGGGAGCTGGGGCTGCTCAAGAAGTGATGCGAAACCTCCCCTGCTGCATTAATCACATAGGAAAAGCCCAGAAATTGAACTGGGAGAGGGGAATTTGGTCAGTGAGACATTTCTGAAGCTGCTGCACCTGAGTGTAGCCCTGGTTTGTGCCTGAGGTGTTTTGGTTTTCTGAAATTCCTTTCCCAGGGAATTTTCTGTAAACAGGAGAAATGCTTTTGGAACTGGAACTTTGTTCTTCATTCCTTTCCCCAGGAGGGACTTCTCCTTGCTGTCCCTCTGCTCTGCCCAATGGGAGTGAAGAGGTTTGTCTTTGTGTCACCAATCCAATTGGTCTGTGTGAAATAGTAGAAAAGGGAGACACATCCCAGAAATAAAGGAGTCATTTTCAGCCTTCTGGATCTCAGAGTCTGTGTCCTTGTGGTGTGAAGAGGTGTCTGTCTCTGCCTGGGCCAGCCCTGACACCTCCACAGGGAAGGGTTTGGTATCGGGATGAACCTCACCCACCCCTGTGAGTTCTTGTTTACCCCAAGGAGTGAAGCAACGACAGCAGGAGAAAAGAGGAGGCTGTTCTGGGTAAACTGCTGCCTTTATTCATCAGGGGATCTGCCCCAGCAGACACCCCTCAGCAGAAGCAGTGGCGGAAAAAGGCGAGGGGAAAAAGTGGGAAACCCCCCAATGTGACACCTTTTATTGGGGGGAGGAACTGAGGGATGGGTTTAACTGGGGACAGATCAGGGCCCAAGGGGGTCTGGCTCTGCAGGTAAATGACACACATTGTAATAAATCAATAACTCGGGTGGGGAGACAGCTGAAGTCTTGTCCAGTCACTTGGGGCCCTCACTGGAACTTTCCAGACTTTTGGGAGAGACCCCAAAGTGACAGACAAGGCCCAGGGGCTGGAAAACTTCTGACTGACACATAACTGGGGTTGGGGTAAAACCAATAAGGGCGGCATGGGGCAAACCATTACAATTTATAAAAAAGAATATAAAACAAGGAACAAATACATACATAAAACTGATAAAACCAAAAACACACCACTACAGTGGTGTAAAACAGCCTCACCTGGGGATCTTGCAGGGATCATCTGTCCCTCAGTGCTGGCCTCTGGTCAGATCTCAAACACATTTTTCTCCACTTGGTTCAGTCCAAATTGAGGTAAAACAGAGTAAAACTTGGGTTGTCTGTAAGAATTGTCAGATATTTGAACCAAAAGAAGTTTAAATCTGATCCATTTCCCAGCCCAAGTGCTCAGTGAATCCTTTATCTCTCCCTGCTGTCCAGTGACACTTCCACTTTTCCTCCCTGAATAATCAGCTGTGACCTGACCCAGCTGGAGTTCAGGGGTGGAGGGAATGTTCGTGCCTGGGAAATCCATGGTGGGATTTAACACACAAATTAGGGCCTGCCTGGCCTCACTGAGGATCTTCCTAAACCCTCTGAGACTGGTGGGGGAATGCTCTGTTTGCTTTATGGCTTAATGAATTAGATAAAGGGAGGAAAAATAGATTTGTCAGACTGAAGGAAGAACATGATACTGTAAAATATAACAAAATATTGCAAGGGTTTGTGTTGGAAGTTGCATTAAGGATCAAAAGTAGCAGTGGGACACCTCCCACTGTCCCAGGTGGCTCCAGCCTGGCCTTGGACAATTCCAGGGATGGAGAACCCAAACCCTCTCTGGGCAACCTCTGGTGCTTTGGTTTGTTCTGTTCAGCAGAGAGCACAGCAGTGATGGAAAGGGATCTTCCACCCCCAGAACTCCTCATTTCCATTTAAACTGGGAGGGGTTTCCTCTGGCAGGTGCTGGTGCCAGGAAGGAATTCCTCAGTTTTACCTGGGTTTGAATTCCTCTGGTTCCCTTCTCCTCCCCTGGATGTGGCTCCTGCCAGAACTGGGAATGAGGCACCAATTTTCTCACCTGCAGCTCAATACCAACAGCTGCAGTTTATAAACTGCTTTTTGTCATTCTGGGCTTTAAAATGAGCAAAGACCAAGCAAGGAGAGCTTCAGCCTGAGCTTTTTTTCTGTTGTCCATTGGTGTCACTAAAAATTCCAGCTCCCTGGTAAATAAAATGTCACTCTGGGGCCTTGCCCTGTCGGTCAGGAGGAGCTGGGAGAGGCAGGGAAAGGGGATTTCCTGAGCCTCAAGGAATTATTTCGCCAGGAGGTTCCACGTGTCCTGCAGAGGCTGCGAGGCGACACCTGGGGATGTTTCTCGTGAGCATTTCGGTGATTCCTCAGCCCTTAAAGATCATTTATAAGGTAAAATCAGATCTCCAATCTCCTTTGCTGGGTCCAAAATTCCATTAAAAGTCAGATTATTCCTGCTCCCCTGAGGGAATTGGGAGCACACTGCCCATCCACACATTTTGGGGTGGAGATGATCCATAACAAGCAAGGCAGGACTCCAAAATTATAGTTCCTGGCATTTCTCTTTAAGGAGCTGATAAATTGTTCAAAAAAACCCCAAATCCTGGGCCCAAAGTGCCCAAATCCAGGGGATGCCACTCCAGGGGACAGGGATTGATGGGGTTTGTTTGTGGCAGAGCAAAAAAACAAATGGCTTTTTTTTTCAAATTCATATGGGTTGGAGCACTCCTCCTAAATATTGAAATAAATGGAGTAAAACCATCCCCTAGAGAAGTTCCTGATTACAGGATTTCTGACCAACAGGAGTTCAGCACTTTGCTGTAAATATATTGAATTTATTCTTGCCCAGAGTGGGCAGGTGCAGCCCTGGTTTGTGCCTGAGGTGTTTTGGTTTTCTGAAATTCCTTTCCCAGGGAATTTCCTGTAAACAGGAGAAATGTTTTTGGAACTGGAACTTTGTTCTTCATCCCTTTCCCCAGGAGGGACTTCTCCTTGCTGTCCCTCTGCTCTGCCCAATGGGAGTGAAGAGGTTTGTCTTTGTGTCACCAATCCAATTGGTCTGTGTGAAATAGTAGAAAAGGGAGACACATCCCAGAAATAAAGGAGTCATTTTCAGCCTCCTGAATCTCAGAGTCTGTGTCCTTGTGGTGTAAAACAGCATCAGGCAGGAATGCAGAGTCCTTGGTTTGGAGTTTTAACTAAGCAGGAAAACCTCTGGAATTAAACCCTGTCAGATTCCCACAGTGTGTTTTATTCCATGTCTGTGAGACTTTCATCCTTTTTCCCCAAACCACTTCTTTTCTGAGCTTTTCCTGACAGCACAGAGGCAAGAAATGATGTTTTGCAAGATATTAACCATTAACATCCTTTGATTTATTTTTTTTCCTGAGCTACTTAAATCCTCATGTCTGTAAGATTTGCTCTGAGATATTTGATGAGAGATATTTGATTTTTCTCTGGCTCTCTGCTGCCTGGGGAGGATGGAAATGCAATGCTCAGTCCCACTCTCACTGCAAGCTCTCATTGGGTTGGTCTAGAGCAGGACTGAGGAATATTTGGGGAGCAGATTTGGTGCACAGAGCCTGGATTTACTCAGCAGGAATTCCACAGTGATTTTAGAGTTTTGTGGGCCTGATATTTCTGGGTCTGAGAGATTTTATCCTGCTGGCAGCTGCTGACTTTTTCCCAAGGAAAAATTCCTCCAGAAAGCTTCTCCTCAAAACAATCCTGGCAAACAACTCTCCTTTCCCAGAACAATCTTTCTCCAGGTGGTGTTTTGCTGTTTCTCTGGTTTAACCAATGGCATTAGAGAGGTGTCATTCCTATTCCCCAACCATGGTCAGTCTGGATGGGAACACCTGATAAAAGGTGGTGAGAATTAGACAATAAAGCCTTTTTTCTGTGCTCTTTGCCTCCTGAAATATTTGGAGTTTTTCGTGTCCTACAGCGACAGAGTATTACCAAGTATTTATCCCAAAAAAATCCCATTTTGAGCACAGCTCCCTGCCCAGTTCAGCCCAGTCTCTGTGCTCAGGAGGGGTGGGAGCCTCAAGCTGAGCCAAGGGAAATACAGGTTGGATATCAGGAAAAGCTTTTTATCAAAAGAGTGATAAAGCTCTGGAATGGTCTGCCTGGGGAGGTGGTGCAGTCACCATCCCTGGGTGTGTTTAACAAAGACTGGATGTGGCACTCGGGGCCAGGGTTTAGTTGAGGTGTTGGGGCTGGGCTGGGCTCGATGATCCTGGAGGTCTCTTCCAACCTGGTGATTCTGGGATTCTGTGAGGAGCTGTGGCTTGAGAGGGAAAGGTGCAAATCCTGTGCTTTAAATGATCCTTTTAATGACCAGACCGCAGAACCCTCCCTCACTGCCTGGAGTTTGATCTTTTTTCAATGGAATTCTGGCTGTTAAAGCCACTAAAAGAACTGTGGACATGGATGAGGAGATGGAAATAGGGGTGATCCATGGGATCCAGTGGGGCCATCCCTGCCCAGGGCTGGAGGAGTTTTATAAGGTCATTTCCACCCCAAATCATTCCTTGATTCTGATTCCTACTCCTTCACTGAGGTTTGTTGTACCAGAGGTGATTTTTGTTAATTTTTACCCTAGCTCAGCTTCCTGATGGGATTTTCCAGAACAGAATTCCCAGATTTGCTGTGGCTGCCCCTGGATCCCTGGAGTGTCCCAGGCCAGGCTGGAGCACCTGGGACAGTGGGAGGTGTCCCTGCCCATGGCAGGGGGTTGGAATTAAATGAACTTTAAGGTCCCTTTCCAACCCAAACCATCCCAGGATTCTGTGAAAACTGATTTTTGAAAGTAACTCTGGCACACAACAATTTTATTGAGATTTGTCTTTTAGATTGGCAGCTGGCAGGTCCCTAAAAATGAAATTTTCACCTCTCTACTTACACCAGCATTCCTTGAAAATGTCACTGCTGCCGGGACCGGTGGCTGTTTCATTCATTCCCTTCATTACAGTGGGATTTTCATTCCCAAAATTGACCAAATCACTCTTGTCTCCTTGACAAGACTTCATTTTTCTCCCACTCCGTACCTACACTGGCTCATATTTCCCCAGCTGGCAGATTTTGAACCTTTATTTATCCCCCTCTCTTCTCCAGCCTCTCACCATCTTATCCCATATGTTTATTATCTTTTCCATCCCCAAGCTGTGAATAATTCTGAGGGAGCTCAGGCAGCTGCCTGGGAATCAGCTGGTTGGCAGCAGCCTGGTGCTGGAGGAGTCCCTGGGTTAACTCACAATTGCTGCTGAAGGATTCTGGAGAGCACAGGAAAACATCCTTCCCCCAGCAGTGCCAAGCCCAAACTTGTCACAATTACCAGCTGCTGTTGGGTTGACTGAAAAAAAAAAATTTGAATTAAAAGGAAAAAAAATAAATCACAATGTTATGTGGGTTTATTTGCTTTTTTTGAGTTGTTTTTAATGCCCAGGATGAGCTGGATTTTACATGTTTAATGAAACTCTGGATTTTTATTGATTGAAAGGCTTAAAATTAGGAATATTGTTGGTTTAATCCTGGGAATTTATCAGATTTGCTTTCTGAGGGTGCTTTGGAAATTGAAGTCCTGAATTAGGAATTGGGGGTCAGTTGGTACAAATCCCAATCCCAATCCCACCCCTGTTACATCCCTGCTCTTTCCCCCTCAGCTCTGACCCCTTTTGTCATGTGGTCCCCACCCTGTGCCTGAATCACTGAGGTAAAATCACATCTCCAATCTCCTTTGCTGGGCCCAAATTCCCATTAAAAATCAGATTATTCCTGCTCTCCTGAGGTGATTGGGAGCCAATCCACACATTGGGAGATGATCCATAGCAAGCAAGGCAGGACTCCAAATTATAGTTCCTGGTACTTCTCTTTAGGGAGCCAAGAAATTTTTAAAAAATAAAAAAAAAAAAAAAAATTAAAAAAAAAAAATAAAATAAAAAAAAAAAACCAACAGGTAAAGCATGAATTCCATGCAGTTTATTCCTTCAGCTTTTCCAAGGGAAGCTGCACAGGCCTGGAAATAATCTGTGTTTGATTTTTGCCTGCTCGCCCAACAGTTCAAACAGGCAAAGCAAAGCTCCCTCTGTCTGTAAATAACCCCCAAAATATTTTGATGGAAGAAAAGCATGAAGGGTTATCATTAGTGGGGTTAAATATCAGGAATTTTAAAACCCAGGCAGCAAAAGGAAGAGCTTTTCCTGTGGGATGGAGCTGGAGCAGAGGCTCTGGATCCCTGCAGGCTGCTGGGATGTTCCTGGCAGGGATTGACAGCCGGTTTTCCCCAGGGCACTCACAGGCTGCAGGCACCCTTTGTGTAAAATCCTGTTAATTTTTATCTCAGTGCTGTGTTAACTCGTTTGTGCTGCCACAGGACATGACACTTTCTGGGCGTTTTTTCATTAGGATTTAACAGGATGAAAGACCTCAGAGTCATAGAATTGGAGAGGGATTTATTTTAGAAACAACCTCTGGAGGTGATTTCAGGGTTCCACGGGGCCTTGGCCAGGACAAGGCTGAAGGATCTCCTGATGTGCAGGAAACTAAAGATCTCTGCAGCTCCTCAGTGCCTGGAGCTGTGGCAGGGGGAGTCCCTTTCTCAGGGAAAGGTTGGAGATCAGGGAAAGGTTGGGGATCAGGGAATGGTTGGAGATCAGGGAAAGGATGGGGATTAAGGAAAGACTGGGATCAGGGGAAGGTTGGGGATCAGGGGATGGTTTGGGATCAGGGAAAGGTTGGGGATCAGGGAAAGGTTGAGGATCAGGGAATGGCTGGAGATCAGGGAAAGGATGGAGATCAGGGAAAGGATGGGGATTAAGGAAAGATTGGGATCAGGGGAAGATTGAGGATCAGGGAATGGCTGGAGATCAGGGAAAGGCTGGGATCAGGGAAAGGTTCTTCCCCCAGAGGGTTCAGGCACTGCCCAGGCTCCCCAGGGAATGGGCACAGCCCCAAGGCTGCCAGAGCTCCAGGAAAGTTTGGACACCACTCCCAGGGCTGCCCAGGATCTCTAAAATCCCCCCCAACCCACTCTGGGCTCCCATGGAAGCTGCCCAGCCATTCCCTGACCAAAACACTCCAGTACAACCCTGCAGGGCACCCCAGAGATCCCAACAATCCCAGGATCCCAACCCCATTCCCTGTGTGGGCAGCAGCCCCACCTCTCCCTGTGCTGAAGGCAGGGAAGATCCCTGTTCTCCCAGGGAATATCCGTGGGCAGCTCCCAAACCCAGTAACTGCTCAGGATTTGCACTTGCACCTCTGGCAGTTTGAAGCTGCTGGAGAAACATCAAAGATAAACACAGAGACCCAAAGCTTGATTAAGAGCATGAAAAAGCTGCTGTTAAATTGGGCCTCTGGCTTTCCTTGTGAATCCTTTTTGTTATTTTCCCACTTTCCTTTTCTTTCATTTCTCTTTTATTTTATTTTATTTTTTTTCACTTCAGCAGGAAGTTCATTTGCTCAGGGAACGTGACCTGGGGATGATCATAAGGATTGCAAAGGGCTCCTTCACTCCCTGTGGAATCCTTACAAGTCTGTTGAGGATAAAACATCACTCCAGACACTTCCATTGAGGAGCTTTAGCTCAGATCCTTAACCCAGGATCATCTCAACGAGCGTGTCGAGGTCTCAGGAGGTTGGACCTCTCACACACTTGGGATAGGATGGATGTTACCTTTATTTACCAAGGGGGAGAAATGAAAAAACCCCTCAGTGAAATGAAGGGTTTCCTGTGGATGTACCTGAGGCAAAAATTACAATCAAATAGGTGGAAAATTACCTGAGCTGACTTGTGCTGGGATGTAATTCCAGAAACAAGTGTGAGGAGTCAATGGGGAAGGATCAGGAGACTCCAGAGGGACTCCACGTACAAAGGAGCAAATCCACCTCTGGAGCAGCTCCAAGGAAACCTCAGCCCTCTCAGAGCAGCAGATGCACTGCCAGGGTTATGGGAAAGGTGTTTATCTAATCTTTGCACTCACAATTTTTTATTTATATGGGAGGGATGCTGAGGTGTCCTGGGACCGGGGCCCTGTTGTGTGGAGTGATGTACAGACCCTGCTCTGAGCAGAGCAGAGATAAGGGATGGTATCAGCCAGGGCAGTGATGGATCCTGCAAGAAACAAGGGGATAAAGCCTGGTTTGGCATTTTAATTTGATGTGGGCATGGCTTCAGCACTCTGGGGTCTGTCCCTGTGTCCTGGAGTCTTTCCTTGGCTGCTGGATCCTGTCTCCATGTCCTAGATCCTGTCCCTGTGTCCTGAAGCTTGCCCCTGTGTCCTGGAGCCTGTCTCTGGCTGCTACATCCTGTCCCTGGGTGCTGTCCCTGGCTCCTGGAGCCTTTTGCTGTGTCATGGAGCTTTTTTCTGTGTCCTGGAGCCAGTCTTTGGCTGCTGGAGCCTGTCCCTGTGTCCTGGGCCTGTCTCTGGAGCCTTTTCCTGTGTTCTGGAGCTGCTGGATCCTGTCCCTGGGTGCTGTCCCTGCCTGCTGGATCCTGTCCCTGTGTCCTGGGCCATGTCCCTGGGTGCCGTTCTTGTGTTCTGAACCCTTTTCCTGTATCCTGGAGCCCATCTCTGGGTGCTGTCCCTGTGTCCTGGAACTTGTCCCTGGCTCCTGGAGCCTGTCCCTGTGTCCTGGGTGCTTTTCTTGTGTTCTGAACCCTTTTCTTGTGTCCTGGAGCCCATCCCTGGGTGCTGGAGCCTGTCCCAGAGTCCTGGGACCTGTCCCCATGTCTTGGAGCCTTTTCCTGTGTCCTGGAGCCTTTTCCTGTGTTCTGGCGCCTGTCCCCATGTCCTGGGTGTTGTCCCCATGTCCTGGATCCTGTCCCCATGTCCTGGGTGCTGTCCCTGGCTGCTGGGCCGGGCTGGCAGGAGCTGGGTTAACTCCTGGTTAGCACAGGGACAGGAGAGGACCTCAGTTAACTCCTGGTTAGCACAAGGACAGGAGAGGACCTCAGTTAACTCCTGGTTAGCACAGGGACAGGAGAGGACCTCAGTTAACTCCTGGTTAGCACAGGGACAGGAGAGGACCTCAGTTAACTCCTGGTTAGCACAGGGACAGGAGAGGACCTCAGGATTCCCCAGGTAAAGGTGCTCCCTCCCTGCCAGGGACATGTTTGTGTCCAGTGGCTCCTGTCTCCACCCTGGCCGTGTCCTGGATGTGCCCTCCATGCTCTGGGCTGAGTGACAGGGTGGGGATCAGTCACAGCTTGGGCTCAGTGCTCTGGAAGGGTTTTTCCAGCCCCAGGGACTCTGGGATTCTGTGAGATCTCCTTCCTCTGCTGTCCCCTTGTCTCCCTGTGTCACCTGTGCAGAGCAGGTTCTCCAGTGCAGGGTGTCTCTGCCCGTGGCAGGGGCTGGAACTGGATGGTTTCAAATTCCTTCCAACACAAATTCCATGATTCCCTTGAGACAGCCTCACTGAACCCCAAATTTGGCTCCTCTCCCCATCACGGCCTCCTTTAGGCACCTCAGGAGCAGCAGTTTTTCCAGTTTTGCCCTGAACTCCACAGCTCTCACAGAAGTTTTGCGGTTTGATGCTTGGGGTTTTGATTAAAAACAACGTGCTCACAACCAGAGCTGTGGGGAACTCTGGTCCAGCATTAAATTAAATTAAAACTCTCCTTTTCCTGAATGTTGCTGCCCTTGGCTGCTGGGAGAGGGGCTGCCGTGGATCCACGGGGTGAAGACCACAGCTCTGGTTGTGGGCAGGTTGTTTTAATCAAAACCCCAAGCAGCAAACCCCAAAACTTGTGTGGGAGCCCTGGAGTTCAGAGCAGTTGGAAAAACTGTTCCTGAGGTGCCTAAAGGAGGGAGTGATGGGCAGAGGAGCCAAATTTGGGGTTCAAAGAGCATGACTGATGCACACCCCTGGTTCCAGAAGCTCCTGATCCCTTCATTAAAAAGGAAAATATTCCTGCTGCTGGATCCTTCCTTCCAGAGCTGTTCTTTGCAGAGCTGAGTGGGAAGTTTTGGGATGGCAGAGAGGGAGGGCAAGTGCTCCAAGCAAAAGCTTTTCCCCCTGCTAATGGCACTCTGATGGACAGGGGAGTGGGCCTGGAATGGGATTTTGTTGTGGATCGTGATTGGGAAAATTGTTCACCAAGTGTTCAGGAGCTGCCTGTGAGAGCTGCAGGGGGTTCTGTGATCCTGAGCAAGAGAGAACAAACCACAGCCGGGATCATCCCGTGGGTCTCAGTGTGAGTGGTGAATGAAAAGGAAAGGCAAAGGAGCGACTTCAGCTCTTCCCAAGTTCAAGCACAAACAGCTGGAGACCTTCCAGGGAGAAATCCATAGAACCAGCAAATTATGCCCAGGGATGTGCTCTGGAGTTGCTGTTTTGTACAGAACAGTGGGGTTTGATGGGGGGAAGGTGCAAATATGAAATAATTCTCATTAATTTCTCTCATTTCCTAAAGAATTTGTGGCTGCCCCATCCCTGGAAGTGTCCAAGGCTTGGAGCACCCTGGGAGAGTGGGAGGTGGCACTGGATGGGCTTTGAGGTCCCTTCCCACCCAAACCATTCAGGGATTCTCTCCTCTGACCCTGTTTTACACCACAACAACACAGACTCTGAGATTCAGGAGGCTGAAAATGACTCCTTTATTTCTGGGATGTGTCTCCCTTTTCTACTATTTCACACAGACCAATTGGATTGGTGACACAAAGACAAACCTCTTCACTCCCATTGGGCAGAGCAGAGGGACAGCAAGGAGAAGTCCCTCCTGGGGAAAGGAATGAAGAACAAAGTTCCAGTTCCAAAACCATTTCTCCTGTTGACAGAAAATTCCCTGGGAAAAGAATTTCAGAAAACCAAAACATCTCAGGCACAAAACCAGGGCTGCAGTAGGGAACCAAAGGAGAACCTTTTCCTTCTCCCAGCTGTTGGTTGGGATATTGAATGAATTAAATGAATTAAATCATTTGTGTCCCTGTGGTGAATCCCAGCTGTGTGAGAGGATCTGCTGATGATTTTCCCACTCCAGAGGGGTGGACACAGGAATGTGTCCCCTCAGCTTCTCCTCCTCTCCTCCCAAATAACCCAAAACACCTCAGGCATGAAACCAGAGCTACATGTCCTGATTCTCTGCTCTATTAAAACCCAGTTTCAGGATGTTGTGACATTCCATGAGGAGGAGTGTGGGAGCAGTTCCAGCCTCTTCCTGCAAACTTCTCCTCCTGTATGCTTGTCTTTGTAGTGCCCTGCAGAACCAGAGCTGCTGAGGCTGGAGGCACCTCTGGAGATGTTCTGCTCCCCAGGGCAGGGGCACTGAGGTTTGGGGTTGGAGAACCTTTGTAGACACATCCGTGACTTAGAGAGACAAGGTGCTCTGGAAACCTGAGATATTCTAGAATATGTGGGTTTATTGCAGGGGTCGTGGGTAGAAATGGCCTTCCCTTCAGCCACCAGCCTGGGCTGGAGGGAAGTCCCAGAGAGAGAGAGAGAGAGAGAGAGCAAGAGGGTTTGGGCTGAGGAGAGGGGAGAGAGAGAGCAAGGGGCAGGGTCAGAGTGCAGGGGGAGAGCAGAGGTGAGAGCAGGGAAAGGAGAGTGAGGTCCAGAGAGAGAGAGCGAAGAGGGCGAGGTCCTGGTTACAATCCATTCTATCTCCTTTTGTGGTGAATATTCTAATTTACAGTGACCAACCAATACAAGACACAAAATCCTATAGAATCTCCACACAGCCTATAAGAACTGCTACATTACCATGTGTTATATTTTAAACTCTAAAAACTACTCTTTAGACTTTTCTGTTTTGCTACATTGACCTTTGGATCCCTCAGCCAGCAGAAGGGGATTGTTCAATCCAAAGGGATTCTCCTCCAGCTGCCCAGGCTGTTGAATTCAGGTTATAGAGTGACTAAGACTCGGTAACCTACAACTCAAAGTGAGCTGCCATTTCTATTTCGATTACAGGTTTCATATTTTCAGAATCTTTTGCTAAGCAATCATATTTATAAGGTTTCCCTGATTCATCTTTCCCAACAAACCTTCAAGGACAGAGACACAACACCCTCACTGGAGAGAGCTTCTCGTGGTGTTCACTGAATTGTCCCTGTTTCAGCTCATGAAACGTCCCTGGCCCGAGGAGGAGCTGGGGCAGAGCCAGAGGGTCACTCACACTGGATCCCTCACGCCTTGGGCTTGGCATTAATCACGTCCCCATAAAACTTCCCAGACAGCTCCTGCTGGAAGGTCACCCGCAGTAAATCACGGTCCCGAGGCACAGCAGAGCTCAGGAGTTATGGCTCAAGGTCACTCAGAGAAATCCCAGCCGGGCTCTGATGGGCTTGGGAGGAATTTGGGAAGGTTTAAAATCCACCCCGTGCAGAAAGTGTTCTTTGTTTTGTTTGTGCATCTTGAATAATTAATGAACCCCCAGGGGAAAGCTGGAGATTCATAAACTGCAGGCTCAGCCAGGGGACTTCTGCCCAAAACCTGGAGCAAGGCGAGATCATTTCTTACATCCCAGAGGTAACACAAGTTTATTTTTCACACCTCTTTAGCAAAGCTTTAATTACCCCGAGCCCAGAGGAATCCTGGTTTCACACACTCCCATTTCCCCTCTGCTGGGAGAGGAAAAGATTTAACAGGATTAAACCTGGACTGAAGCTGTTGAAGGCACAGCCTTATTGAGCTAATGGCGGGGCTGTTTGGTGGTTGCTGATTGAGCTTTAATTCAAGATAAATTAGTAATCAATTTAATTAGAGGAGCACAGCAGGGTGTGGGGGTTGAGCTGAGGGGCTGCGTGGGCCCGTTTGAAAACAATCCTTGATTTCACAGGCTCTGGTCCACACTGGAAACACCTGCCTGGGGGGAGGAAGGGATTCCATCCCTCGAATTCCTGCTGCAGGCTGAGGCAGGAGGGGCAAAACCCCAAAATCTCATTAACCCTAAAACATTTATGGTTTATAGCTGCCTCATTTTTGTCAGTCCCTTCCAAAGCTCCCTAAATAAAGTGTTAAACTGAGCCAATTGAATGGGTTGGGCTGAAAGTTTAGTCCCTGAAGTTGGGCTCAGTTTAAGCCACGTTTTCTAAATTTTTGGATGTGAACCTTGAGCTGTGCTGTGGCTCCTTGGGCTGCTCCTGGCTCGGGGTGGATTCACTGCCAGTTGTCACTTCAGGGACTCTTTTCTCATACAGTGAAACCTGGATCAGCTCTTCATGACTTAAATACATTGTGTTTTATTAGGAAATCCATTTTCTGATCCTGCTGAAATAAGGAAAGGGGGTTTTGCCTGTTCAGGTGGAAGGTCTTGGCACCATCAGGACTGTCGTGGGCTGGGGGCATCTCTTGAACAAGACCCCAGAGCTGAGCAGAGCACGAGGCTGAATTCCTGCTCTGCTTTGGAGATTAATTCCTCAATCCAACTGAAATTTTTAGGACTGAACTGGAGAAAAGAAGAAAAAAATTTAAAAAGTAAGAATCTACAAATTAAGGGCTTAAAAACTGATACTGCTTTGGCTCAAAGATATTTCCATCCTGGCTGTTAATGGCAGAGGCACAGGATCCATTGATAGAACATAAAGCCTTTGTTTATAACGCTCCAGTTTCTTCCCATCCGGAATTGTTCATTATACAGAGTTTATTTTTAAACTCCGACTTTCAAAGGAGCCTGACAGTTGTCAGTCTCAGCTAAATTAAAATCATCCTGACACCTCATGATTCCCACCCTGCACATCCCTCATTATCTCCATGAATTGAGGAGTTTTAAGGATGACGAAAGTGAGGTGCAGAGGGAGAGAAACTTCCAGGTTTTTGGAGGGTCGTAGTTCCATAAACCCCAACACTTCCCAAGGGAATAATTTGGAAATTCCTGTGATCATAACCCTGCCTGGGTGAGGGATCCAAATCAAAGCTTTGGGCACAAAAACCCGACTTTGGTCCCTCAGCTCAGGTGGGTGACGGAGAGACTGAGCTGCTCCTCTCATGGAAATGCCACTTTAACACCCTTTAGATGCTTTTGGGTTTGCCAGCATAAATTCATGCCTTTGAAATGGCAAAGGAAAACTGTGCGAGTGTGGATGAGGAGAAACTTCTGTTAACATTAGGAGCTGGGAAAGGGAGCTATTAATAGATCCAGCCAGGGATGCTAAACAGAGGGATAAATGTGAATTCAACGCTTTTCAGTGGAAGGAGCCAGTATGGAAAATAAATCCCAGATTTCCAGCGGGACACTGTCCAGATTAGCCCTGATCTCCCCAGACGAGCGGGAGGTGGGGAAGGAAATCCTTTTTTTGTGGGTTCAAATAAACACCAGAGTCAGCCTGACCTCCAGCACGACCCCAAGACCCCATTTTGGGAATAAACAAGGGGGAAAACCCTCCTGGAGCAGGAGGTGGGGATGCTGAGCCGAGGGGATGGGGATGGCAGGGGTGCACTGGGTGCTCCACGTTGATTAACTGCGATGCGTAATTTACGCTCCTCCTTATTTAATCACTCTGGAGCTCGCTGGCAGTTGCTAGATTGCTTTATTAAATTTAGGCTGTGTTGAAGGAAATTTATTTTTGTGTATTCCTCCTTCATAATTTTTTTTTTCCTCCCTCCCCCCTTAAATGCTGTCACATAAATTAGGGTGTTATCGATGAATCTGCATCAGGAGCTTTGCTGTTCAGTTCTGGGGCCAGAATCCCCTAAATCAAGTGTGACACCTGTATTATAACTTACTTCTCACTATTCTTCTCCATGATGGATTTACTTCCCTGGATTCCTTCTCGTTTCTGGCAGACAAAGGCATTCAAACTGGGAAGCAAGGGAGGGAAAAAAAATGGAAATCTGGATTTTGTCTCTTTACTCAGGGAGGTGAAATAGCGAGACGTGGAGAAGATCTGATCAGTCACATCAGAGCATCAAATACAATCTGACATCTTTTTATTTCCCGTTCCCAGAGGAGTTGGTAGGGCCAGGGGAGGAGAAAGGTGCTTTTTGTGGGAGTTGTTAGAGGGGGATAAGTCCAGAAGAGGATTAAATATTACAATGGAATGGGTGGGGTTGGAAAGGAAATTAAAAGTCACCCAATTCCATCCCTGTGCCTCCCACTGTCCCAGGTGCTCCAGCCTGGCCTTGGGCACTGCCAGGGATCCAGGGGCAGCCACAGCAAATCTGGGAATTCCATCCCAGCCCTTCCCCACCCTCCCAGCCAGGAATTCCTTCCCAAAATCCCATCCAACCCCACTCTCTGGCAGTGGGAATCCATCCCCTCTTGTCCAGGCCCTCATCCAAAGGGGCTTCCTGTAAGGAGGAGGAAACTCTGATAATTAAATACTCAGAAAATAAATCCTTTGCTCTCTTTTCAGTTAATCCCTTGTGTCATTTAGTCCCAAAACCTAGAGGTCAAGAAGATGAATTTTGGAGAAATAGTGATAAAATATTGATAAAATAAAAATTCCTTTGGATGAAAGGCGTCTGCCTGGACTTTCCTGCTGCTCAGGGTTGGAACCTGTTCTGTAAATCCAGGGAATTTCTCTTTTGCAAAGTTTCAGCTGATACCATTTCTTCTTACACAGACTTTACGTGGCACATTAAGCAGTTTAAACACTAAGAAATTACCAGATGTGCATTTGTGACTTCAGAAATCAAAGTCAAAACACCCCAACACTTCCACTTTTAGGTCCAGGCACTTTTGAACGTCTGAAAAGTCAACCTGTGTTTGGTTTTTTGAGGACAAACAACTCTTTAAAAGCCCAGTATTCACTAGATCGTAGCATTTTTCTTCATAAAACACACATCAATCCTGATTTAGATGCAAGCAGAAAATATTTCCCTCAAAAGTCCTCACCAGAAGCAAAATATTTCCAGAATTGGTGCCTATTCATCAATAAGTGCTGATGTGGACATAATACAGGGTTGGATTGAATTTCCTCCTTGTTATTTGTCTGCAGGTCCTTGATTTATGAATTTATCCACACATGTGTGGAGCCATCCTTCAGCTGCCTGAAAACTACCCCATGGAAGTGTTTTTAATGGAAAATTGTTTTCCCTGTTATTCATCTCATTGCTGGGATCTGCTTCCAGTGGTAAAATTAGATTTCCTCCAATAATTCTTTTCAGGCAGCTGTCAACATCCTCCTGATTCTGCTTTTCTCTGCCAAATTTACATTCTTCCTTAGCAAAATAAATCTCCCACGGGTTACAGGATTTTTTTTTATTTATTTATTTTATCTCCAAAGCTATCCCTTGGATATACATGAGTGCATGGCTGTATTGCTGTAAATCCTCCAAAAGGGGGAAAAAAGCGATGGAAATTAGAGCTTTTCAATGAGAAAATTAACTCTACACTGGTTACTTAAGGCTCTTTTTATTTTTTTTTTCCCCATCTGTTTTATTAAAGCACCCGAAGTGGAACAGGCCTAATCTTCCCAGATTAAAGTTCCACAAATTTCAGGAGTGGAGTACATGCAAATATTCTTTTGTAGTCGTACTAAAATACTGTAATCCTCAGAAAAAGGGGGAATTAGGCTTGTAAGAAGGAGATTCTGTGTCCTGCTGTGGTTGAGGAAGCCCAGAGGAGCTGTGGGTGCCCCTGGATCCCTGAAGTGCCCAGGGCCAGGCTGGAGCACCAGGGACAGTGGAAACTGTGAGACCCGTGGTGGGACTGAGGGGACTTTGGGGTCTCTTCCAGCCCAAACCATTCCAGCATTCCATGTGCAGGTTTGGGTGAGATTTTGGGAAGAAATATTGAGTGAGGGGCTGGGGTGGAATTCCCAGATTTGCTGTGGCTGCCCCTGCATCCCTGGCAGTGCCCAAGGCCAGGCTGGAGCACCTGGGACAGTGGGAGGTGTCCCTGCCATGGCAGGGGTGGCCCTGGGTGGGATTTAAGGTTCCTTCCCACCCAAACCTGTGGTGATGCAATTCCTGCACCTCCAGCAGGTGCCTCCAAATAGGGAAAGGGTCCCACTTTACCTTTAGACATGCTAAGAAGTTAGTTAGAAACTTCTGTGGATTTCTCTTTGTAATGGGCTCGGAGCCAGCCCAGAAGTGTAAATTGGACCCTGGAAATGTCACTCAAAGACTCTTGTTACACTCATTGGGCCAAGGGCCAAAAAACTCACCTAAGCTGTTAATAACTAAAGAGAGAAAACAAAGGAACTCCACGCTTTTTGCTTTTCGAGGGGCTGTAGCAACCAAGGAGTTTGTCTCTTTGCTGTGCTCGGCTTGGTTGTTTTGCTCTTTGTATTATTTTCCATCTTTATTAAAACCCTTTTGATTTTTCAAGGCACCAGCAATCAGCCATCTCACTCATTATTATAGCCATATTCTCCCAGTCTGGACCTCAGAGTGTGGGTAAAACCCACACAATCCCATTCTAGAATTTTTTGTCTTGAGTTTTATGTTTTCTTTCTTGCCCAAGATTCCAAGGCTGGTGGTTCTGGTGGGTCTTTTTCTGTCTTTGCTCTCTTTGTGACCTCTGAAGGTTTTAGGTCTGAGTCTGTGCTCAGCGCGAGAATGAACAGGAGTCTCAAGGTCTTGGTTTTCTTGATTTCTCATGTTGTTTATTAATTCTTATCTTACAATTCTCTGTGTCCGGCCAAGGTGTTCACAGCAGCTCGGACACGAGGGGACTGCCCTGTGATGGGAGGTCACTCTGCCTTTATACAGATAATTATGTGTCTGTTATTTACCATTCCATACCAATGCCCAGTGCCTGTACTAGAGGGGTCATTTCTACTTTGCCCAAATCCCCTCAAACTCCCTTGTGCCCACGTCACTGCAGAAAGGAAGAACTCAGGGTTCCACCCTAATTCCTCCACCTTGTCCTCCTGCACCTACATTCTAAAAACCCCAAAACTACAAAATCTTCCACACAGTGATAAACTCCACCACTGTCTGTCACACATTTGTGACTTGTAATTCCTCTCTGTGTTGGAAGTTTTTCCCACGGACTGAAATCCAAGCCTGTGTCCTCCTGGGCTCTGTGCCAGGCAAACCCCCCTGCACAGACCCCAGACCCTCTTTCTCGGGTCCCAGGCCCCTCTGCTGAGCTCTGTGACCTTCCAGGGTGCCCAGAGGGATGCCCTGGACTCCAACACTGTGATTTATAACAAAACACTTGCTGTGAACAACCCAAAAGCTGGGGATTGGAGTCAGGACTTCCCAGACCTGGTGAGGAATCTGCTGTGGGTGGGGTGCTTGGCCTCAGGAGTGTCACTCTGGTGCTCCTTTGGAAAACTGATGTACAAACGTTACAGGTGGTGTGTCTGGAATGGTTATGTCAGAGAATCAGAATCCCAGGATTGGTTTAGGTGGGAAGGGACCTTTAAAGTCCACCCAGTGCCACCCCTGCCATGGGCAGGGACACCTCCTGCTGTCCCAGGGTGCTGCAAGCCCCAGTGTCCCAGTGTCCAGCCTGGCCTTGGAATGCTGGTGTAGCTGTGCCACATGGGATGGGATTGATGGAATGGGATGAGATGGGATGGGATGGGATGGGATGGGATGGGATGGGATGGGATGGGATGGGATGGGATGGGATGGGATGGGATGGATGGGATTGTTGGGATGGGATGGGATTGGGTTGATGGGATTGATGGGATGCAATGGGATCCAGGCTCTGATTCCGCACTGAAATTCCATGCTGATGTTTTCCACTATTCCTTGTGAGACTGGACTTCAGAAGTCCAATTCTTGCACAGTGATTTTGAGAGAAGCAATCCAAGTGTTCCCTTTTCTGTTCCCTCTCTCCTGGTGCTTCAGCAGAGCCTGAGCCTGGTCAGGGCTCTTTCCCCATCCAGGGGTAAGGAGGTGTCAGGATTCAGGCAGGATTAGGGCTTTTTCTGGGAAGAAGCTGCTGGGGAAGCCCTGAAATCTGATTATTGCCTCTCTGACAATTAGAACACCCTGGTCTGGCTGTTTTTCTCCTGCCAGAACTGCAAACAGCTCCCTGTTCCTCATCCCTCCCTCCCCTCCGTGCCCACTCCTTACACAAACCCCGCTCCAAACACACTCCCGACAAATTCACCTCCCAAATCATCACGGAAAGTTTCCTTTCTGCCTCGTGCTGATTCCGAGAGGAACAAGGAGTGTCAGACCCCATGGCACTCCCCCAGCTGAGCCTTCTGTGCTCGGGGTCTGCTCCGGGAGCAGCAGCAGTGACAGGAACACTGTGACACTTTAATAGCGCCTGATAAATCACTGTCACCCGCTGCGAGTTGGAGGGAACAAATGTCTCTGCTGTCCTGCTCTCCCCCCTCATTCTCTGCCTGGCACTGCCCTCCTTGTTCAGGGCTGTGCCCACCCAGCTCGGGATGTGGGGCTGTGGTGCTTCCCCCAGGCTCCAGGCAGGGGTTGGACACAAATGGTTCATTTTTGGGAAATGTCATGGCTTCCACACTTTCCTTGTGATCCCCAAATCCCTGAGTTCCTGGGGTCCCCAGGGTGTGTCACCTGCAGGACACAGCTCTGTGCCAGCCTGGGGAGTGGTTTGGATGGGATAATGGGAAGGAATTCCTTCCCCTGAGGGTGGGGAGGGGCTGGGATGGAATTCCCAGAGGAGCTGTGGCTGCCCCTGGATCCCTGGCAGTGCCCAAGGCCAGGCTGGAGCACCCTGGGACAGTGGGAGGTGTCCCTGCCATGGCAGGGGTGGCTTCAAGATCCCTCCAACCCAAACCATTCCATGATTTTTATTTTTAGAAACTGGTGGGATTTGTTGTCAGATGATCCCTTTTTCTGACCCACAGATGGGACAACTGAGAGGGGTTTTAAAGACTTTTATTCCACTTTCAGTCTCATGAGAAGGGTGAGACAGTACAGATGTTCCAATTTCTCTGCTGTCCTGCTCTCCCTCCTGGTTCCCTGCCTGGCTCTGCCCTCCTTGTTCAGGGTTGTGCCCACTCAGCTCAGGATGTGGGGCTGTGGTGCTTCCCCCGTGCTCCAGGCAGGGGTTGGACACAAATGGTTCATTTTTGGGAAATGTCATGGCTTCCACACTTTCCTTGTGATCTCCAGTTCCCTGAGGTTGGGAAAACCCTCCAAGATCATTGGATCCAACCTGTGACCTGTCCCCACCTTGTCAACCCAGAGCACTGAGTGCCACGTCCAGCTGTTCCTTGGGCACCTCCAGGGGTGGGATTTTACAGAGGACTGGATGTTTCTGTGGCCTGGGTATTTCACTGGCTTGGTTATTTCAGGGGGCTGGATATTTCAGTGGCCTGGATGTTTCAGTGGCCTGGATATTTCAGTGGCTTGGTAATTTCAGTGGCCTGGATGTTTCAGTGGCCTGGGTATTTCAGGGGCCTGGGTATTTCAGGGGCCCAGACTGGCACTGAAATCTCTCTGTTGAGCATTTCCCCTCCTTCTACAAGCAGGAAACATTTTTATCTCACTGCTGCTCAGGCTGCTGTGGCTCTGCCTGGCTGGGTGAGCTGGCCCATGGCACTGGGAGCCACCAGACCCCCAAGGGAATGTCAGGCACTGTGGGGATCTCGATCTGCTGTCAGGGGAGGTGGCACATCCATTATTCCAGTGATCTGACTGACAATCCATCAATGAGGATCGTGGAATCACGGAATATTCCGAGCTGGAAGGGACCCACGAGTCCAACTCCATCCAGGGATCAATCCACAGGAAAATGGGGCCAGTGAAATCCCTTGGGATGCACTGGACCTGTGGGTTTGGGAGTTGTGCTCCCCTCTTCATTGCCTTTTTCTATGGAGAAAAAAGAGAGCAGAACCACCTCAGACCCTCCCAGGTTTTGAATTTGAAGCATCTGCTCCTCTGAGATTGTCTCAAGGTGCTTTCTAAATATTTGGAATTAGGATACAAAGAAAAATTGAATTCTCCTGAAGAGTTTGCAAATCTGAATGGCCCCGATAAGGAGAGGATTAAAGGAAAGTTGTTTGAACAAACCAAGATGGAATGATGAAGGTCTTTTTGGCACAGTAGCTGTGCTGCCAGGAGAACAGAATCCAGATCTCTGGAATTAATTAATATTAATTCATTATTTGTGTAATATAAATCATGTAATTACCATGTGCAATTTCCGTTTCAAACTCGGTTAATTTATCATTTTATGTCCTTGTAAACTATGGTTGAATCCAGCAGCTCATTTTTATCTTTGTGTTAATTAATTCTTCTCTAACCTAACTCCGGGCTTGTTTTCTACGTGGCGTGGACAGTCAGGCACCCAGGTATGGCCTGGGCCACCAAAATGGGATATGAGGGGCTCAATCCTTGGGTTCCTGGCTGTCCCAATGGTTCCTCCAGTGGAAATGGGAGTGTCCATGGAGCCACAGCATGTCCCTATGTGCTCATGGATGTCACAATGGGACAGGAAATAAAGGTGCCTGACTCCAGTCAGGGGCAGCAGAAATCAGAAGGTTTATTTACAATCCATTCAGCCCTTTTATAACACGCTGTGCTAAAGGCACGTTATTGGTCCAGAGCACTGACACCTCTCCATGGGCTGAGGAACAGAAATAGCAAACAACTCCTGTTGTCATAGGAAAGGAATATTGTTTACACAAGGTTGTTTTGGGGAAAAAAAAAAACTGTTGAAAAGTTTTCCTTGGGAAGAGCTCAGGCTCAGAAAATTTCGGGTCCACCCCCAGTTCTGGTGGATCACTCCAGACTCTGCCCCAGAGCTGCTCCCAGCCCTCTGCTCCACCACGTCCCTCCTGGGACTGCCCAGAGCAACTTTTCCTCCTCCTGCAGCAGCCCTGCCCACACACCCCAGAGAAGGAGTTTTGAAGGGATCCAACACTCTGGGATGTCACAATGGGACAGGAAATAAAGGTGCCTGACTCCAGTCAGGGGCAGCAGAAATCAGAAGGTTTATTTACAATCCATTCAGCCCTTTTATAACACGCTGTGCTAAAGGCACGTTATTGGTCCAGAGCACTGACACCTCTCCCATGGGCTGAGGAACAGAAACAGCAAACAACTCCTGTTGGCATGGGAAAGGAATATTGTTTACACAAGGTTGTTTTGGGGAAGAGAAAAACTGTTGGAAAGTTTTCCTTGAGAAGAGCTCAGCAATTCTCAGGCTCAGAAAATATCAAGTCCACACATGGATTCATCCCTTTCCTTAATCTCCCGATTTCCCAGTTTTGCTCCATCCTCTGCTACACAAAATGGGGCCTGGTGAGGGTTGGGGTCACTCTCCCCTGCTCACACATCCCTCCAAGGATGGCTGATTGTTCTGGATGAGGCTGAAGTGATGCAGGTGGGGTTTGATCTCAGTTTTCCTATAACAGACTGCCGGGACCAGACTCTGTCCCCGTGTCACCGGGGTGTGGAGGACACAGGGAGTGCCTGGTGTCCCCAGGGTGTGTCACCTGCAGGGCACAGCTCTGTGCCGCCTGAGGAGGGGTTTGGATGGGATAATGGGAAGGAATTCCTGGATGAGAGGGTGGAGAGGGGCTGGGATGGAATTCCCAGCAGAGCCATGGGTGCTCCTGGATTCCTGGCAGTGCCAAGGCCAGGCTGGGGCACCTGGGACAGTGGGAGGTGTCCCTGCCATGGCAGGGGTGGCTTTAAGATCCCTCCAACCCAAACCATTCCACGATTTTTTATTTTTAGAAATTGGTGGGGTTTGTTGTCAGATTATTTCTTTTTATAACTCAGAGATGGGGCAACTGAGAGGCCTTTTAAAAACTTTTATTCCATTTCCAGTCTCATGTGAAGGGTGAGACAATACAGATGTTACAGGTCACACCATCACAATCAGAACCCAAACTATTTCATAATTACAAAACACTATAAGCTTTTCTTGGTCCATCAGCTTTTGCCACATAATGCTGTTAATGCCTTAAAGCCAAACATCTAAACTTACCTCTCGTGGGTCCACCTTTAATAGTTCTATTTCTCCAAAGTATCTGAAATCTATTTGCAAGGCCATCATTAGAAACTTGTTTTCAGTTCCATTTCTCTCTCAATGTCTGTCCTGTCCCATGGCCTTTCCAAGTCAGCAATTTCTATCTCGAAGTTTGCACACAGGTACAGACTGTGTGAGTCTTCTGTCAGGCTTTGAGAATCCTCTACAAATCCATTTCCCACAGATTTTCACCATTTTCCTTCCCCCAGTTTTCTCTCCAAAGGCTCCTGGTGGGATCCTTGGGATGTCCTGTGCAGGGACATCCTGTTGCTGTAGGACACAAAAGAAAGATGAGAGACTCCAAATATTTCAGAAGGCAAAGAGCACAGAAAAAAGGCTTTATTGTCTAATTCTCACCACCTTTTATAAGGTGTTCCCATCCAGACTGACCATGGTTGGGGAATAGGAACGACACCTCTCTAATGCCATTGGTTAAACCAGAGAAACAGCAAAACACCCCCTGGAGAAAGATTGTTCTGGGAAAGGAGAGTTGTTTGCCAGGATTGTTTTGAGGAGAAGCTTTCTGGAGAAACTTTTCCTTGGGAAAAAAAGTTAGCAGCTTCTAGCAGGATAAAATCTCTCAGACCCAGAAATATCAGCCCCACAGGGATGGAAGCTGGACTTGGATAATCCTTGCAGGCCCCTTCCAGTTCAGGATATTCCATGGTTCCTTCCTTTCCTCCTGCCATGGAAACACCTCCCCCATGACCCCACGGAGCTCTGAGCACAGCTTGGCTTTGCGCTCCATGAAAATAAGAGCAGCCGATAGTTTATTTCATTCCAAACTCCCATTTTTAATTAGCTGTCTACTACGAGCGATATTTCATCACCCCATCCATTGACAGGGAGACAGTCAAAGCTGTATTTTCAGTTCTTGTGCTCTGCTTTTCCCTCCAGATGCTCATCCTCTCTTTTTTTTTTTTTTTTTTATTTTCCTAATGTAAAACTATTAATTAATGAGACAATCATTCACACGGTGCCACTGCCTGTCAGGGACTAACAAATGCCAGTTAGAAAAAAGCGAAATAACAGAAGTGGGAGCATGGAGAGGTGGCAGCAGGAGAAGGGAGATGAGAGGAGTTAATTGCTGGACTTCCAAGCATCCAGGGAAAGGAGGTGTTGGAAAAGTTTACAGGGGGGAATTAATGATGTACAACAAATTAACTCCCAAGGCTGGAAGGGTTTGTGAAAGGAGGCAGGATGAGGGCTGGGAAAAGGGATGGTGGGGTGTGGGTTTGGTATTTTCTAAGCTCTTCTCAAGGGAAACTTGTCAATAGAGGACATGAAAAGAACAACACTCACACAGTCAGGTTCTCAGGGCAAAAAGATGGTGTTTATTTTTTGATTTAAATAGATTTTGGACAATGAGTACGGATTGGACAAACGAGGTTGACACTTCTTTAACTACACTGGTTGAACTAGAAGTCTATCAATTGTCTTTTCTTTATAAAAGGATGTAAACATCAATTTGTAAAAAATTCCACTACAAAAATACAAACATCAAAAGGCTAAAAAAAAATCAAAACAACAACAACCTTTCCAAGAGTTTTCCTTTATCCCAAAACACCCTTGTGTAAACACTATTCCTTTCCCATGACAACAGGAGTTGTTTGCTATTTCTGTTCCTCAGCCCATGGAGAGGTGTCAGTGCTCTGGACCAATAACGTGCCTTTAGCACAGCGTGTTATAAAAGGGCTGAATGGATTGTAAATGAACCTTCTGATTTCTGCTGCCCCTGACTGGAGTCAAACACCTTTATTTCGTCTCCTATCACGACAGTGGGGCGCTGGTGGTGACAGCACAGAGCTGCTGGGGGACCTTGTCTGGAGCCTTGGAAAGGAGCTCTGGACCTTCTGCTCCAGCAGAGCACAGGAGGCTGTGGAACACCCCAGCAAAGGGGGCTGGAGCCTCCCCTGGGCCCTGCTGAGCTCTGCTGGGGGGTTTTGCTGTCAGAGCTGCTGCTGGTGACAGGGTGACCATGTCTGGTGTCCCCAGGGACGGGAGGGCAGCGGTGTCATGGCAGAGGGGGCAGTGGTGACAGCTCTGTCCTGGCTCCTTCCCCAGCTCCTCTCCCGGCTGGAGGTAACGAGGCCAGACAGAGAGAGAATGGACCGGGGAGAAATAAAAGCTGGTGCTAAGCAGGGGCTGAGGCTCAGCCACTGAGGGAATAACCCCATTGTCCTTCAGATCCCCCTGTAGGTCTGGCACTGAGAGGGGGAGACTCTCCTGTGGTTATCAGAACCTCAAATGGGGCTGTTGTGCCTCTCTCGATGAGGTCACCAAGTGATGCTTTAGGATTTCAGCTTTTATATTTTCCATCTCTTTGTCACCCTGCAGTCCTTTAGTGCAGAACCCCAAACCCCACACCCAGTGGGAGCTGCTGCTCCCCCATTTGGGGCAGACACAACAATCCCTCTCCAGGCCTGGCAATCAAGGGCCCCTCACTGCCTCAGGCCCCCAGGGATGGGAACAAAAGTGACTTGGGGGCAGCAAACTTGGGCTCAATGACTTCATGACCTGGAGCTGGAATTGGGAGATGAACCCCCAATGTGCAAATGGCCCAAACTGATCCAAGTGTCAAACCCGTGAGCCATGGGCCATTTTTGGGTATAGTCTGAGTACCCTGAATGTACCTGAAGGTCCTTCAAGAACTAGAAATAAACTGCTTTTTATTCTTTTAATTCTGCCTGGCCTCTGTTTTTAGGCAGTCCCAAAAAGGCATCAAGGGACATCCTGAGCTGAGACATCCCCTCCTCCTGCCCTGGCCTCCTGGCTGCTCCAGAGCTGCAGCAATCGAGCCCAGGAGAAGTTCCCCAGCCCAGGGCTCTCACTCTCTGTCTTTGAAAAGAGACCTCTGGGCCCTGCAATGTCTTTTTCATCTCCCAGCACGATAATGTTCTCCATCAGTCTTTGCTCTGACCCTCCCGGTACTAAAGAGAATTTTAAAAATGCCCCTTGATTTCCTCAGTGAGCTCTGGACCAAACCTCTGCTTTTTCCACTATTTTCCATGTGAGGAGGGGAAAATGAGCTGAATATTAACAGACAACTCCGAGCCAGAGTTCCATCAGGGCCCCCGAGGAATTCTTTATCTGGGTTTTGGGATCACACACTCCGAGAGGTCAGCTATTAATAGGTTCTGAGAGCTGAGCTGGTGATCATTAGGTGCTTTGAATAAATTACAAGGCGTTTGTTTGAGGTGGGTGTCCTGTTCCAGGGGTCGGTAATTAAAGCCGTTTCTGGGTTAATGTTTTATCTGTTCATCCAGCCGTGGAATCAATTCAGAGTAAAGATCCCTTTTTAACACACTCGCACTACACATCCCTCAGGTTTTCATAAGCACCTTCCAAGGATGGTTGGATTTTATTTTATGGATTCCTTCTTGTGATGATTATTTTGATGCATTTTAGAGCCCCTAAAAGCAGATCCCTCCTTAACACACTTCCACTACACGTCCCTGAGGTTTTCATAACCGCCTTCCACAGATGTTTGGATTTTTTTTTATGGATTCCTTCTTGTGATGATTATTTTGATGCATTTCAGACCCCCTAAAAGCAGATCCTTCTTAAAACACACTTCCGCTACACATCCCTGAGGTTTTCATAACCAAGGATGGTTGGATATTTTATGGATTCCTTCTTGCGATGATTATTTTGATGCATTTCAGACCCCCTAAAAGCAGATCCCTCCTTAACACACTTGCACTTCACATCCCTGACGTTTTCATAAGCACCTTCCAAGGATGTTTGGATTTTTTTTATGGATTCCTTCTTGTGATGATTATTTTGATGCATTTTAGACCACTTAAAAGCAGATCTCTTCTTAACACACTTGCACTACATGTCCCTGAGGTTTTCATAAGCACCTTCCAAGGATGGTTGGATATTTTATGGATTCCTTCTTGTGATGATTATTTTTATGCATTTTAGACCACTTAAAAGCAGATCCCTCCTTAACACACTTGCACTACACATCCCTGAGGTTTTCATAACCACCTTCCACAGATGTTTGGATTTTTTTATGGATTCCTTTTTGTGATTATTATTTTGATGCATTTTAGAAACCCCAAAAGCAGATCTCTTTTTAACACACACTACACATCCCTGAGGTTTTCACAAGCACCTTCCAAGGATGGTTGGATATTTTATGGATTCCTTCTTGCGATGATGATTTTGATGCATTTTAGAAACCCCAAAAGCAGATCCTTTTCCCGCCACTGACACACTATTTGCTGTTCCATTCCATGTCAGCTCATCCCTTCTTCTTCCTCGTTCAGCATCCCCAATGAAAAGTCTTCTGGGAGTTTACTTGAGGCTGGATGTTCCAAACGTTATTTATTGCACTGTCTGGCAGGTTGTCTCTCCCTCCAAGTGACCTCTCAAGACGATTTCAGAGCTGAGCCTCCAGCCCTCAGAATATCTGGGGTGGTGGCTGCAGCTCCCACAACTTTTGTCTTAGACAACAACAGCATTTTCTATTCAGAAAATCAGTGCAAGGAGTCATCAACCTCTCATTTACAGCCTCCTCCTCATTGTGCTGCGGTGCAAACCCACAGAGGAAGGCACGAAATCGCTCCTGCTGCAGTAGAATGAGCTCCATGGACACAGAGATCCCCTTTCCAATATCACTTTCCAACCCTGAGCCATCCCAGAGAGCTTTCCGGGGTGGAATTACCAATTTATGGCCCTGTGCAAAGGCAGGCTGATGTGCCGGCCTGCCCGGGTAACTCTCAGCCCTGTAATTGTGTCGCTGTGTCTGCTAAGGAGCTGCAGATCTGATGTCTCATTCCCTCCCCCCGGCTTGCTCAGCATTCCGAGAGCACTGGGGTTTAATTTGTGTGAGCTGCTGCCACAGGATCTCTCCCTGGGTGTTCCAAACAAGGTGCCTGCTCTGGTTCAGCAGGATATTCCAATCCTGCTCTGGTTCTGGGGGATATTCCAGTCCTGCTCTGGCTCTGTGGGATATTCCAATCCTGCTCTGTGGGATATTCCAGTCCTGCTCTGGTTCTGTGGGCTATTCCAATCCTGCTCTGGCTCTGTGGGATATTCCAATCCTGCTCTGGCTCCATGGGATATTCCAATCCTGCTCTGGTTCAGCAGGATATTCCAGTCCTGCTCTGGCTCTGTGGGATATTCCAGTCCTGCTCTGGTTCTGTGGGATATTCCAGTCCTGCTATGGCTCTGCAGGGTCTCTGTTCTGCACCCAGAAAATCCAAAACCTTGGAGTGGTTGGGTTGGAAAGGGCCTTGAAACTCATCCAGTCCCACGGGCAGGGACACCTTCCACTGGACCAGGACGCTCCAAGCCTCATCCAAAATTTCCAGGCACAAGTGAGTGAGTGAAAACTCCCTGTTGGGGCTGGAAGGGCAGAGCCCAGCAAAGCTGGCCTGGAAGAAAACTCAGATTTTGTTCCCCCAATATTTGCTTTATTTCTGCTCCTGCCTTTTCTCCCTTGACTCTGGTGAGGTTTAAATCAGGAATCTCTTTCCCCCAGTGATATTTACTTTATTTTTGCTCTTACCTTTTCTCCCTTGACCCTGGTCAGGTTTAAAGCAGGAGTCTGAGCTCGGCTGCACTCCCTGGGTGCCCAGGGAATGGCAGAGCTCACGTGTGTTAGGATGGGTTAAATCACAATGTTATCCTGCCTTTCCAATCAAATCTTCCCTTTGTGCATTGACTAACAAAGATAATAAATCACTAAAGTAAATAAATTTATTTTAGGCCCTTTTTGTTGAGGGGGGTTCGTGCTGGATTTACCAGTTAATGTTGCTGGAACCATCTCAGACCAAGGAATTGAGCTCTCCACCCACTCTGGAAGGTTCCAGGGTGGAGCAGGACTGCAGTGGCAGCTCAGGCTGTGCCCATGCACAAACAGGAAGGATTTGCACCCTGCAAACCCTGGGCTGTCCCTGGTCCCCAGGGAAATTGTCACCTGTCACTGCTTCCCCGTCCCACCCTGAAAGGAGATGGGCACTCCCTGGAGTGGGAGAAGCTCAGCCAAGCCTGGGGGTTTGTTCTGGGAGCTGCTTTGAGACAAAATCCCAACATGGACAGGGCTCAGAGCAATCCCTGCCTTGGCTCAGCACCAGATGAGGACAATTAATGCAGGCCATTAATGATTCCCAGGGGGGGAAGCAGGATGATTGAAGGAACCTTGTGACCAGAGTTTATCCCAAAACTCCTGGGACAAGATTTCTTCTCAAACACGCCAACAGCTGAACCCAGAGAGGTTTGGGATTCACCAGAGGGTGTTTGATGTCGGAACAAACACTAAAATTTGAATTTCAGTTGTTCAAAACATTGGGATCTTTGCAGTGGACACTGGACTGACCTAAAAAATTGGGATCTTAGTGGTGGACACTGGACTGACCCCAAAACACTGAGATCTTAGTGGTGGACACTGGACTGACCCCAAACATCGGGATCTTTGTGGTGGACACTGGACTGACCCAGATCAAACACTGACACCACAACCCTGCAGGCCATTAATGATTCCCAGGGTGGGAAGCAGGAAGATTGAAGTCACCTTGTGACTTTCTCCATGAAAAGACCCTTTTCCCCTTCCTTTTCTGAGCTGGAAATGTTCTTTCCTCCTCTTTTGAGGCAAGAATGCTCTTTTCTTGCTTGTTGATGCAGCTGGGAGGATCAATAAGTTTGTCTCTTTTCTCACATCTCTGCTTGTCCTCAATTATATCTGATTGGAGTTTGAGCAGGGAATGTTCAGTTGCAGCACTTGGTAGTTCTCTGGCAGAAACCTGCATAATTCGGGGCAATTTACTGAACGTTTTCGTGCATCAGGTACCTATTTTTGAGCAAAGATAATGAGAGTTTTGTTCTACCTGTCTGTGATGTCTCCTAATCCGTGTTCCTGACCTTGCCTGGGGCCCACATTTCTGTAACGTTCAGGCTGCAGTGTAAACAATTCTGTTCCTACTGTATTTCTGTTTACCCGTGTGGCCTAGGGGGATTTTTTAATTTTTTTATTTTTTATTGGAAACCCTTTACCTGTGTTTGTTCAGACAGAAATTATCTATGCCATGGCACGCAGGGCAGCGTTTTGTTCTCTCCTTTTCTCTTTCTTTCCTGGCCTAAACAAAAGGTGAGAAAGGCAGAAGCACCAAAGCCTCGCTGCAGCTCATCTCACCTTGAAATCACAGGGGAAACCCATAAATTCCAAATATTGGATTTAAGGTTTTGGAGATTCTTGATAGAAATACTACCAAAGGAGATGCACCCTTGGGATTTACACCACGCTTGGATTTAATTATTCTTAGGGAAGCATTATGTCCTGCCAAGGTGTTTGTCCTTTGCTGTCAGGGCTGAAAAGCACCAATTTCACTTTTCAGAGAGGACCCGTAATGGCCTGAAAACAAGCACATGAAACCCATCGTGGGTGGGATTATTGTGATTTTTGGTGTCACAAAAAGCTCGTCCTGTTCAGGCTGCTCCAGATGCTCGCCCAGAATTGCACACTGGGGACTCTCCTGGGTGATATTTCCTTTGGGTTTGCATCGGTGTCAGTGGGAAAAAAATGGGATTGTGTTTGTGAGGACACAGAGATCTCTGCAGGAAGGTCGGGAGGTGACAGAGAGGGGAGAGAGGAGGTGACACAGGTGGGGAGGAGGTGACACAAGGGGAAGGAAGAGGTGAAACAAGTGGAGAGGAGATGACACAGGGGGGAAAAGGAGGTGACACGTGGAGAGGAGGGTGGCACGGGGAGAAGGAGGTGACACAGGAGAGAGGAGGTGACAGAGGGAAGGAGGAGGGTGACATGGGTGGAAAGAGGAGGGTGACACAGGGGGAAGGAGGAGGTGAAACAAGTGGAGAGAGGAGGTGACACGGGGGAAAAGGAGGTGACAGAGTGAAGGAGGAGGGTGACGTGGGTGGAAGGAGGAGGGTGACACATGTGGAGAGAGGAGGTGACACAGGTGGAAAAAGAAGGGTGACACGGGCAGAGAGGAGGTGGCACAGGGGGAAGGAGGTGACACAGGGGGAAAGGGGATGTGACACGTGGAAAAAGGAGGATGGCACAGGAAGAGAGAGGAGGTGGCACAGGGGGAGAGATGTGACACAGGTGGAAAAAGGTGACACAACAGGGAGACAGGAGGTGACACAGGTGGAGAGAGGAGGTGACACAGGTGGAGAGAGAGCAGCTGTTTCTTGCTCTTCTTCAAAGGAAATCCTGTTTGCTGTCTTGGAACACCTTGTGGGTTTGCACAGGACTCTCAGTTAGGGAATCATGGAATGGTTTGGGTGGGAAGGGACCTTCAAACCTGTGTAATTCCCACCCCTGCCATGGGCAGGGACACCTCCCACTGTCCCAGGTGCTCCAGCCTGGCCTTGGGCACTGCCAGGGATCCAGGGGCAGCCACAGGTCCTCTGGGAATTCCATCCCAGCCCCTCCCCACCCTCCCAGCCAGGAATTCCTTCCCAATAATCCATCTGACCCTGCCCTCTGGCAGTGGGAAGCCATTCCCCGTGTCCTGTCCGTTATTCCAGAAGAACTTTAGGAGAGAAATCCCAGGTGATGCTGTGGCCACCCTCCAGTTGCCACCCCACCAGTTTTTATTCCTGAGGCCACCCCGGCCCCATGGGGCTCCTGGAGGATCCTGGAGGATCCCAAGTGGAAAAGCTCCTGATGTCCCATCCCGGGGGCAGCTCCATCCCGGGGAAATGTGCTCTGGATGGAACCAGGAATGCTCCAAAGGCACCAGGAGCCTTCAGAGGGAGCAGGACTCGTGTGTGTGCCTGGTCTGAGCCTCCCAGAGGCACTGGGGGGATCGGGAGGCTCAGCTCCCATTAATTTTTATCAAATTTAGCACCCAAATGCCCCTGGGTAGTTTTGAAAAATCTTCTCTTTTAGTGGGAGGCATAAAAGCGAGCGTTTGGAATTAGTTGAATTGTGTGAGTAGTTCGTTAGTGTTGGAGATGATAAAAAACACTCTTCCAGACAATTAATTATCTCCCGAGCTGCTCCAGAGGTGACATCTCCTTCCTGCCTCAGAGCACTTTGTTGTTGGCCTGGAGCTGGGGAGTTTATGCTCCTTTTTAACTCCTTTAGCCCACTTCATATATCTCAGGAAGTTCTCAGGAGCCATAAAAACGTCTCAGAGCCATTTAAGCCCCACCACTTTATCAATATTGGTATTTAGGAGGAAGGGAACAACCCTTAATTGTTTTCCTGAGCTCTGCTGTGCGGGCTGTGCCTCTCATTAGCTGTGCCAGGGAGCTCGTGGAGCAGGAATTTCCTCCAGGATGTTTATTCCTCTTAACAGTGACTGATGGTTTTTAGGGGTTCTCAGGGATCAGAATTTCGGGAGATCTCACTGGTGGGAGGCTCCTGGGGTGGGGATTTTTCTATCCAGAAAGGTTTATAGAAACTTGACTTTTCTCTGTGCACAAACAATGTCTGGGGCAGGATGGACTTTGGGAATTGTGCTGGGATGGGATCCAGGCAGAGTCAGGGAACCATCCGAGCTGGAAAAGGCCTCCAGGACCATCGAGCCCAACAATCCCACCGGGGGAAAGTTGCACATTTTGAAGGGTTTGCGCTACTCCTTCTTTAGCACTTCCAGGGATGGTGACTCCAAACATCCCTGGGGAGCCTTTTTCTGGTATCACAAGAGCCTCCTGTGGATCATGCCTCACTTTCAGGCTGATAACTGGATTTGAAAAATACCTTTGATAGGCATAAATTTATATATATATATATATATATATATATATGAAATACAAAATATAATACATAATATACAATACAATATATAATACAACAATACAATATATTTATGTATACATACATATACATATGTATACAAACATATATATGTATATATAATACAATATAAAATATAATACATAATAATACATAATAAATACTATATATAATTTAATATTTAGTATTTACTATTTATTATTTATAATTTATTTTTTATATTTTATATATAAACATATATTTTATATAATATATAAAATTATATTATATATACATGTATAATTTATTTATATATAAAATATATTTATAAATATATATTTATAATATATAATATACAATTCATACTGTACTTATATTATATTATATTATATTATATTATATTATATATAAGATAAGATATACATTAATAATGACAATCATTATTATATATTATTATAATTATAACTTTTTTAACATTATATAATCTATAATGTGTTAATATATATTAATATATGTGTGTTAATATATATTAATATATTTTATATGTAAAATTATATATTTATTTTTATATATATATATACACACATACATACACATATATACATATATATACACACGTATATATATATACATATATATACACGTTTTTTAAATTCTGTATTTTTTTGGAAAGGCCCTCCTCAAGCCCCCATGACGCTGACTCCCATCACCCTGCTCTTCACTGGGTGCATGTTCCAGGGACATTCCCAACCCTCCCAACCCCTCAGTCCATTCTCCTTTCTCTCCATCCCCAAATAAACCTCCCCGGGCTGTGTTTTCCCTCCCGGGGGTATCACTTCCCTGCCTTCCCCAGGATCACTTTCCCGGGGTGGGATGACGGGATCCGGCAGCTCGTGCAGAACCCCGCGGGGTGTGTGGAGCCTCACTAATCACCTCCTGGCTAATTACCAGGTGCCAGCCCTAATTGCACCACTGCGCAATGGGATCCCACCACTTCCCCGACGTGTTGTGACTGGCACGGCCCACGTCGGTTCCTCACCCACCTGTTGCCCCAAAAATGAAATATTTGTCTTAGCTGACACAAATTATAATTATCCCAAGGAATCTGGAGGTTCTTCCTCCTCCCTCCCCTCCCTTATTTTTCCTAATTATCACTGTGGCTCCCAATGGAAGTGGTTGGTGTAGCTGCTCATCAGCCAAATACTTTCTTCAGCAATTACCAGAAATTTAGGGGGATAATTTGGAAAAAACGCTGCGGAGTTTTGCCTTTGGAAAATCCTCAGGTGCAGCTGCAGCTCTGCTGGTGTAAATGTGAGGAGCTGCACTGATGTAGCTGCACTCCCTTGGAGCAGAGACAAATTTAGCCCTCATTTAAAACCCGGACACCAAATTTTATTGATTGATATTGGAGCTATAAATTGAGCCCGGCCTGAGCCTGCCCAGCACCAGGAGCTTCCAGGGAGAGACAAGATTTACACTGGCCCGGGATCTTGATTGAAATCCTGTGACCTTTCATTATTTTGTGCTGAAGTAATTTCGGCTCAGCCCTGACAAGTCCAGACAGTCAAACCCAACCAACTCATCAGAGCACCAGGGAACAGATTTCTCGTGAGCCCAGAATTTCTGTGGAGTTCTTGAGGTTCTGCTTCGTGTTCATATCTCAGGTGAAAGGTCTCAGAACCTTTAACTCGGTGAAAATTGTGGCCACCTCGCCACTTCACATTGTCAGACACTGAAATGTGAAGAACAGGACAGAATATTTGGAGTTGATAACCCCAGCCATGTTCAGCTCTGGGAGCAGCCCAGGAGGTGCCTCAGGTCGGGAGGTTGTTTCCCACAGGAATGAAGGGATGCAGATGGATTTGGGGAGGTTTTATCCACCTTTTCATGGGGCCAGAGGGTGCACAGCTCTGGACACCCCGGGGAGTAAAGATCCAACAAAAATGTTGGGTTTGGTTCCACTCAGGAGAGCAGAACGTGGCCGTGTCCCTGTGCTGGTGGCTCCCAGCAGGACCTGGCCAGAATTGGGATTTCCAGTCCCACACCAGAGCACAGGAGCTAACGAGGGGCCAATTCCAGCCCGGGAGGAGAAGAGGGAGCTCAGACTCAGAAAACAAAGAGTTGTAGGAGTTGAGCTGAGGGCGTGAGGCGCTGGCTGAGCTCCCAGCTCTGTCACCGTGCTCTGGGTGACCTTGGCCGTGTCACATCATCTTTCTTTACCTGAGAGCCGTGTGTGGGAGTGATGATGTCTCCCTGGGCAGAGAGGCGCCTTTCCTGCTGCATTCTGATGCTCTGGTGTCTGGGATCACAGGTGTTTCCAGAAATTCGGGACATTACACTATAGATTGTCCCATCCTACGTGTGTCTGGAGGGCTGGAGAGGCTGCAGAGCTCTATAAATACAGATATAATCACCCCAAAGCCTGCTGGATCCCTTCCTCCGTGCTGCAATCCTGACAGATGTTGCTCTCAGCAAGATTCCCCCGTATTCCAGGAGCCGAGCGGAGTCCGGATGCCAGGGAAACAAAAGAAGATTAATTAGGCTGTCATTGTGTGAAATTGGGTTTGGGGATGGCGGGCACACTCCGCAGCCTGCACCGAGCTGGGCCATTTTTTTAATTAGAGGAGTTGAGAGAGGAGGGAAAGAAGCCAGGTCGTGATGGGCAAGGCTGGGGAGTTTTGTTGGGTGACATGGGGACATGGGGAAGGGTCGGGGTGACAACCTGGTGCCCGAGCTGTGCTCCCTGCAGAGCCCAGGTTTGAAAAAATACCCCTCATCTCCCTGAGTGGATTCTGCAGCTGAATTCTCTCCCTTCTGGAAGGCATCAAAAAAACCCCTTAAAATTTGGCGGGTGACAATCCAGCCCAGTGTCACCCCCTGGGGAACCAGGGAAGGTCTGGTGTAGCCCTGGTTCTGTGCCTGAGGTGTTTTGGTTTTCTGAAATTCTTTTCCCAGGGAATTTTCTGTCAACAGGAGAAATGTTTTTGGAACTGGAACTTTGTTCTTCATTCCTTTCCCCAGGAGGGACTTCTCCTTGCTGTCCCTCTGCTCTGCCCAATGGGAGTGAAGAGGTTTGTCTTTGTGTCACCAATCCAATTGGTCTGTGTGAAATAGTAGAAAAGGGAGACACAGCCCAGAAATAAAGGAGTCATTTTCAGCCTTCTGAATCTCAGAGTCTGTGTCCTTGTGGTGTGAAACAGTGTCAGTCTGGCTGCTCCCTCCGGGGTCTGGAGCCTCCTCTCCAGCCCAGGCAGGTGCTGGATGTGCCCCAGGGAAGGGCCGGGGGTGTTTGCAGCGCCTCCAGGACGGGGCTGTGGAGCCAAACCTGCCCCAAATTCCAGCTGCTGTTGCCAGCGGTGTATCCCCAGAGCAGGGGCCTTCTGACCCCTCCGGAACATCTCCCTTGGCAGCTCCAGAGATTCCCCAACAGCAGCTTATTTCTATTTTTTTCCCTTTTTTTTTTTTCCTTTTTTCCCCTTTCTTCCCTTTTCTTACCTTTTCTTCCCCTTTTTTCCTTTTCTCCCCTTTTCTTCATTTTTCCCCATTTTCCCCTTTTTTTTTTCCTTTTGTTTCCCTTTTCTTTCCTTTTTTTCCCCTTTCTTCTCCTTTCTTCCCTTTTTTTTTCCTTTTCTTCCCTTTTCTCCCTTTTCTTCCCTTTCTTTCCCTTTTTTTTCTTCCTTTTTTCCTTTTTGGTTCCCCTTTCTTCCTTTTTTTTCCCCTTTCTTCCCTTGTCTTCGTTTTTTACCCTTTTCTTCCCTTCCCCCCCCCTTTTTTCCTTTTTTCCTTTTTCTTTCCCTTTCTTCCCCTTTCTTCCCTTTTCTTCCCCTTTTTCACCTTTATTTCCCTTTATTTCTCTTTTTACCTCCCTTTTTTTTCCATTTTCTTCCCTTTTCTTCCATTTTCTCCCCTTTTTATTCTCCCCTTTTTTTTTTTCCTGTTTTCTTCCCTTATTTCCCCCTTCTTCCCTTTTTTCCCCCCTTCTTCCCCAGCCCAAATTTGGGGTTATTTATCTGGAGGTTAAGCTGTACTTGCAGACAGATGAATTTTTTGGGGTCAATTCATTCCAGCTCCCCTCTCCCCCCTCATCCACCTGCAGCAGGGGAGGAGCTGCCGGGGGGAACTGGAGACCTGCTGGATCCTCCAGGAGATGAACGTGCTGCTCAAAGCCTCTCTAATTCAGCTCTGCTCCATTAAACCCCTCTCACAAACCAGCACCTGTTGTGTTCTTGCCTTCCACTTTAAAGAGGAGGGATGGAGCTGCTCCGGGGAGTGTTTCAGTCCAGGGGAAAATATCCCAGCTCTCCTTCTCCTGGTTTTGCACAAAAGAATGTTTTTGTGTGCCTTGCGCTGCTGGAGGCAGAGTAAAATAATTTTCTCTTGGAGAAATGACAGGAATGCTCAGAGGGGATTCCTGCCCTTCCCTGCCAGAGCAAACCCAGCTCACCTGGGCAGGGCAGAGCTTCCAAACACGGAGATTTTGGATCTTTGCTGTGTCCCAGTTCCCCCCATTGCAGCCCGTGAAAAACGAGTGTCATGGTTTGGAAGCAAAACGAGCGAGAGGCTCCAAGTCAGAAATACAATTTAATAAGAAGAAAGGTAAAAAGGTAAAAATAAAATCAAATCAATGCAATAACACAAAGGAGCCCTGACAGAGTCAGGACACACCCTGAGCAGGGTGGGGGGAGCAGTCCAGGTGAGGGGCTCTTCCTGAAGCAGTGATCCCACAGAAAGGTCTGGGAGCTCTGCTCCTCTGGGAATCCAGTGGCTCAGGGCTGCTTGTCCTGTCCCAAATCCCAGATTCTCTCCAGGTGGGAATGCTTGGCTCCTCCCCCTGGGCATTGGGAGCATCTCCCAATGGGATGAGGAGTCGTGCAGTGGCTCCTTGATGGCCCATTAAACAGAGAGAGCTCCTGGAGGGAGTTCCCTGTGAGTCCTGGGCAAGGCATTGATGGGCCATGAGCAGAAGAGCCCAAAGGAGGGGCCTGGGAAAACACTGCCCCACCTGGTTCCAACAGCTCATGGGGATGGGGATGGGATAAATACTGTGTGCACATCCTACACCACAACCCAGGACAACGAGTTCCACTCTTTTAGAAAAAAAAATAAGTTTAATTTAAAAATAAAAATAGAAAATTAGGAGACAAAAAGCAAAAGTTTTTCAGCCAAACGTGCCTGGCATAAAGTCAACCAGCAGCACACTTTTCACTCCTTTAGACTTGGATATTTAAGGATTGTTGTGTCTTTTCAATCATCTCATTTGGTAGATTTATTTGTGGGTGGCTCCATTCTGTTTGGTAACATGGGTCTCATAAATTTTTTTTCTTGAGATTTTTAGTTGTTTTAATTTTGATAAAAAAACAGAAAGTTAGCAGTTTTTTATGCAAGGTTACAAGGTGATGACCCCCTCTCCCCCCTGGTTATTTCAGATGTCCCAAAGGAAAAACCCTTTTACCACTTACATTATGTCACAATCAGAAAATACACTCATTGCTTTTCCAAGCTCCATTAACAAAACATAATACAGTACAATGATACATATAATATTCATTCTAATATTTGCAAAAAGCCAACTATATTATATGCATTTATAACAAGCCCATTGTGGAATCTTGGAATGGTTTGGATTGGATTGGGAGGGACCTTAAAGCCCACCCAGTGCCACCCCCCACCCTGGGCAGGGACACCTCCCACTGTTGCTCCAAGTCTGTCTCTCTATCTGTCTGTCTGTCTGTCTGTCTGTCTTGTTGCAGCAAGTTTGGCCAAACAGACCTTGAACAGGGCAATGGGAACGGGGAGTTTCATGGGATGGGTTGGGTGGGAAGGGACCTTAAATCCCACCCAGTCCCATCCCATCCCATCCCATCCCACCCCACCCCACCCCATCCCATCCCATCCCAACCATCCCATCCATCCCATCCCATCCCATCCCATCCCATCCCACCCCACCCCACCCCATCCCATCCCATCCCAACCATCCCATCCATCCCATCCCATCCCATCCCATCCCATCCCATCCATCCCATCCCATCCCATCCCAACCATCCCATCCCATCCCATCCCATCCCATCCCATCCCATCCCATCCATCCCATCCCATCCCATCCCATCCCATCCATCCCATCCCATCCCATCCCATCCCATCCCATCCATCCCATCCCATCCCATCCATCCCATCCCATCCCATCCATCCCATCCCATCCCAACCATCCCATCCCATCCCATCCCATCCCAACCATCCCATCCCATCCCATCCCATCCCATCCCATCCCATCCCAACCATCCCATCCCATCCCATCCCATCCCATCCCATCCCATCCATCCCATCCCATCCCATCCCATCCCATCCATCCCATCCCATCCCATCCCATCCCATCCCATCCATCCCATCCCATCCCATCCATCCCATCCCATCCCATCCCATCCCATCCCATCCCAACCATCCCATCCCATCCATCCCATCCCATCCCATCCCAACCATCCCATCCCATCCCATCCCATCCCATCCCATCCCATCCCATCCCATCCATCCCATCCCATCCCATCCCATCCCATCCCATCCCATCCATCCCATCCCATCCCATCCCATCCATCCCATCCATCCCATCCCATCCCATCCCATCCCATCCCATCCCATCCATCTCATCCCACCCCATCCCAAAATCCCAACCCCTGCCATGGCAGGGACACCTCCCACTCTTGCTCCAAGCCCTGTCCAACCTGGCCTTGGACATTTCTATATCCATGAAAAACTGTTGGATTTCATGGATTTAATGACTGGTGAAAGAGAAAAGATAACAATTAATTTTGTAGTGAGGTTTCCCTCCCTAAACAAACAAATTTCTCCCTGCTCTCATTAAGTGAGTCCCTTTTATTGGTTTACAATGCACCTGATGGATGTTGGCTCCCAGATATTCCAAACCCCACCATAAAACCATGGGCCCATCTCCATGGCATTGAGCCTGGAGAATTCCAGCTCCTGGGAACTGTTTGATAACAGGAAAGGTTGGAAGGATGGAAATCAGTGTTGATATTCCAGCAGCAAGTCTGGCTAAACAAGCCCAGAGCTTGAAGAGAGCAATGGGAACTAGGAGTTACCTAAATGGGATCTTTTCATGGGATGGGTTGGGTGGGAAGGGAGACCTTAAATCCCAGAATCCCACCCCCGCCATGGCCGGGACACCTCCCACTGTCCCAGGGTGCTCCAACCTGGCCTTGGGCACTGCCAGGGATCCAGGGGCAGCCACAGCTCCTCTGGACAATCAGCCCCAGCTCAGGTGTGATTTCTTGATTTCAGGAATCTCCCCAGGGCTGTGTCCAGGTGCCTCAGGAATCCCCTGTTCTCCCTGTTCCCACAAAACACACCGGGGTGGACACTGCTGCCCCAGAGGGAGGGAAACGTTCCAGAAATCCTTCTGTCCTCTTGTTTTACGATAATCCATGGGAGTGACAGACATGGAGCTGTTCCCTGGTGCCCCTGCCAGGCTCCACTGCAGCTCCAGCTGCTCTGGGATTGCACTGGGATTGTCTCAAGGACAGCCCTTTGGGCCACCAGCTGAGGGCTCCCTGCATCCCAGAGGCTTTGCAGTTATTCCAGAATATTCCTCAAGGCAGCCCCCAGGAACCCTCCAATCCAGGATCTGACACTTTTCCTGGGAATCAGAGGGAGCCTGGGACACTGTCTGGGGCAGTTTGTCATTCCAAGTGTCACCGGGGTCCTGGGAGCAAACCTTGGAAATTAACAGATGGAACAAAGCTCCAATTACCCAAATGAGAGCTCTGCTACCAGGCAAGAGATCAGTCCCTGGTTATTGCTAATTAACCTTTGCAGAGTGATTACCCTGATGGCCAGAAATGTCGGCTCTGTGACCTCAGACAGAGCAGAGGAACGTGGGGAGGGTCAGAGATCCTGGTTTGGAATGACAGGACCGGGAGAAACGGCCTCAGGATGCACCAGGGAAGGTTTGGATTGGATAAAAGGGTAAAAAAATCATGGAAAGGGTTGTAAAGCACTGGAATAGGCTGCCCATGGGAGTGGTGGGACGCTCAAAAAAGCTGTGGAGATCCTTGGGAAAATGATTTTGTCATGACAATGGTGGTGCTCAGTTCTGTTGGACTCAGTGAATCTGAAGTTCTGCTTTGGTCTCAAGGATTCTGAGATTCCCTGATTCGGATTGAAAATTGATCCCTGATTTTCTGCTTGAAAAACCTGTGAGAGCATGATTTTGTGGTGACAAAGTTGATACTGGGTTCTGTTGGACTCAATGACTTGGAAGTTCTTCTTCAATCTCAGGGATTCTGGGATTTCCTGACTCTGAAAAACCTGTGGCTACCCCTGGGGACATGATCCAGTGGTGACAGTGGTGGTGCTGGATTCTGCTGGACTCAATCACTGTGAAGTTCTGCTTCAATCTCAAGGGTTCTGAGATTCCCTGACTCTGAAGCTTTAAAAATCTATGGGGACACAATTTTGTGATGACAATGGTGGTGCTCAGTTCTGTTGGACTTAATGACTCTGAAGTTCTTCAATCTCAGGGATTCGGAGATTCCCTGATTTTGATGCTTTAAAAGCCTGTGGGGACACGATTTTGTGATTCCAATGGTGATGCTGAGTTCTGCTGGACTCAGTGACTCTGAAGTGCTTCTCCAATCTCAGCGATTCTGGGATTCCCTGATTGAAAAGCCTGTGGCTGTCCCTGGGGACACAATTCAGTGGTGACAGTGGTGGTGCTGAGTTCTGTTGGACTCAATCACTTTGAAGTTCTTCTCCAATCTCAGGGATTCTGGGATTCCCTGATTCTGATGCTTTAAAAACCTGTGAGGACACAATTTTGTGATGATAATAGTGGGTTTGGGTTCTGTTGAAGTCAATGACTTTCTAGTTCTTCCCCAGTCTCAGGGATTCTGAAATTCCCTGATTCCAATGCGTGAAAAACCTGTGGGAACACGATTCAGTGGTGACAGTGGTGATGCTGGGTTCTGCTGGACTCAATCACTGTGAACTTCTGCTTCAATCTCAAGGGTTCTGAGATTCCCTGAATCTGATGCTTTAAAAACCTGTGGGGACACAATTTTGTGATGACAATGGTGGTGCTCAGCTCTGTTGGACTTAATGACTCTGAAGTTCTTCAATCTCAGGGATTCGGAGATTCCCTGATTTTGATGCTTTAAAAGCCTGTGGGGACACAATTTTGTGATTCCAATGGTGATGCTGAGTTCTGCTGGACTCAGTGACTCTGAAGTTCTTCTCCAATCTCAGCAATTCTGGGATTCCCTGACTGGAAAACCTGTGGCTGCCCCTGGGGACAGGATTTTGTGTTTACCATGGTGATGCTCAGCTCTGTTAGACTCAATGACTCTGAAGTTCTTCTCCAGTCTCGGGGATTCTGGGATTTCCTGATTCTGATGCTTTAAAAACCTGTGGCTGTCCTTGGGGACACAGTTCAGTGGTGACAGTGGTGGTGCTGTGTTCTGCTGGACTCATGACTCTGAAGTTCTCCAATCTCAAGGATTCTGAGATTCCACAATTGTGATGCTTTAAAAACCTGTGGGGACACAATTTTGTGTTTCCAATGGTGATGCTGAGTTCGGTTAGACTCAATGATTTTGAAGTTCTTCTCTATTCTCAGGGATTCTGGGATTCCCTGACTCTGAAAAACCTGTGGCTGTCCCTGGGGACAGGATTTTGTGTTGATTTTGTGTTTACAGTGGTGGTGCTGAGTTCTGTTGGACTCAATGACTCTGAAGTTCTCCAGTTTCAAGGGTTCTGAGATTCCCTGATTCTGGTGCTTGAAAAACCTGTGGCTGTCCCTGGGGACACGATTCAGTGGTGACAATGGTGGTGCTGGGTTCTGTTACACTCAATGATTTTAAAGCTCTTCTCCAGTCTCAGGGATTCTGAGATTCCCTGATTCTGATGCTTTAAAAACCCATGGAAACATGATTTTGTGATTCCAGTGGTGATGTTCAGCTCTGTTGGACTCAATGACTCTGAAGTTCTCCAGTCTCAGGAATTCTGGGATTCCCCAATTCTGACATTTGCTGGTTGAGCAGTTCTTGCCTGAGCCTTTTCCACAGACACACAGATTTTCAATCCCAAACCCCCCGCTGGAATTTCTCACCTGTGCCACCCCCTCTTCAAATATTCCTCCCAGGGCTTTGCAGCTCAGAGAAAACCTTTGCTGTTCACATGGAATCTGTTTATTCTCCATTTTATCCTTTATTATCCCTGTGAAGAGACTCTCATGAATACTTCAGGAAAACATTCATAAATAGATCCTTAATTATTTAAACCCATTTTCCCCCTTCCTTCCTTAAGGGTGTTGCCTTTCATCCACCCAAGCTGAATTTATTGCAGTGCTTAATAACTTTAATTTCAATTAAGTTTCATGTGTAGATGACTCCAAATCTCATATCCAGCTGTTTGCCAGCAGCTGATTGAGTTGGGATTTTTATAAATTGGGGTTTTTTTAATTGTAGATGGTCATGGTCTTATTTTTAGCCTGGGAAGGTTCCAGGGTGACCTTAGAGCTCCTTGCAGGGCCTAAAGGGGCTCCAGGAGAGCTGGAGAGGGACTGGGGACAAGGGATGGAGGGACAGGACACAGGGAATGGCTTCCCACTGGGAAAGGGGAGATTTAAATGGGAATTTTGGGAAGGAATTCCTGGCTGGGAGGGTGGGGAGGGCTGGGATGGAATTCCCAGATTTGCTGTGGCTGCCCCTGGATCCCTGGCAGTGCCCAAGGCCAGGCTGGAGCACCTGGGACAGTGGGAGGTGTCCCCATGGCAGGGGTGGCACTGGGTGGGATTTAATGTCCCTCCCAACCCAAACCATTCCAGGATTTTGTGATTCCATCATCGTTTCCATTTAGTGGTCAGGTCTCAAGACAGCTCCAGGTACAGAGGCAATCAGGGATTCATGGAATTGCTAAGGTTGGAAAAGGTCCCTGAGGTGACCAAGTCCAGCACTGACCCTGTCCCCAAGGGTCACCCCCACACCAGGGTGGTCACCCCTGTCCCCACTGGAATCCCTGGAGGTGGAAAAAGGGCCTTAAATCTTGGGATAAATTGGGGTTTATGGAGGTGATGCTGGGTGGGAGTCGAGGAGAAGGAGAATTTCTCCTCAGAAACATCAAAACAAAACAGGCACAGTTTGTGCCGATGAAATCAGATTGTTTCCTCTCCATAGTAACCAGCCCGAGCTCCCCATTTCCCTTCCCACTGTTCCTGCCTGGGAACGTTTTCCTGAGCCTGGGACGTGTTGAACAGGTGACCTGAGTGTGAGAGCAGCTGCTCCCCTGGCTCCTGCTGAACAAACAGCACAAAACACAAACAGAACCCCAAAACACAAACACAATCCCAAAACACAAACACAAAACTCAAACACAAACCCCAAAACCAAACACAAACCCAAACACAACCCCAAAACCCAAACAGAAACCTAAAACACAAACACAAACCCAAAAAGCAAACCCAAAACACAAATCCAAAACCCAAAACACAAACACAATCCCAAAACTCAAAACACAAACCCCAAACCCAAACACAATCCCAAAACACAAACACAATCTCAAAACCCAAACATAAACCCAAAACACAAACCCAAAACACAAACCTAAAACACAAACACAGTCCTAAAACACAAACCCAAAACACAATCCAAAAACCCAAACACAAACCCAAAACACAAACCCAAACACAAACCCAAACCCCCAACCCAAACACAAACCCAAACACAATCCCAAAACACAGTCCCAAAACCCAAACACAAACCCAAACTCAAAGACAAACCCAAAACCAGGGATAATTCCCTCCCAGCAGCTCCAGGCTCCCATCCCGTGTCAAACCCAGGACCAGAGGAAAGCAGCATCCCCTGGGAGCCTGGAGGAGTAAGAGGGACATTTCTGTCCCTGTCCCTTGGGGTTTCAGCCTGTGGGGTTGGGCTCTCTGACACTCACACCCCAAATGTCGCTGGTGGCACAGGGTGGGTTTTATTGCTGTTTACTGTTGTCAGATATTTATTTGCTGTTGAATACCTGTTATTAATCGATATTTAGAATAGAGACTCGGTAAGGAAAAGGCCTTGTCAGGCCTCTAAAGAGGAGAAATGATGCCTTAAGTTTTAATTTCATGTATTTGAGGTTCTGTGGTGCCCAGGGGGGCAGCTCTGAGCTCACAGTCAGTGTCACTCAGCTCTGCACACAGCAGGGACACAAAACAAACCCTTTTCCTGCTGCACACCAAGAACAAATGTAAATTTTTCAGGCCCAAAAGCACAAGATCCAAAAGGTTACAAGTTTTCAGACCCCAAAGATGAGCTGGGAGAGAAAATGAGAAGGATGGGACCTCCCAGCCTGGAGCTGGGATTGGACAATTAAACCCCAATATGCAAATGGACCAAAAGTTATGAAAGTGTGAGACCTTGTGACTGGTTGTCCATTTTGTGACCATTTTGTGACCATTTTGGGTCCCCCTTGGGTGTAGCCCTGGCCAGGCTCTTGTCCTGCCCAAGGTGTGTCCTGAAGGCCTTTCAGTAAATCTCTCCTTTATTCTCCAGCTCTGCCCAGTCTCTGTTCCAGCTCAGCCCCCCCAGGGGCAGCAGGGCTGGGTGAGCAGTTGCTGTGCTGCAGCTCTGATGGGCTCAGGGGAGGGTCCAGCCCCCTCATTAGGCCTCCAGACCCCAATTAACACCAGGGTTCATTAGCCAGGGGCCACAGACCCACCTGGGGAACATCAGGGACCCTCAGGTGCAGCTTTTTGGGTGTCCTCCCTCCTTCCTTGGACTGTTCTCCTGCCCAGGTTAGAAAAATCAGGGATTTTGTCCAAAAAACCCTCTTGAGCCTTTAGGAATTCTGTGCTATCCTAAGTTTTCTGAGTGCTCAGGAATTTAAATGTTCCCTCCCAGCTGTGGGGTGACCTCCCCTGGTAAAAACCAACCCCAAAATCTCCAAACCCCCAAACACCCCCAGCTGCTCTCGTGCTCCTGGGCACTCAAAATTTAAACAGGTTTGACAACCAGATCCAATTTCTGGAGCCACAGAGACACTTTTTGAATCTTTATCCCAATTTTGTCCCCTAGTAAATAAATTGTTTTAAAGCTGAAATCTTAAAATCACTCAGGCTTTCAGTGATTTTTTTTTTTTTTTTTCTCTCTCCCCAGCCATAAAAGCAAATTATTCAGGGTATATCCCATGTAATTCCTTTTCTGGCTCTATCTTATCTCCAGCTCTTAGCTGATGTGATTGAAAAACTCTGTCATTCCGTGACATAAATCCCAACAAAGCCCCAAAGGCCGGCCAGGAGCAGGTCCAGTCACTTTAAAATGCTGTTCTCTCTTTATATCTAAATATTTTTGCATCTTGATTTATTTTTTTTTTCAATCAAATCTTTTTAATTAAGGGAAAGAAAAAAACTCCAATTGCACCTCCTGATGCTGTGCTGGAACAACAGTGTGGGAAGTGGGGAGGAGAGAAAAAGCATTTGGATGAGTTTGGATTTATTTTGCAGCGACCTAAAACACCCAAATTCTTCTGTTTATTTGTCGCTTTCTTATTTTATTTGTCAGGTTTTTTTATTTGATCCGTGTGAGTATTTTATTTACCAAGCTGTGAGCCTGAGAGCAAACCACCCTCCAGGGCCAGCCTGGAAAAGAACATTGTCTTACACTTCACATTCCTCGTGCTGTGAATTCCCAAACTGAATTCCCAAACTGAATTCCCAAACTGAAAAGTGACCAAATTCCCAAATTTTCTCCCTGTTTTCAGCACAGCAGCAAAAGGGGAAAAAAGGTTCCTTGGTTTTTGGGCAAAGCTCTGAAATTGGGTGGAAATGTGGGAAATTTTTGGTTCATCTGCTGCCTGAGGTGTGTCTGTTCCTGACTCAGTTTGGAGGGATTTTGGGAAGGAATTCCTGGCTGGGAGGGTTGGGAAGGGCTGGGATGGAATTCCCAGATTTGCTGTGGCTGCCCCTGGATCCCTGGAAATGTCCCCAAGACCATGTTGGATCACCTGGAATAGTGAGAGGTGGAAAGGACCCCTGGGATGAAATTATAGAGGGATCCAGCAGGGATGAAAATTATCATTATTTAGTTTACTTTAGTTTATTCAGAAATTATTATTTAGTTTCTTTATTATTGAGTTTATTCATAAAATATTATTTAGTTTCGCTTATTCCGAAAAATAATAACCCCCCAAATCACATTAAGACTGAATTCCCCCCACGGCGACCTGGGGGAGCTCAGGGGGGACCCTGGGAGTGACACAGGTTCTCCCTCTGAGCCCCAAATTCTCCTTGTAGCTGCTCAGGGGTTCTCCAGGATGGAGAAATTCTGGATACAGATTTGTGTTTAAGGTCTGCAGCTTCACAGAGTTATCATCAGGATTGGAGGAGACCTTCAGGATCTTCCTGTCACTCCAGCAGCTCCATCACCCCCCCTAAACACTGTCCCCAAGTGTCACATCCAGATGCCTCCTGAGCCCTCCCAGAGACTGACTCCACCAATTCCAAATCCTTCTGAGGCCTGACCCCTCTTCCAGTGGAAAATCCATTCCCAAAATCCAACCTGAGCCCACCTGGAGGCCCTTTCCTCTCATCCTGTCACTGGAGACTGACCCAGCTCAGCCCAAACCTCCCCTCGGGCAGCTGCAGCTTCACAAATAACCGGATTGCACAAATAACCGGATTGCACAAATTACCAGATTGCAACAAATAATCAAATCTCACAAATAACCAGATTTCACAAATAGCCAAATTTCACAAATAACCAAATCTCACAAATAACCAAATCTCACAAATAACCAGATTTCACAAATAGCTAAATTGCACAAATTACCAGATTGCACAAATAATCAAATTTCACAAATAACCAAATTGCACAAATAACCAGATTGCAACAAATCACCAAATTTCACAAATTACCAGATTTCACAAATAACCAGATTGCACAAATAATCAGATTTCAAAAATAGCCAGATTGCACAAATAACCAAATTTCACAAATAATCAAACTGCACAAATAACCAGATTGCAACAAATATTCACATTGCAACAAATAACCAAATTTCACAAATAAGTGAAATAACCAAATAACAAAATCCCAAAGAACCAAATCTTCCCCGAAATGTTTATTAAGGACATTTCTCAGGCAGAATTGACCCGGATGGAATTTTTTGCTGGCAATGACAGGTTAAGATTAGAGCTGGCACGCCGTGGGCAGGATTTAGTGCTTCATCTCTTTGTATTCACCTCAGTCAATAAGGCAGGAAATTTATTTACTGTCCAGGAGTGAGTTTAGTGCCTGTCTGGAGCGTTGTTTCAGCAGCTGGAAATGGCAATACATCCATGGATCTGCTCGGGAATGGATGGCTTTGGATACCCCGGGAGAAGGATGAGCAAACCTGTTTGTGTTGTATTGACAGAGAGATGAATTTCCCCTCCAAGTTGAATCCCGTGGATTTGATGATGATTTTTTTTTTTTTCCTTGAGAAAGTTCTCTGTTTGATTGTTGTTTTCCACTGGTTTTCCTGGAAGATGGAATTGAAAAGAGTTTGATTTTTTTTTTTTTTTTTTTTTTTTTTTTTTTTTTTTTTTTTTTTTAGCATGAGACAGATCTTGGGGTCATTTAAGAGCAAAAAATGGAAACGGAATGGAAACGGAAATCGAGGGGAAAGGTTGTTCCCATGTGGAAGAGCTGAGTTTTGGGGGGAGAGGAGAGGAGAGGAGAGGAGAGGAGAGGAGAGGAGAGGAGAGGAGAGGAGAGGAGAGGACATTTGGATGATCCCATTTGAATATTTACTCTCTCCAGGCAAGGGGAGCAAAGTCTCCCCTGTCTCCCAGCACAGCACTGCTTTTTCCACATTGACCTGGGAAAATTTTGGCTTCCACCCCACTCCATCACAGGACATGGAATCCCATGTTGGGCTGGTGAGAGACATGAAAAGGGAAAATCCCTGGCTCTGTCCTGTAGCCCTGGTTTGTGCCTGAGGTGTTTTGGTTTTCTGAAATTCTTTTCCCAGGGAATTTTCTGTCAACAGGAGAAATGGTTTTGGAACTGGAACTTTGTTCTTCATTCCTTTCCCCAGGAGGGACTTCTCCTTGCTGTCCCTCTGCTCTGCCCAATGGGAGTGAAGAGGTTTGTCTTTGTGTCACCAATCCAATTGGTCTGTGTGAAATAGTAGAAAAGGGAGACACAGCCCAGAAATAAAGGAGTCATTTTCAGCCTCCTGAATCTCAGAGTCTGTGTCCTTGTGGTGTAAAACAGTGTCATGTCCCTTCTTTCCTTGCTCTCAGGTGGTTTTATCCCTGGGACAATCCATGCCTGGAATTCATCCATCCATCCATGAGCTCCCCCTGTCTTGCCCATTCCAGGCCCAGGCTGAAGCCCACAGTGAAATGGAGAAGGTTCAACATTGCCCAAGTCTTAATTGAAGAGATTTAGATCCTGCAGCGCTCTTTAGGATATCCATAATATATGATGTGTTAATATATTAATGGATGCATGAAAGAATTATACCTTAACTCATAAACTTAAAAATAAATAGGTTAATTAAGGACGTGTAATGGGCCATTTGGAGCAGAAAATGGGTGTCACTGAGAGCTTTGTCTGGGTGTTGAATTGCCAGAGGTCCTGGGGGCTCAAGAAATGGTCAGACTGAGGGCAAAACGTGCAGCCACTGAGTCAGTCCTTGTGAACGATTCCTGGGATCACAAAGGTGGGAAAGAATCCTGGGCTGGAATGCTCGGGGTGCAGAAGGGCTGGGAGCAGTCAGGGGAAATCAGCCTGCAGAGATCTTGGTGTGAGCACAGCCTGGGTGTGAGCACAGCTTGGGTGTGAGCACAGCCTGGGTGTGAATATCAGTCTGCAGAGACCTTTGTGTGAGCACAGCCTGGGTGTGAGCACAGCCTGGGTGTGAACATCAGCTGGGGTGTGAATTTCAGTCTGCAGAGATCTGTGTGTATGAACATCAGCCTCAGTCTGAGCACGGCCTGGGTGTGAACAGCCTGGGTGTGAGCACAGCTTGAGTCTGAGCACAGCCTGGGTGTGAACACAGCCTGCAAAAGTCTGTGTGAACACAACCTTGGTGTGAGCACACTCTGGGTGTGAACAGCAGCCTGGGTGTGAACATCAGCTGGGATGTGAATATCAGCCTGCAGAGCTCTTGGTGTGAGCACAGCCTGGGTGTGAGCACAACCTTGGTGTAAGCAAGGCCTGGGTGTAAACAACAGCCTGGGTGTGAACAACAGCCTGCAGAGCTCTGTGTGTGTGTGAACATCAGCCTCAGTCTGAGCACAGCCTGGGTGTGAACACAGCCTGTGTCTGAGCAGCAGCCTGGTGTGAACATCAGGCTGCAAAACCTTTTGTGTGAACATCAGCCTGGGTGTGAGCACAGGCAGGGTGTGAGCACAGCCAGGGTGTGAGCACGGCCTTGGTGAGAGCAGCAGCCTGCAGAGCTCTTTGTGTGAGCACAGCCTGGGTGAGAACATCAGCCTGGATGTGAACAGCAGCCTGCACAGCTCTGTGAGTGAACATCAGCCTGGGTATGAGCACAGCCTGGGTGTGAACAGCAGTCTGTAAAACTGTGGACACAACCTGTGTGTGAGCACAGCCTGTTTGTGCACATCAGTCTGGGTGTGAATATCAGCCTGGATGTGAACACTACCTGGATGTGAACATCAACCTGGGTGTGAGCACAACTTGGGTGTGACCACAACCTGGGTGTGAACAGCAGCCTGCAGAGCTCCCTGTGTGTGTGTGAACATCAGGCTGGGTATGAGCACAGCCAGGGCGTGAGCATAGCCAGGGTGTGAGCACAGCCTTGGTGAGAGCAGCAGCCTGCAGAGCTCTTTATGTGAGCACAGCCTGGGTGAGAACATCAGCCTGGATGTGAACAGCAGCCTGTGAGGCTCTTTGTGTGAGCACAGCCTGGGTATAAGCACAGCCTGGGTGTGAACAGCAGCCTGTAAAACTCTATGTGGACACAACCTGTGTGTGAGCACAGCCTGTTTGTGCACATCAGCCTGGGTGTGAATATCAGCCTGGATGTGAACAGCAGCCTGTGTGTGAGCACAACCTGGGTGTGAACATCAGCCTGGCTGTGAGCACAGCCTGTTGGTCCACATCAGCTCCTGTTTGTGCACATCAACCCCTGTGTGTGAGCACAACCTTGGTGTGAGCACAACCTTGGTGTGAGCACAGCCTGGGTGTGAACATCAGCCTGGTTGTAAGGACAGCCTGTTTGCCCACATCAGCTCCTGTTTGTGCACATAAGCCTGTTTGTGCACATTAGGCCTTGAGTGTGAGCACAGCCTGTGTGTGCACATCAGCCCGGCCATGTACTCCCTGCACCCAGTAAAGCCCAGCAGTCATGGCCCACAGAAGCACAGTTGGCATTCCACCATTCCACTCCACCATTCCATTCCACCATTCCACTCCACCATTCCATTCCACCATTCCATTCCACCATTCCATTTGATTTTTGAAGCCTCTTTCCCCATCCTTGTCCTCAGAGGTGGCTGCAGCTCGATTTGCCTGGTTTATTCCCTCTGACTGTGCTCTGTGGGGGAAGGAGCAGCTCCCCCAGGCTGGGGAAGTTTCCAGGGAATTTTTCTTCTCTCCCAGATGACGTTGGGCACTTTTAGCCTCTTGCCCAGCGAACGTGCTGGATTTGCAGGGGCTTTTATCCCTGCCAGAAAGGAGGGGAAACTGCAGAGTCCTGAGGAAAAAATATCCCAGAGCTGAGATGGGAAATAATTCCAAAACCAGCGTGAGAGGAGTGCACTGCCAGGGCAGAGAGAGGAGAACTGCTGTGGCTGGGAGGAAACAGCTCCATCCCCACTCCTGTGCTCCCCACAAATCCTGTCCTCACTCAGGAGGGAAAAAAAACCAGCCCAAGCACATCTTGAGTCCTCCCAACACAGTCAGCAGGGAAATTCTGGCTCCACACCAACACAACTGAGATTATTCTCTTCCATCAGGTGTAAATTCCCCTCTCACTATGATGTTTTACATCTTATTTTGTGTATTTTGCAGCTCCTTGCGCTGTAATCACCAACTGGTGTTTTTCTGCTGCATTTATCCGTGGAATTATCTGAGATTACAGCCCTGTGCCGTGTGTTTATGTGTGGCACCCTGTGGCTGCTCCTTTGTGTCACCCAGAGCCCTCCAGTTGTGGCTGTGCTGTCCATCACAGCTGGATCCCATTCCCACGAGGAACTGAGTAATCACTCATCTCCTTCCATGGATTGTATGAGCAAAAAATAAAAAAATAATAAAATTCCTGATCCAACTGGAAAAGGAAAACTGGTTCATTTACCTGGTATTAATTTCATACATTCATTTTTTTTCTCTCTTTGAGGCCAGACCAGACTGTGTTGTTAAACCAAATAAACTCCATCTCATTAAGTGCCTCATGACACTAAAAAAAAAAAAAAAAGGAAAAAAAAGGTAAAAAAGGTTAAAAAAGGTTTAAAAAAGAGGTTTAAAAAGTTCATTGGAACAATGATTCCCCACATTTATGTGGCTTTTCACCCAAACAATTCCTTCCCAAAGGCAATGAGGATCTGCCAGGAGTTTTTCTTCCCCTTTATTGGATATTCACTTGTTTCCTGTGCTTGCCTAAACTCACAGGACAAATTAATGCGGAGAAAAAAGAGATTATTTTGTGATTATACCATGGAGCACATACTCATTGTTGTTTAAGAAGGAATTCCTGGCTGGGAGGATGATGAGGGGCTGGGATGGAATTCCCAGATTTGCTGTGGCTGCCCCTGGATCCCTGGCAGTGCCCAAGGCCAGGCTGGAGCACCTGGGACAGTGGGAGGTGTCCCTGCCATGGCAGGGGTGGGAATGGATCTTTAATGTCCCTCCCATCCCAAACTAGTCTGGGTATCTCTGATTTTAGATTTTTATCAATCCAGACTGAAATGTGGCCTGGATTCCCAGTACTCCCAGAGCAGGGTGATCCCAGGGACTTTGATGGAGCTCAGTCATTGTAGGGCACCAAAGAAAGATGAGAGACTCCAAATATTTCAGAAGGCAAAGAGCACAGAAAAAAGGCTTTATTGTCTAATTCTCACCACCTTTTATAAGGTGTTCCCATCCAGACTGACCATGGTTGGGGAATGGGAACGACACCTCTCTAATGCCATTGGTTAAACCAGAGAAACAGCAAAACACCACCTGGAGAAAGATTGTTCTGGGAAAGGAGAGTTGTTTGCCAAGAGTGTTTTGAGAAGAAACTTTCTTGAGATATTTTTCCTTGGAAAAAATTTAGCAGCTGCCAGCAGGCTGAAATCTCTCAGACCCAGAAATATCAGGCCCACAGAGCTCTGTGAGTTTCAGCCATTTGAGAAAGTCTTGGTACTTCTAATTTTTATTAGTAAGCACATCCCTCCTTACTAAGCCAAAAGTGGAGGGGGAAAAAAAATCAGCAATTTTTCCTTCTGCTTCAGTGAAACTCCCGATTCCCCAGGAAGTTTGAGAGACTTTCTCCTTTGAAAAAAAAAAAAAAAAAAAAAAAAGGAAAAAATTAATTGGAAATGACAAGAGGAAAATGATCCAGCTGAATGCTTTGATAAGCAATCAAAGCTTAATAGATTAGAAAATATAATTAATTACTTAATTATACTCCAAGTGGTTGTTGTTGGGGGATTGTTGAGTGAACAGCCATTGTTGGGTGGGAGATGTGCAGTGAATGTCAGGCTGCAGGAGGCCTGGGCTGCTGGCAGGGGCTCCTGGGGAGCTCAGGAGCTGTTCCATGATCACACTGCACAGATTCCACGGGACTACAGGCAGGAGATTCCCAGCGAGGGTGGGAATGGGCACTGACAGGGAATTCCAGGGAATGGGCACTGCCCCGAGGCTGCCGGAGCTCCAGGAGCTCCCAGGACAGGCTGGGAGGGTTGGGGGGCTGTGCAGAGCAGGGGTTGGGCTCTGACCCAAGTGGGGACCATGAAAAAGAGGATATTCCAGGATTCTGTGACTCCAAGCAGTCACTGGTTCTTAGTCCTGGATGAAGTCAATCCAGTGGCCACAATGTCCCTGGCCAGGCTCTCCCTGCTGGAGAGAACCTGCACATGAGAACCTAAACCTGACCCTGACCCTAAACCGAAACCTAACCGTAACTTGAACCCTAAACTTAAACATAAATCTAACCCTAACCCTAAATCTAACCCCAACCCTAACCTTAAACCTGACTCTGACCCTAACCCTAACCCTAACCCTGATCTCCTGCAGGGCCCAACAGAGGAACGGGTGGGATGGATTTACATCCCCCCGGAGCCTCCTCCTGCCTGGGAACGGGCTGGAATGGGCTGGAACAGGCTGGAAGAGGCTGGAACAGGCTGGGATGAACTGGAATAGGCTGGAATGAGCTAGAACATGCCAGAATGAGCTAGAACATGCTGGAATGAGCTAGAACATTCTGGAGTGACCTGGAACAGGCTGGAATTAGCTGGAATAGGCTATAATGGGCTGGAATAGGCTGGAATGGGCTGGAATAGTCTGGAATGAGCTGGAATAGTCTGGAATTAGCTAGACCATACTGGAATAGGCTGGAATGGGCTGGAACAGGCTGGAATGGGCTGGAACAGGCTGGAATGAGCTAGAATAGGATGGAATGGGCTGGAATAGGCTGGAACAGGCTGGAATGGGCTGGAATGGGCTGGAATGGGCTGGAACAGGCTGGAATGAGCTGGAACAGGCTGGGATGGGCTGGAATAGGCTGGAATGAGCTGGAACAGGCTGGAATGGGCTGGAATAGGCTGGAATGAGCTGGAACAGGCTGAGATGGGCTGGAACAGGCTGGGATGAGCTGCTGACAGCCTGGCACTGTCCCCGTGGCTGCCGTGACATTGGCATCTCTCCCCAGCACCGAGGGGCTCACGCTGCTTTCCTTCATTGTGCTTGGGTTTTGTTCTCCTGCTTCCTGCCTTTGCTGCCTCTGGAATTGTGTTATTGGGTCCTAAATCCAAGGAGAAACACTTTCCTCCAGCAGCTGGGCCAGGCAGGAGCAGCAGTTCTTGTGTTTGGTGCCTCTGGAGCATCCCTGCTCTGACAGCTCTTAAACAACCACCAAAATCTGGTGACTCTGTGGAAGGGATGCGGGACCTTTGATGTAACTCCTGAAAATAAATAAATAAATATATATATATATATACACAGAACGATTAAAAAATATTTAGAAAAACAAAGATAAACAAGCACCAAAATCTGGTGACTCCACGGAAGGGATGTGGGACTTTAGATGGAACTCCTAAAAATAAAAAAAAAAAGGATACAGAACTACTGAAAAAAAGAAAGATACAGATTCAGAAAAACAAAAGATAGAGATTTAGAAAAAACAAAAGATACAGACTCAGAAACCACTCATCGCTCCCTACCAGTCTTAGTACACTGAGAAATAAAATAATTTCTAGGGTAACAACAACCTTGACAGTGTAAGTGCGTTATTGGCTCCTAAATCCAAGGAGAGGCACTTCAGTTTTGTGTTTTTGTGTTTGGTGCCTCTGGAGCATCCCTGCTCCAACAGCTCTTAAACAGGCACCACAGTCTGGTGACTCCATGGAAGGGATGCAGGACCTTTGATGTAAATAAAAAAGATACAGAACTATCGGGAAAAAACAGACACAGAACGAGTAAAGAGATTTTCTGGTTTTATCCAACTGTTTATCCACTGCAGAATCTCCCTGGCAAGGGTTAAAGAAAAAGCTTTTCACACGGCTCTGGGTTTGGAATAAAATCACAGATCAGCAAATCCCCCCTGGAGGCTTTTAGAGGGGTTTGAGGTGTAGAAAGCCCATAGATGAGACCACCCTGAGTGGAGGCAGGAGCTCCATCTGTGGTGTTCTCTAGAGAACAACTTCTCGTTGATAAAAGGATGCTGTGGCTTCTTATCTCGGATTTTGGGCTGTGTGATGTGGCCCTGACATCTGGAACACATCTGGAACACATCTGGAACACACCCTGGTCATTTCTGTCGTGCCTGATCCTCACGACAGCTCCAGATTTCAGCAGGAATCACTAAACCCTTTAAAGGTTTGGAGCACAGATTCAAGGTGGCCTCAAATTTTCAAGTGATTCCCCCCTTCAAATTTCACCCCTCTCATTTTAATTTCACGGGAGTTCTGCAAAAAAAAAAAAAATCTGATATTCCAAAAATGCACTGCACATTTTTCTGTCCTGGTCATATTTCCCTGGAAGAGCCTGTGAGCTCCTAATGGTGGGAATAATTTTTCCATAGGTTGAAATAGGTGACTGGTTTGGTTTTATTTCCTGAAAAAACACATTTCCCATCTACGCAGTAAATGAACTAGAGGCAGCCATAAGGAACTGTTTACTCACCAGCTTTAGCTACACAGGAAGAGAAATTCCTTGGAATTGCACCATAAAACTTCAGGAGCACCAAATTAGTCGTGTTTTGCCTCATTGACACAGAGCATTTTCCAGCCAAAGTTTTCCTTGGGGAGCTTTCCTTGCCTGGCTCAGGAATCCTGAGCTCCAGGTTAAATCTCCATCCAAGGGGCTGCAGGAATGTCCAGCCTGGGCAAGTCCCTCCCCCTGCCCATCACTGGGTAGGGAATTCAGGGCTGGATTTTCCCTGGAGTGGTTCTCTTGGAGTCCAGGACATCCCCTTGGATGAGCTGGGGCCCAGGGAAGGGAGTTTGAGCCCTGGGCAGGGGGTGTGGAGCTGGTCCAGGGGGTTGGAGACCTTGGCACAGAGTCCAGGAAGACACTGGGTTTGATCTCAGCCCATGGGAGAAACTTCCAGCACAAGGAGAGGAATTGCAAATCACCAGGAAGTGAAAACAGTAGTTTAGCACAGTAGAACGTGCAAAATTCAGTAGTTTTGGGATTCTTAGAATAGAGGTAAATGGGGGACAGGATGGTGGGATTTGGGTGGTGCCTCGTGCCCCTCTCCTTCTCCCCCGCCCTCCATCCCCTGGGGTGGTGATGGCACAGGGCAGTGACAGTGGGTTGGCTCAGAGCAGAAATGACCCTTTTAGTGTGAGCCCTGGGCATTGGTGTGAAATTGTAAATACCCCACCCGTGGTTATCTGTATAAATGTGAGGTGACCCCATCGGGGCAGTCCCCTCATGGCCCAGCCCTGCCCAGACCTCGGCTGGGAGCGGAGAAAACTCTGAGATATCAAATAATAAACAGCACGAGAAACCAGAAAACAGAACCTTGAGGACTCTGCTTTTTTATACCAACATGACTCGGGACTTTTAGAGGCCAAGGACTTTAAACAACTTAAATCTCGGGTGAGAAAACCAAACCAAGATGGTTCCAGTTGTTGCCACGTGGAGGAGGCAGCAGAAATCTCAGTGAAATCCTGGATTTCATGAGCTGGGATCCATCCCTGGATGGAGCAGGATGGACAGATCTGGATCCATCCCTGGATCCTGTGCTTCCAGCAGGAAAAGGGCTGCTCCAAAACCTTGTTCTCATTCCCAGCCACACATTTGCTGCTCCCTGTGCTGTGCTGGGGCTGGATGTGGCCCTTGGAAAAGTATCCATGGATTCAGCCTTTGGAAAGGCTTCCCATTAATTCTGCTCCACTTGCATTAAACTGCCAATCCCCATTAGCATCTCAAACCTAAAAGCTCTTTCTGGGGTTGTTTAGTGGAGTTTTGGGCTGCGGTTTCTTTGCTTTTTTTTTTTTTTTTTTCTTCCTTGAGTTTGGATCCAGCTCTGGCTGGAAGAATTTGGGAAAAAAAAAATAAAAAGTGTAGAAACCTCATTCCCAAGTTCTGGATTTATTTGTGAAAGATGCTTGTGAGATAAAAGATGGAAGAGTGTTAATTTGGGGTCCAGATGTGGGAAGGGGGTCTGAGAAGGACAGAGGGACACCCAGGTGAAGGAGGTTTGGGGTCAGCGTGGGATCTGACAACATCAAAGGAACACAAATTAACGGGAAGCAGCTTTTGGTGGGAGGGAAACAGTTGGTGGGAATGAGCTGAGCTCGGTGGGGTCAGAGCTGCCTTTGAAGATGAGAGCTGAGCTCCTGCAGCTGTGCTCCAAACCCTCCCAAAGCCTCCCTGCTGCTGTCCCGGGGTGGACAGCACAGCTCAAACAGTTCCAGGCATGAAATCACCAATTCTGCACTCAATTGCATCATCCTGATCCCAGGAATTTGGGTTTGGGGACGATGGTGCCTGGACACAGCAATGCCCTCCTTCCTCACCCTGCCCTAACACAGGGTTTGTAGGGAAATGCCCGTGGAATTCCCAAAGAAACCCCAGGCCTTGGGATAAACAGCCTTTCCAGGGGGGTTGGCATTTAATAAACAGTATTAAAAATCAGCTCTGGGAAGCCAAGATCAGTTTCCATGGCAAAGAACAGAGGAAGGCGCCGAGGCTGTTTGGAGTCTGGGGGGAAAAAAGGAATTGGAGAGGAGAGGGGAAGGTGCTGGGGCTGGGTTTTACTGCTCACACCATCCCCAGTCACCAGCACTGGGGTTTAGAGTGGAATCTGCAGGTGGAAATTTAATGCAGCCAAATATGCACCGTGATCAGAGAATCCTGGAATGGTTTGGGATGGAAGGAGATCATTAAAGCTCCTCCAGTTCCATCCCCGTGGGCAGGGACACCTCCCACTGTCCCAGGTGCTCCAGCCTGGCCTTGGGCACTGCCAGGGATCCAGGGGCAGCCACAGCAAATCTGGGAATTCCAGCCCAGCCCCTCCCCACCCTCCCAGGAAGGAATTCTTTCCCAAAATCCCATCTAAATCAGCACATGGAACCATGGAATGGTTTGGATTGGAAGGGACCCCAACATTCCCCCAGTCCCACCATGGGCAGGGACACCTCCCACTGTCCCAGGTGCTCCAACTTGGCCTGGGACAATTCCAGGGATCCAGGGGCAGCCACAGCAAATCTGGGAATTCCATCCCAGCCCCTCCCCACCCTCCCAGAGGAGAATTCCTGTGTAAATCAGAAGGAATTCTACAGCCATCAACTGAATTAACAGAACTCAGAGCAGTGTAAGCCCCAAATCTTCACTTCTACTTGTGCCTCTGGAGAATAATATCCTTCTATTTTCCATATTTACATGGAAACGGGCTCAGTTATGTGTTTCTAGTTTCACAATTCCGTGAAAGTTCAGGATTTCAGGCAGTTGTTGCTGTTTCTAACACAATTTAGCCCAAGCTGAACAGAACAACCTCAATGAGAATTTAAAAACCCAAGTTTGTGGTGCCAATTCCCCGCCCCGAGCTGTGTCCATGGGTTGGGTGGAGTCATTAAAGATGTTCATCCTGGAGGGATCCAACTCTTCCATCTGCAGCGGACACAGATCTGGACAACAGCAGGGCTAAATTCCACATTAATAACTTAAAAATAAAAATAACCTGAACAGCCCCCTTTAACCACAGAAAAGAGACTTCCAAAAACTTTCAGGTAACTTAAACACATAATAATTTCTGGGATTTACAGAAGTGTTCCCGGAGGCTGGGATCCAACTCCCTTAATTTTCCCCAATTTTCACCTCTGTTTCACAGTTTTGAAAGTCAGGAGATGATTCAGTTTCCATCTTTAGCCAGATGAATATCCCAGTTCCCCACGTTTTCCTCGTGACTTTTTAAAAGTTGAGGAAAGAGGAAAAACACCCAACCTCTGGAAAGAGCCAGAAATAGAGGCAGCCCCGGAGTTGTTTCCAGGCAGGTTTTGGCCATCAGCACCAGGCCTGGAAAGCATTTTCCAGGTGTTTTATCCCCCCCAAAAAATCAGCTTGAAAAAGCTGGGACTTTTAGGATTTTATACAAAGGAGCCAAATTTCCCTGAAACCAACCCTTGAAAGTTCTGTGATAAAAAGCTCAGTTTTTTATACTGATAAGGGAGTTTAAAACCAACAGATAACTCACCAAGAAGAAAACTTCCTGAAGTTTATCGCTGCTTAAAAGCTTCCTGAAAAGTTGCCTTTTCAAGGAACAAAGGTAATAATTCCAAAATTAGGTTGAAGCTCCCCAAGGCTTCTGCAGGATTTGAAAATATGGATGTGGGACAGGGGAAATAAGAAGAAATTCACCTTTACCTAAAATAAAATGGGAGAGGCAGTGTTGCTTTTAGGGACAAATTTAGGGAGATGGGTTTTCCTTGAGGAGACCAAACAACGAGTAGTTTGGGATTAAATGACATCAAGATTTTTTTAGGAACAGGGAATTGTCTGAGCTTCTTTCAACAGCTCTGAGAGGGGAGTTACCAACAGCCAGAGTTTCTCTTCACAAGAGTGAAGGGAATTTCTATTGATTCAACCATGTACCCTGGTTTCATACCTGGGGTGTTTTAGTTTCCTGAAATTCTTTTCCCAGGGAATTTTCTGCAAACAGGAGAAATGTTTCTGGAACTGGAACTTTGTTCTTCATTCCTTTCCCCAGGAGGGACTTCTCCTTGCTGTCCCTCTGCTCTGCCCAATGGGAGTGAAGAGGTTTGTCTTTGTGTCACCAATCCAATTGGTCTGTGTGAAATAGTAGAAAAGGGAGACACAGCCCAGAAATAAAGGAGTCATTTTCAGCCTTCTGGATCTCAGAGTCTGTGTCCTTGTGGTGTGAAACAGGGTCACAACCCAGAGGGCAAAAAGTCTCTGTAAAACTTTCCTGATTTCCCTGCTGAGGATGCAGGAGTCCTTCCTTACACCAAGCCATGGAATTCCTGCTGTTCCCTGTGCTCAGGTTCTCAGTGCCACAAATTATGTAAATTATTATTATGTAAATTAGAAAACACCTCTGAGTCACCTGGGGAAATGGTGATCAGTTCAAGAAGTGATTCTCAGTTTCCTTCAGTGTCGCTGCGTCCTTTATTTATAAATTTATTTATTTATAAATAAAATAGCAAAGGTCATGGGGGAGGAAAGAGGGACATGGTGGAGTCCCCATCCCTGGGGGAGGTGACACTTGGGGACACGGCCAGGGGGACTCTTGGATCACCCCCTGGATTAGAAGATTGGAAGGTAACAAGATGAAAGGAGTGAAGACTGTTGGAGAGAGGCCAAAGGAGGGACAGGAGGGTTGGAAAGGGCCTGGAGGAGCCATGGAGGAGCAGCTGAGGGCACTGGGGTGAGGCTGTTTTACACCACAAGGACACAGACTCTGAGATTCAGAAGGCTGAAAATGACTCCTTTATTTCTGGGATGTGTCTCCCTTTTCTACTATTTCACACAGACCAATTGGATTGGTGACACAAAGACAAACCTCTTCACTCCCATTGGGCAGAGCAGAGGGACAGCAAGGAGAAGTCCCTCCTGGGGAAAGGAATGAAGAACAAAGTTCCAGTTCCAAAAACATTTCTCCTGTTTACAGAAAATTCTTTGGGAAAAGAATTTCAGAAAACCAAAACACCTCAGGCACAAACCAGGGGTACATGGGGTTGTTCTGCTGGAGAGGAGACTGGGGGAAAGCTCGGGAGGGGCAGGTCCCATCCCTGCCCTCTGTGACTGGGAGCAGCACCCAGGGAATGGCTGGAGCTGGGAAAGGGCAGGATCAGGCTGGAAATCAGGATCATGGAATGCCCTGAGCTGGGAGGGCCCCACAAGGATCACCCAGGCCGACTCCTCCCCCTCCACAAACACCCCAAAATCCCATTCCTGGAGCAGTGTCCAATCACTCCAGGAGCTCCAGCAGCCTCAGGGCTGTGCCATTCCCTTGTCCAGTGCCTGAGCCCCTCTGGGGGAAGAACCTTTCCCTGATCCCTGCCCAAACCTCCCCTGGCACAGCTCCACCTTTCCCTGGATCCTGCCCCTCACCCCAGAGGGTGCTGGCACTGCCCAGGGGATGGGCACAGGCCTGAGGCTGCCAGAGCTCCAGGAGGGGTTGGACAGCACTTGCAGAGTTCCAGGAGGGGAATTTGGGGTGTCTGTGCAGGGCATCCAGGGTGGGAATTTGGGGTGTTTGTGCAGCTCTTCCAGGGCTCCCAGGGTGGGAATTTGGGGTGTCTGTGCAGAGCTCCCAGGGTGGGAATTTGGGGTGTCTGTGCAGAGCTCCCAGGATGGGAATTTGGGATGTCTGTGCAGCACTGCCAGGGATGCATAGGGTGGGAATTTAGGGTGTCTGTGCAGGGCTCCCAGGGTTGGATTTTGGGGTGTCTGTGCAGGGCCAGGAGCTGGATCAATGATCTCTGTGGATCCCTCCCAGCTCAGGTTATTCCATGATTTTAGGATTGTCAATCTTGCAGCACAAGGAGTCTGCACACGCAGCTTCCAGCTGTCGTTTGTGTCACAGAGTCACAGCAGAGCCCTCAGGAGGAACATCTGGAAGGATGTACACACATAGACACATAGACGTGCACTTCACTGTTTTCCTTTTGTGTTGATGCCCCAGAAAAAGGGGGAGAAAACATCCCTCAAAGCTCAGGCCCTCGTTTGTCAGCCCCAAACCATCTGGTGGAGGCTCCAGAGCTGTGGTTGATCTCCCTCCCCTCCAACCTGCAGCTGTTTGCTTTCTGATAGATAAATATGTGCTTAAATAACACGTCCTACCTAAGCCTCTCTCTTTATTTTTTGTTTTACTGTTCCCTTTGACAACCCAATGTTTCCATCACACCCAATAAACCTCTTGGAGCCTGTCCTGTCCCTGCTTTCCCTGCACATCAGGGAAATTTCCTCACATCAGGGCTGCATTTCCTCAGCCTGGATGCTGTTTTACACCACAAGGACACAGACTCTGAGATTCAGGAGGCTGAAAATGACTCCTTTATTTCTGGGATGTGTCTCCCTTTTCTACTATTTCACACAGACCAATTGGATTGGTGACACAAAGACAAACCTCTTCACTCCCATTGGGCAGAGCAGAGGGACAGCAAGGAGAAGTCCCTCCTGGGGAAAGGAATGAAGAACAAAGTTCCAGTTCCAAAAACATTTCTCCTGTTTACAGAAAATTCTTTGGGAAGAGAATTTCAGAAAACCAAAACACCTCAGACACGGAACCAGGGCTACAAACCCTCATGGAATTGTTTGGGTAGAAGGGACCTTAAAGATTATCCAGTTCCCACCCTCCCATGGCAGGGATATTCCCACCATCCCAGGGTGCTCCAAGCCCTGTCCAACCTGGCCTTGGACACCCTGAAGTCCTGTTGATTTGATGAAGGATAACACCAGTTGAATTTGGTGCAGATAAAATAAAACTTTCTGTGTTGGGCTGCGGAAACAATTTGATGATTTCACTTTCCCTGAACTGGTGGAGTTTCTCTAATGGATTTGGTGGCCCTTGATCTCCAACACCGGGGCAAGACTTTGAGATTCTGAGAGTTCCAAAGCCCCTTGTGGTGACCCCCAGAAGGTCTTTGGTCACTGTGGCCCTCGAGTGACTGCACTGGGGCCACCACCCCACACAACAGAGCCCCACAGCCAAGGATTCCCTTAAACATCACCCTCATCCACCAGGGGTCAGGGAAACACAGACATTAAATACAGGAAAGATTTATTGTGATTGTAACATCTCCCTCACACTGGGGGAGCAGCAGGGTCTGTTTTGCTGCTGCTGGGAGTTGCTGGGAGCCCGTTTGGGCTCAATCCCTGCAGGGTGGATGTTGTGGGTGCTGGGGGGCAGGCAGAGTCTGTTCTGCTGCTGCTGGGAGCCTGTTTGGTGTCAGTCCTGGCAGGGTGGATGTTGTGGATTCTGGGGGAGCAGCAAGGCCCATTCTGCAGCTGCTGGGAGTTCATTTGGTGTCAATCCTCACAGAGTGGATGTTGTGGATGTTGTGGGTGCTGGGGGAGCAGCAGGGTCTGTTCTTGAGAGTTCCTGGAAGCCCATTTGGTGTCAATCCTCACAGGATGGGTGTTGTGAATGCTGGGGGAGCACCAGGGTCTGTTCTGCTGCTGCTGGGAATTGCTGGGAGCCCGTTTGGTGCCAGTACTCACAGAGTGGATGTTGTGGATCTTGTGGGTGCTAGGGAAGCAGCAAAGCCTTTTCTTGAGAGTTGCTGGGAGCCCATTTGGTGTCAATGCTTGCAGGGTGGATGTTGTGGATGCTGAAGGAGCAGCAGGGTCTGCTGTTCTGCTTCTCTGAGACTTTCTGGGAGCCTGTTTGGTGTCAGCCCTCACAGGATGAGTGTTGTGAATGCTGGGGGAGCAACAAGGTCTGTTCTGCTGCTCTGGAACTTGCTGGGAGCCCATTTAGGCTCAGTCCTTGTAGGGTGGATGTTGTGGATTCTGGAGGAGCAGCAGCGTCTGCTGTTCTGCTGCTCTGAGACTTTCTGGGAGCCTGTTTGGTGTCAGTCCTGGCATGGTGGGTGTTCTGGATACTGGGGAGGGAAGCAAGGTCTGTTCTGCTGCTGCTGGGAGTTCCTGGAAGCCCGTTTGGTGTCAATCCTCACAGGATGGGTGTCATGAATGCTGGAGGAGCAGCAAGGTCTGTTCTGCTGCTGCTGGGAATTGCTGGGAGCCCATTTGGTGCCAGTCCTGGCAGGGTGGCTGTGTGGACACCCTGTACCCACCACCTCCTCCTGTGCTCTGCCCATCTCCCCCTCCTGGGCTGCCCCCAGCCCCAAACACCCCCCGGAGCCGCCGTGGCCGCACGACCAGGGGAGTCATCCGGGGACAGGAGCTCTGGATTCGTGTGTTTGGCTCGTGGAGAAATCTGTCCCTCAATCTGTGCAAGAGCTTTTTTCTTGTTTGCTATTTTCCTTTCTCCCACCCTTCATCTGTCACTCCTGTCTGGAGTACAAGCTCTGCAGGGCAAGGGCTGGCCCAGCCGGGTACCCAGAGCAGCTCCAGCTCCTGTCGGGGCCCCCGGGCACAGCAAACAGCACATTTGGGATGGGGAGAGGTTTATTTAACTTTAGATTTCTTCTCCTGGTGTTTGGGCCTTGTACAGGCAGGGAGCAGGTCAGGATGGCACCTGGAGCTGACTGGGAAACAGGCACTGGGGGTTTGTTCCAGGTGGCTGCAGTGGGTGTAGAGCCAGGAAAGGGAAAGAAATTCCTCCCTGGGAGGGTGGGGAGGGGCTGGGATGGAATTCCCAGATTTGCTGTGGCTGCCCCTGGATCCCTGGCAGTGCCCAAGGCCAGGCTGGACAAGACTTGGAGCAGACTCAGACTCACTGAGGAAGGTTGTCCCTGCCCGCGTCAGAAATGAGCTTTAAGGTCCTTTCCAGCCCAAACCCTCGGGGATTCTGGGATTATCCCAGGCAGAGGCTGCAGCCCCATGTTCCACCAGGAAAAGCTGCACTCTGAAAAAGCAGAATTCCCTGTTGGCTGATCCCTTTGGACACTCTGGCACTGCCTTGCCCGGACAGAACCAGCCCAGAAAACACCAGAGGGGCTGGAACCCCTTTGGTTTGTGCCTGGCTGGGCCAGAGGCTGTTCAGGGGAGCCGCCTCTCACTGACATGAGCAGCAGATACTCCCAAACCCGGCTCCCAGGGCAGGATTTACTTTCCCAAAGGACTTTTTGACTCCTTTCCTTTCCTTTCCTTTCCTTTCCTTTCCTTTCCTTTCCTTTCCTTTCCTTTCCTTTCCTTTCCTTTCCTTTCCTTTCCTTTCCTTTCCTTTCCTTTCCTTTCCTTTCCTTTCCTTTCCTTTCCTTTCCTTTCCTGTCCTTTCCTGTCCTTTCCTTTCCTTTCCTTTCCTTTCCTTTCCTTTCCTTTCCTTTCCTTTCCTTTCCTTTCCTTCCCTTCCCTTCCCTTCCCTTCCCTTCCCTTCCCTTCCCTTCCCTTCCCTTCCCTTCCCTTCCCTTCTCTCTTTTTCTCCTTTTCTCTCCCCTCCCTTTCTTTCCCTTTCCCACATTTCTCCTTTCCCTCTTTCTCTTTCCTTTTTCCCCTTTCCTTTTCCCCACATTTCCTTTTCTCCTTTACCCCTTTCCCCTTCCCCTCCATCCCCAGGCTGCCCTGACCCCCCGGACCGTCCCAAGAGTTCGGCCACCGCTTTTTCCCATTAAAGTCTCCCGTGTGGGGTGGGGAACGAGACAGACCCGCTGTGTTCTGGCGGATCCCGCGCGGTGAGAGCAGCTCCATCCCAGCCCGGGGCTCTGCAGCCCTCTCCTGGCTGCATCCAGGAGCGCTCCTCTCCCGCCCGGCTGTGCCTGAGCCCCGCTCCCCGGGGATATTCCCGGCCCTGGGCTCGAGTCACACACCGGGCTGTGCCCAGGGAGGCTTTGGCCGCTCCAGAGGGATCCCCACACCCGCAGGGTGACAGGGGATGTTCTGTGCCGGGCCGGGGCATGGGGCTAAATCGGATTTTCTGCTTTCCCTCTCCGTGGTGAACACACAGCTCGGATCATCTTTGTCTTTATACCTTCACCACCTTTTCTGTCCATGTTTCTGTATATTTTCTGTGCCAATTCGCTGAGATTTCATAGAATCAGGTTTGGGTTGGACAGGACCTCGAATCCCCCCCAGTCCCAGCCCTGCCATGGCAGGACCACCTTCCCCTCTCCCAGGGGGCTCCAAGCCTGTCCAGCCTGGCCTCGGACACTCCAGGGATCCAGGGGCAGGCACAGCTCCTGTGGCAGCAGAGTTGTCACAGAGCTGATCACTAAACCTGAATTTCTGCTGTTTCAGTGCTCTCCTCTCCTGCCACACAGTGCCTGCTTTGCCAGTTGGTTCATCCGGGGTTTCTGTTTGGTTTGGGGGTTTTTTAGCCATCCAGACATCCCTTTCTGCTTTAAAAGTGTCCCTTAACTACAGTAGCTCACTAATAATTCCCACTGTTTGATGTAATAATTGAATGGATTCTCTCAGTCCTGCAGCAGCCACGATTGCCAAGCCTAGGATATTCCCCCACCTTTGTCCCAGCGTTCTCAGGGATTCTGAAATGCCTTTACCAATGATCCCCCTGCAACACCTGCCCAGAGGAATGGAAAAGTCATTTGTTTTCTGTAGAGTATCACAGAGGAGTCTCTCTCTGGGGAACGTCCTTGCCTGCACTGCTGGACACTCTCACATTCATTTTCTGCTCCCTTGATCTCCAACACACGAGACTCTGCAGGACGTGGCTGAAGCACAGAGCCCCTGTTTGGGGTTAATATTTTGAGGGTGTGGCTGAGCCCCCTGCCCTGCCCCTCCTGCCCTCCCTGTTGGCAGTTCCAGGAGTGTTTGGTGACATTGCTGCTGTCACCTCCCTGCTCTGCCTGTCAGAGATGAGCAGTGGCAGAACACTCGCTCTGAGAGGCTTTAGCAACACACAGAGTTGCAGCATCCCATATCCGAGGGTTCCAGGGATTTTTAGGAGCTTGGAGTCCTCGTTTGACTCTGCAGCGTCTTGTTTAGACAGGAGGAGTGAGAGTGAGTAGCTGTAACTACCAGGAGTATCTTTGTAGTTGGGCAGCCAGGGAGCCTTGGAGGTGCAGGGAGGTGGTTTTTCCTCGAGCTGCTGGACTGAGCAGCATCACCCCCAAAGGATGAGGAATTCCTCTGCCAGGGTGAGCAGCACCACCCCCAAAGGTTGAGGAATACCTCTGCTGGGCTGAGCAGCATTATCCCTCAATGGATGAGGAATTCCTTTGCCAGGGTGAGCAGTGATGCCTTGGGGAGGCTGAGCTGGAGCAGAGACTGGACAGAGCTGGAGAATAAAGCAGAGATTTATTAAAAGGCCTTTAAGGGTAAACCTTGGGCAGGACAAGAGCCTGGCCAGGGCTGCACCCAAAGTGGACCCAAAATGGTTACAAAATGGACACAGAATGGTCACAAAAATGGCTGCCTGGTCACCAGGTCTCACATTTTTATAGGTTTTGGTCTATTTGCACATTGGGGTTGAATTGTCCAATCCCAGCTCCAGGCTGGGAGGTCCCATCCTTCTTGTCCCTCCCTCCAGCCCCCCTTGTTTGTGCTTTTGGGCTGAGAGTTGTCCTTGGTGTGCAGCAGGAAAAGGGTTTGTTTTGTGTCCCTGCTGTGTGCAGAGCTGAGTGACACTGACTGTAAGCTCAGAGCTGCCCCCCTGGGCACCACAGAACCTGAAATACATGGAAGATAAAACTTAAGGCATCAGCAGCATCACCCCCAACAGATTAGGAATTCCTCTGCTGGGCTGAGCAGAATCACCCCCCAACTGGATGAGGAATTCTTTTGCTTTCCCAGCAAAGGAATTCCCAGAGTTTGTGTTCCATGGGTTTGGAGCTGGGAATGGGTTTGCTCCCGGGGTCAGGATGTTCTCCAGCCTCTCCAAGCTCTCTGCTGGCTTTGAGGCACAGCCCTCAGTCAGCCCTGAGCCCAGAGCCTGCACCTTGGTCCCTGGCAGTGCCACCCCCACCAGGCACCTCCCTGCCAATCTTCACCCCCATCCTTCCACCATTTCCCTCCCTCAACATGAAATAATCATTTCCCCCTGGCTCAGCTCCTGGTGCTGCCAGAGGCAGGGACTGTTCCCTCCTTTGGCTGCAGGTGGTGGTGACACAAACCCCATGGATGAGTCACTCCTGGTGCCCTCCAGGGTCTCCTCATGGCTGAGGGAGGTGACACAGCCAGGACAAGAAGGGCTTTGCTCCTGGTGCCACCTCACCAACTCCTCTGCTGGGAGACAATTAAAACCTGGGAATTTCCCAGGAACAGAGCCCTGCTGGGACCTGCAGTACAAACAGGAGCTCCCTCCCATGTCTGAGGAGCTGGGAGTGCTGGTCAGAGACTTCTGACTTCTCCCCCTCTGGAGGGAATTTCTCTCCCTGTTTCCTCAGCAGAAACAAATAATTCCTCAGATTGAGCTCGGTTCCCACTCGTGAGGCTTTTCCTGCTTCTCCTCCCTGGGTTTCTGTCGTTCCTGCTCAGCAGCTCGGGGTGTGCAGAGCCTGCTGCAGCCCCGGCTCAGGTGAAACAACAGCAGCAGGAGCATCCCTCTCATTTTCCCTCCACTCATCCCTTCCTCTGACACCCATTTTCTGTAAAGAACGACCCCTTGAGACAACTGAAAAAAAAAAAAATTATCTGCTTAGGCCAGCACTGAGCATTGAATTTCAAATGACGGCAGAGCAGGACTTTGTCCTCTCAGGGTTTGGCGAGGGTGCAGGGGCTGGATAGTATTTGTAATTTTAATATTGCCATATTAAATGGAATTGGTGCCAGTTACAAATGTGCCAATAACAAATGTGGTTCTAAGCATATTTTTTTAAATCAAAATGGGTTGAGAGTCACCTGGCTACAGCCAAAACTTTTAAGGTCTGGGATAAATAGACAACAGTGAAGGAAAATTTTCCATTTCTTTTTATCCCTTTGTTCTGACACTGGTGTGGGTTTAATCACCAGCCATGACGTGGCTTGTTTATACCTCCTCATGTCTTCGGGACAAAATATTGTACAATTTGAGTCATGTTCCCCCTGCTTTAGGAAACACACTTTTGTTCCCTTGATGTACAGGATCAATGCACAACTTGAAACAGTATTTAAAAACCTTTGGAGAGGCCATCAATTCCTGGAGAGCTCTTTTGCAGCCCATCAATTCTGGGCAGATCTAATGAAAAGCAGTGTTTGAATATGAGACAGAGACTTATTCCACTCATTCTGCGGCGCCTTCATCTGTCACCGTGGCAGCAACATTATCAGATGTTCCTATTAAATTCTGGATTTATTTGTTGGGAGTAATGGAGGGAGCAGGTTGCCATCTTTTGGATCACTGCATGGAAGAGCAACTGCACCTTTTCCTTTATTGCCATAATTCTGTTTTTGAAGGATGAGCCCCATTCCCCACACGACGCTCTGGCCCCAGACGTGAGGACGCTCCGGGCTCTGTGACACCAGGGAAGGTCCAGCTCCACGGAATTTTGGGGCTGAAATGGCAGGAATTCGGCAAGCTGGGAGTGTTGGGGGTCAGGAGAAGGCTCTGGGGGAGTCGTTATGGGTTTCTTTGTGGTACCTTGACTCTATTTTACACCACAAAGACACAGACTCTGAGATTCAGGAGGCTGAAAATGACTCCTTTATTTCTGGGCTGTGTCTCCCTTTTCTACTATTTCACACAGACCAATTGGATTGGTGACACAAAGACAAACCTCTTCACTCCCATTGGGCAGAGCAGAGGGACAGCAAGGAGAAGTCCCTCCTGGGGAAAGGAATGAAGAACAAAGTTCCAGTTCCAAAACCATTTCTCCTGTTTACAGAAAATTCCCTGGGAAAAGAATTTCAGAAAACAAAAACACCTCAGGCACAGAACCAGGGCTACAGTCCCTTGGACTGGAGGCACCTTTGAGTTCAAACTCACTTCAGTCTGCAGCTCTGCCATGAGTGGGGAGCACAAATTCCTGGGGGAAAAAAAAAGAGCTTTAAGTGTCTAAATAAAAGCTGAGCTGGCTTTAATTTTGGAAGGTCTGTGTGTCTGGGCAGCCAAAGAAATGGAGAGGCTTCCAATGGGAGTCTTCTACCTACAGACAAGGAACTACTCTTTAGCCCTGGTTCCATACCTGAAGTATTCCAGTTTTTTGAAATTCAGTTGGTCTGTGTGAAATAGTAGAAAAGGGAGACACAGCCCAGAAATAAAGGAGTCATTTTCAGCCTCCTGAATCTCAGAGTCTGTGTCCTTGTGGTGTAAAACACATCACTACTCCAAGGGACTGCTCCATGTTTGAGGGACTCATTGCTGTCCCCAGGCTTTGTTCGACCCTCAGGCTTCCATCCCTATCGACTTCCATAGGAAACAATCCCAAGAGCACTCAAAGCAATTATTAATGGCTTTCTAATTAGAGTATCTAGACAGTTTGTTTATCTGATCAGCCCTCCATGGTTTAAAATCAGAGGTTCCTGTGCATCTCATGCCGAGTTTTCCATCAGTGGGGCTTTTTGTCAGGAGCCAGACACGCCATAAAAAACAGATCAAGCCATTTAAAAGACATATTTTGCCCAAGGAACAATAACAAGGCTTAGAAGGCTTTTCCTTCTTTCTGGGAGTTTCCTTTAGGGAAACCTTTTCATTTCCTGATTGAAAGATCAAATCTGCCCGTGGAGGGAGCAGTGGGGTGTGGATGAGGTTTTTTTTCTCCTGATCTCTAGACAAACATGCTCAATTAAAGAGTCCGTGGAGAGGTTCTGCTTTAAAGGGGAAGGCATTTGTGTGATTGGAGAGCAGGATTAGGAATTTATCTGTAGGGAAGGCGAGGAAAGCTTCAAATCCAGTTCACAGTGTCAGTGGAACTGTCAGGGTGATGTTACAGGGCTTTAAAACCTGAAATGTACTCGGCAAGGGTGACCCAATAAATCAAAAAGTTCTCTCTCTGGTGCACCCAGTCTGGGCTGCAGGCGGTTTAAAAGCTGGTGAATATTTTCATCTCAAATTAGAAATTAATAGCTGTGTTTTAATTCAGTTTGTATGAAATTGACCAATTTTACGAAGTGAAAAGTAATCCCATAGATTCCTAAATTGCTTATTACCAAGATGTGCAATTTCTTAGGTTAATATGCCTCTAATCACATCTAACGCAATGATGTTTGTTTAATTCCTGTAGTTATTAATTATCAGGTTGGCTTTTTATGAACTACAAATAGAGCTTTAATAGGGCCTGGAGAAGGAACTGGGGGCTGCAGCATCTTTGTCCCGTGTCTCCCGTCTGTTATTTCTCTACATTTTCCATACCAAACCTCTTTTCTGTCAGTCCATGCCAATTTTGGGATCCCATTCCCACAGAAATACAAGAATTGAACCAGATTAATGATAATTTTGTAGAATTTAGGCTCCAAATTTCCACTGACACCAACTTTTTTTTTCACTAGGACATGGTCTGAGACATGCCAGAAACAAATTTTTATCTCCAGCTTAGATTTTTATTGGAAAAGTTTTCCATTCCATCATTGAAGAAGCCGTCCTATGCCCAACCTCATCATCCTGCAAAATATTTCAGACTTGATTCCAAAGACCTTGATTTAATTCTCAGACTGGCAGGATCCAAGTCTGAGTGAGTGGAGCTCAGGGTGGGGTATGGGATTGCAGAATCGTGGAATGGTTTGGGTGGGAAAGGACCCTAAAACCATCTCGTTCCAACCCCCTGGATGGGCAGGGACACCTTCCCCTGTCCCAGGGTGCTCCCAGCCCCATCCAGCCTGGCCTTGGACACGTCCAGAGATCAGGGGCAGCCACAGCAATGGGTACAGGGTCTGTATCTGTTTTTGTATCTCATAGGATCTGTTTGTAGAATTATTACAGTGGAAACAAGAGTAAGACAAGGGAAAACATCCTGCAGAGAAGGGAATCCAAGGAAAAGCTGGGCTTTGTTTAAGACCATTTATTTATTTATACTTGGATTTATATTCCAGTTTGTCTGTGTGTGTACAAGTGCTCAAGAGATAAGGAACTACCCAACCCCTGTGGAAGTGATCAGGAACTGCCCCAACCCCATGGAATAGATCAGGAACTGTCCCATCCCTGTGGAACTGATCAGGAACTGCCCCATCCCCAAAAAACAGATCAGGAACTGCCCTATCCCTGTGGAAGTGATCAGGAACTGCCCCAACCCCAGAAAACAGATCAGGAACTGCCTCATCCCCAAAAAACAGATCAGGAACTGCCCCATCCCTGTGGAAGTGATCAGGAACTGCCCCAACCCCAGAAAACAGATCAGGAACTGCCCCATCCCCAAAAAACAGATCAGGAACTGCCCCATCCCTGTGGAAGTGATCAGGAACTTCCCCATCCCCATGGAACAGACCGGGAACTGCCCCATCCCCGTGGAACACCAGCCCTTGGTGGATGTTCAGCAGGTTGTCCTGGATCTCCTGGAGAAAACTGGCAGATACTTGGTGTTTCTTCTGGAACTCCTGGTCTTGGGGTAGTGGCTCAATGCCCCGTGGGACCTTTTCTCCAGCCTGAGGCTGCCTCCTCCTCCCTCAATCCCGGGGGCAGCTGCAGACCATGGATGTGATTTGGGAGGGAAGAACAGAGAGAAGGCCCAGCACAGATTCTGTCTGCCATGAAATTGGAAGTGAAATTGCAGGAGATTGACTGTGGTTATTGCCCCTCCAGCCCCAGCTACCCAAAGGCTCCTGCTCCACACTTTGTGCCTGATGGAGGCACCGACTCCAGCAGGGCTCCCGGTGGGATCTGCAACTCTCAGAAACCCTGGGCTAATTAAGGAGCTTGAAGACCTTCACCTACAACTGCAAAGCTGCAGCTGGCACATTTCCTGAGCTGCTCAGATGTCACAGGCACCAGCTCAGTGACAGCAGAGCTCACAAACCCTCCTCAGAGCCGGCCACGCCGATGCCCAAGAGCCTGAATGTTTTAATAAATGAGATTTTGGGAGGTTTTTTCAATCAATATGAGAATTACCTGAGGAAACACAGATTGCAGAACAAAGGGCCTGTTCCAAAAAGCAGCCAGGCGCTTTTGTGTTCGTTCCAAGCAGAAGCAGAACACACAGAGCCGCTCATATTTCAGCGCTGAGCTCAGCGCCTGCGTTTGTCCCTCAGAACGGGAATGTTTGATGGGGCATTTTCCTCAACAGGGATATTTTTCCTGCTCTGCCTCCAAAGGGATGTTCCAAGGCTGTTGCCTGTGATTTTTCAGCGGCGTGAAATGCGCTGGAATTGTTTATCCCAGCTCTGTCTGCCTAATGTGCCCAATCAATCTGTCTCTGAGGTGAAGCCGCGTGCTCCGCTAATCGCCGCGCCACCGCAGAACATCTTGCTTATTTTTACTCTAAATTATGATCGGCTTGGAAATGAACTCTGAATTTGATTTATCAACAGCTCTGCTGGCTAATTCGCCAGTGAAGTCATGGTGCTCTGAGACTAAATATTAGCGCTAATGAGAAAACATCGCTCCCAGGTTTGGTGACTCCGAGTTTCCACTGCGTGTGGACGGATCCGAAAGTCGTGTGTAATTAATTCCTGTAATCATGAACTGGCCCAGCACTTCCACAGGAATCAGCTTACCTGGAGTAGAGATTAACAGCAAATGGGGAACCAGAAGATGTTCAGCTACCAGAGAATGGTCATGCTGTGTTTTTATTGTTTAGAAAGGGAAATGTGTCCCCTGTAGGGCAGGGCTGGTTGTCCCCTGGCAGCCTCCAGTAGGAGGGGTGGAGGAGGTGTTGAGTTTTCAAACCAGGGTTTTCCTCCTCTTTGAAAACAGAGGCACCAGAACTGAAGAGTTTGAACTGCAGTGTCTGAACAGTGCCTGGATAAAGCCAAGGTGTCCAGACTGAGGCAGCTGGGACAGTCTGGGACTCAAAAATGCATCATTTTCCCTGCCAGGATCCGGGTTTCAGGCTCCTTCTGGAGCAGTCATTTGTCTGAGGCTCCTGTGACAGTGTGAGCCTCTGCAGCGTCTCCTTTCAGGGATAAAACAAACTCCACTCCATCCAAACTTCTCCCCAGACACTGCCGGGCCTGCCAGCCCTTCCATAGATTACACCCCTGTCTCCTGCTGGGAATTCTGGCAGTGAGTCACCCAGACATCCACGGCCATTCCCGAGCCTCCACAAACACTTCCCTGCTCTGCAGGATGACGGATGGCGAGGGATCCGTCTTCCAAAACGAGCACAAAGAACAAACTCATCGTATTTCCAACACAGAGCAGACCTGGCTCCCAAAACCTGGGCAGCCAAACCTTGATTTAACAAACGCCGGGGAATTGTTTCAGCCTGAGATGGGTGATTTCATCTGGCTGGAGGGATTCTGGGTGAGGCAGAGTCCATCAGTGCTGACCCCAGAGGAGTTTGCCCTGCAGTGACTCTGGGTGAGGCAGGGAGTCCATCAGTGCTGATCCCAGAGGAGTTTGCCCTGCAGTGACTCTGGGTGAGGCAGGGAGTCCATCAGTGCTGATCCCCGAGGAGTTTGCCCTGCAGTGAGGCTGCTGCTGTGAGCACAGAGGGAACACCGGGGCAGGAGCTGAGCTGGGCACAGAGCTCGGTATTCCCTGCTGGAATTGCCTGGTGGGGAGGTGTCACATCCTGGAGATGGTGTCGGGCTGGATTCCAGCTTGTCTGAGGTGTCCTGTTGGGAGGCACAGCAAGGAATTAAGAATGTGTGAGAGTGTTTAACACGGGAGAGGTGAGAGAGAGAGAGAAAAGCACTCTGGAAATGAGGTCACGCAGCGTTCCCTCAGACCCCAATCCAAATCCTTGACATCTCCCTGATTCCAGTGGGAATATGGGGTGGATACATCCCTGATTCTTGTGTTTCCAGGTTCCAGAATAACGATTTTTATTGAGGTTTGGTTAAAAATCTAGGTTTTGATGGCTGCACCTACAAAAAAAACCAGTCCAGGCTGAATTCTAAACTCTTTTTAATAGAACTTTCTCGTGTGATAATCACAGCCAGTTAACTCCCTGACGTTTTCAACCTGAGTAAAACTGATAGGATTCAGTGCAGTGTCAAAGAAATATAAAAGACTAAGAATCCAGATTGCAACGTGGGTACCTGCATTGGCATGTTTGGATGACTGAGGATTGAGCTGAGCATCAGTGGTGGCTGCCAGGGGGAAAGTGGGCAGGGCAGGTTGGGAAACACCTTTTCAGTGCAGGCCAGAACCTCCCTGTATTTTGGGTAACACCTTTTTCACACAAGGAAGAACCTCTCTGAATTTCAGGTAACACCATTTTGATGCTGGCAAGAATCTCCCTGAACTTTGGGTAGAACCTTTTTCACACAGGCCAAAATCTCCATGAATTTTGGGTAACACATTCTCAATGCTGGCCAGAATCTCTCTGAATTTCGGATAACACCTTTTCGGTGCAAGCCAGAATCTTCCTAAATTTCAGGTAACAACTTTTTCACACAGGCTAGGATCTCCCTGAATTTCAGGTAACACCATTTTGATGCTGGCCAGAATCTCCCTGTATTTTGGGTAGAACCTTTTTCACACAGGGAAGAACCTCCCTGAATTTCAGGTAACACCTTTTCAATGAAGGCCAGAATCTCCCTGAAGTTTGGGTAACACCATTTTCACACAGGGAAGAACCTCGCTGAATTTCAGGTAACACCATTTTGATACTGGCAAGAATCTCCCTTAAATTTGGGTAGCACCTTTTTCACATAGAGGCAAGAACTCCTCTGAATTTCAGGTAACACTATTTCAGTGCAGGCCAGAATCTCCCTGTATTTTGGGTAACACGTTTTTCACATAGAGGCAAGAACCTCCCTGAATTTTGGGTAACACCTTATTCACACAGGCCAGAATCTCCCTGAATTTCAGGTAACACCATTTTGATGCTGGCCAGAATCTCCCTGTATTTTGGGTAACACCTTTTTCGCACAGGCAAGCATCTCCCTGTATTTTGGGTAACATCTTTTCAATTCAGGCCAGAATCTCCCTGAATTTTGGGTAACACCTTATTCACATAGGCAAGCATCTCCCTGAATTTCAGGTAACACCATTTTGATGCAGGCCAGTCTCCCTGTATTTTGGGTAGAACCTTTTTCACACAGACCAAAATCTCCATGAATTGCAGGTAACACATTCTCAGTGCTGGCCAGAATCTCTCTGAATATCGGGTAACACCTTTTAAATGCACACCAGGTTCTCCCTGAATTTTGCGTAGCACCTTTTCGGTGCAAGCCAGAATCTTCCTAAATTTCAGGTAACAACTTTTTCACACAGGCCAGGATCTCCCTGAATTTTGGGTAATACCTTTTTCACACAGGGAAGAACCTCCCTGAATTTGGGGCAACACCTTTTCAATGCAGGCCAGAATCTCCCTGAATATCAGGTAGCACCTTTATCACACAGGTCAGAATCTCCCTGACTTTTAGGTAATATTTTCTCAATGCAGGCCAGAACCTCCCCAAATTTCGGGTAACACCTTTTCAATGCAGGCCAGAAACTCTCTGAATTTTGGGTAACATCTTTTTCACACATGGAAGAACCTCTCTGAATTTTAGGTAACACTATTTCAATGCAGGCCAGAATCTTCCTAAATTTCAGGTAACATCTTTTTCACACAGGCCAGAATCTCCCTGAATTTTGGGTAAGACCTTTTCAATTCAGACCAGAATCTCCCTGAATTTTGGGTAACACATTCTCAATGCAGGCCAGAATCTCCTTGTATTTTTGTATTTTGTAATTTGTATTATACCTTAATATCAGGTAACACCATTTTGATGCTGGCCTGTCCCCCTGAATTTTGGGTAACAGCTCTTCAATTCCGGCCAGAATCCCCCTGAATTCTGGGTCTCTCCAGCCACTCCCGCTGGTTTTGAGGGGAGCACTCGTGCTGAGCTGGGAACCTCTCCAGTGTCACTTGGACTTCAACAGGGAGGATTTGCATTCCTTAAATCCCCACCGCTAAATCTTTTGTCTTCCTCCTGTCGCTGGGGATTTATGTAAATTGTGCTCGTTGTTACAAGCTCTGTTTGAAGTGTGTGGCTGCTTGGATGCAACATTTATTCTTTTTAGAGTGGAGATCTGTGGGGTGTGGGCTTGAGAAGTCAATGCTGGGAAACTAATCCAGGCCTAGAGCCCAAATCCTTCTGAACACTCCCAGCCCTCACAGGGGATGGCTCCAGGCTTAATGGACTGTTTGCAGTTTTGGGTAGAATAATAAAATCATCATGGAATGGTTTGGGTGGGAAAGGACCTCAACATTCCCCCAGTCCCACCATGGGCAGGAACACCTTTCACTATTCCAGGTGCTCCAGCCTGGCCTTGGGCACTGCCAGGGATCCAGGGGCAGCCACAGCAAATCTGGGAATTCCATCCCAGCCCCTCCCCACCCTCCCAGCCAGGAATTCCTCCCCAAAATCCCATCTAAACCTGCCCATGGAATCTTGAATGCATTTGGATTGGAAGGAGCCTCAAAGCCCATCCAGTCCCACCATGGGCAGGGACATCTCCCACTGTCCCAGGTTGTTCCACCTGGGCCTGGAACAGAGATCAGGGGCAGCCACAGTTACCCTGGGGATTCCATCCCCCCCCCTCAGTGCCCTCCCAGCCAGGAATTCTTTCTCAAAATCCCATCCAAACCAGCAGATGGAACAATGGCATGGTTTGGGTTGGAAGGGACCCCAACGTTCCCCCAGTCCCACCATGGCAGGGACACCTCCCACTGTCCCAGGTGCTCCAGCCTGGCCTTGGGCACTGCCAGGGATCCAGGGGCAGCCACAGCAAATCTGGGAATTCCATCCCAGCTCCTCTCCACCCTCCCAGGGAGGATGGACACTGGCAGAGTTCTACCTGGTGCCACACGTGGGCTAAACCCAAAATATTCATTCATTGTCGGTGACTCTGGAGCTCCTTCTCGTGCTGATTCATGTTTTACTGCTGTAAAAACTTCTAGTACTTCAGGTGAGAATTGGGCAGTGCTGGTTTTAGAGATTAAAATGGAAATGAAAAGAGAGAAATTAAATAGAAAGTTTTCAGGAGATGCTGTGAAGAGACACAGCAGCTCAGAGGAGCTGTGGCTCCCCTGGATCCCTGGCAGTGCCCAAGTGGGAGGGGTGGCCCTGGATGGGATTTAAGGTCCCTTTGAACCCAAACCATTCCATGATTCATTCCATGATTCCACATTAAATCCCTCCAGGGATGGGGACTCCACCACCAGCCCATCCCAGTGCTGATGACACAATCCCAGGGCTGTATTTATTTGTCTGGATGATTTTTTATCTATTGGACTGGAATTTGTTCTGCTTTTATTTATTTATTTTTTTGTCTCTGGGAGGCCGAAGCAGCTGAAAAGGCCCAGCTGAGGTCACAGCTGGGTTGTTTCAGTCCCTGCACAAACAGCCCTCACCTCAAAGAGCTCCAGACTCCAAGGACGAGCAGGGGCAGGACTGAAGCTTCTCATTTTCCAGCTCATAAAATGACTTGTGCAAGGTCACATCTGAGTGTCTCAGGTATTAGTTCCATTGCAGGAGTGGGAAAAAAAACCAGAATTACCTCAGAACCTAGAACGAAAACACTTCTAAAATTAATTCCCTGCAACGTAGATGGTTTTGAATGTGTTTTGTTGATCTCTGAAGCTGTAAAAATAGAATAGTAACAGCTTTGTGTGGAGTGAACAGCATCAGCAGTGTTCTCCATCATTTTACTGGGTGAGTGCTGGCACGACTGTCCCCACATTAGGAGCACTTTCCAGAGCCAAGGCTCTGTCCTGGAAAAGCTTTTTAGGGGCTCAGGTGTCCCCTAAAGTCACCTCTGTAAATAAAAACTGAGCCTTGTGTCTTCCTGCAAATGCAAAGTTATTTTGCAGGGAAGGACAGGGCTCTTTGTGGGACAGCCCTGGAGTCCTCCCTTTGACCAGGAAGGTTTGAATTGCTCGTTTGGGTTTTTTTTATTGGTTCCAGAGGCATCCCAAGGGTTTTCAGGGGTGGAAGGGGCTGGTGACATCTCTGCCTTCAGTCTTTACTGCAGGACAAAGCTTCTCCCATTCATTTGACACAATTATTCCTTTAATTCCCCTTAGCCAAATCCAGGCCCCAAAAGTGGAAGAGGAAAAGCAACATGAGGGCCAAATCTTTTAACTTCTTGCTGGGCCTCATTCTGCTAAAAATGCTCTCCAAATTAACCTGCAACATCCTGATTTTATGTCACCTGTGATTTAACCTGACACATCTCTTTTGATGAAGAATATCCACCCTCCCTCCACACTGATTTACACGTGCACAGGCCTTGGAAGTGAAAATTAGCGAGAGATTCTACAAAGCCACTGGGAAAAGGGCTGGAAAACCCCGAGTTTGTCACTTTTTAGGGACGTTGTGGGACTGCTGGTCCCTCCGACCCCCGTTTGGAGCTCTCAGCCAGGCCCCAGGTGTTTAATGGGCTGTGTGTTATTGCTGCCCAGCCAGGACCTCCATCCCTCCGCTCTGCACAGCACAAACAGTCCTTGGCTTTTATGGCACCATAAAGAGCTGCCTTAAAGCTGAGGCCAGACCCAGCCCTGACAGATATTGGCACGGATATTGCTCTATCCAGGGGAGATCCCTATTCTTGTGGATCCACCTGTGAGCACAGCTGTCCCATCGAATTCCGCCCAGCAGCTTGTCCTCCGCATCCCTGCCACTCTGCTGGCATGGAAAAAATCATATTTTCAGCTGAATTCCAGCTCTTGGAAAGGATTTTGGGATCTCTGCTGCGTTCTGCAGGGGATCCACATCAAGAGGAACTCCGACCCTGCAAAACTTCCCAATTAGCCTTAATGCCTTTGCTTTTTCCACGCTTTTTTGGGAGGGGATGAAGTGCACCGAGCAATGAAAATTTGGGAGAAATTAGCTCTGTGGTCTTCACTTAAAGTTCAGCCTGGAAAATCAAAAGGCATTTGTTCCAAGATTGGATTATGTGTAGGATATCTCCAGCTATAATGAGCTCAGGTTTGCTGGCAGCGTTAGAATCAACTCTCGCCTCTCTCTCTCCTGCTGCATGTGTTTTTCTCCCTCAGAGCATATTTCTTTCGACTTGATCAGCTCATCTCTTGCAGATGATAAAATTATCTGCAAAGATTTGTATCTGATGTTGTGCCATAAATCATATTTAGTCGTAGGATTAACATTTGCAAGCGTAGAATATTTATGGTAAGGAAAAAAAAAAAAAAAAAAGAAAAGAAAGCAGGTGGGGGGCTGGCAGTTTCTGAGGATTTACATAAGGAAGAGCTGGGATTCAGGATGGATCTGGCAGGGCTTGGAAATACATTTGTACAAGGTGTGGATGTGCTCAGCTCGGGTGAGCAGCAGCGGAGCTGCTTTGACAGTGTTTATCTCGGGGAGATAAAGAACGTGGGGAATCGTGACCTTGGGTGAGCAGCTTTGTCCTGGAAGCAATAAACAGATGTTCCAGCTGTGCTGGCACCAAGGAATAACCCCTGCTCCAGCTGTGCTGGCACCACCCCTGCTGCCAGCTGGCTTTGACTCTGACATTCCCAGGCTGCTCTGGGAGCTCCGGGAACACTCAGAGCCTTTCCAGGCCCTGGAAAAAGGGGAAAGGTTTTGGAAGCTGCTGGGTTTACAAAGCCCTTGGTTTGTGTTTCGGAGCTGGGTCATCCAAAAGAGTCAGAATGAAAGAGTTTGAACATCTGCCCATGAACTGGGGAAAGGGAGAGAGGGAGGGAGAGCAGCTCCCTGTGCTCTGGCTGCAACACTGCCCGGCAGGGGATCCATGCGGGATTGGGACACACATCATGGAATCCTGGGGTGGTTTGGGATGCGAGGGACCTTAAAATCATCCCATTCCACCCCTACCGTGGCAGGGACACCTCCCACTGTCCCAGGTGCTCCAGCCTGGCCTTGGGCACTGCCAGGGATCCAGGGGCAGCCACAGCAAATCTGGGAATTCCATCCCAGCCCCTCCTCACCCTCCCAGCCAGGAATTCCTTCCCAATATCCCATCCCTCCCTCCCCTCTGGTAATGTAAAGCCACTGTCCAGATAAAAACTCCCTGTCCCTCCTTTCCATCAGCCCCTTGAGGCACTAGAAAGGGCTCTGAGAACACCCCGGAGCATTTCCTCCTCCAGCTGAACACCCGCAGCTCTCCCAGCCCGGCAGTGCTGCTCCAGAGGGACCTGAGAGGGAGCTGGAGCTCTCCAGGGTTTTCCTGTGGGCTGATCCCAGGGGATTGTGGCCACGTTGGGATTTCTGTTGGGATTTCTGTTGGAATTTCTCTTGGAATTTTCTGTTGGGATTTCTGTTGGGATTTCTGTTGGGATTTCTGTTGAAATTTCTGCTGGAATTTCTGCTGGAATTTCTGTTGGAATTTCTGTTGGGATTTCTGTTGGAATTCTGTTGGAATTTCTGTTGGATTTTCTGTTGGATTTTCTGTTGGATTTTCTGTTGGGATTTTTGTCGGGATTTCTGTTGGGATTTCTGTTGGAATTTCTGTTGCGATTTCTCTTGGGATTTCTCTTGGAATTTCTGCTGGGATTTCTCTTGGGATTTCTCTTGGAATTTCCCTTGGAATTTTCTGTTGGGGTTTCCCTTGGGATTTCTGCTGGGATTTCTCTTGGGATTTCTGGTGATGTTGCACCAACACAAGGCTCAGCCCGGTGCTGACGGTCTCTCTCCTCTGGTCCTGTTTTTCCCTGCAGGTCCCTCACCACATGAAGACTTTACCCTACTACAGCTACGACCAGCCCGTCATCGGCTACTGCCAGGCCCACAAGCCCCTGCACGTCAACAAGGGCTACGAGACGGTGTCGCGGGAGCCAGCGGAGCCCTCCAGCCTGGACCTGGGCCGGGACCACAGCTTCATCGCCACCATCGCGCGCTCCGCCGCGCCCGCCATCTACATCGAGAGAATACCCAACTAACGCCCGGGGACGGCTCGGGGAGGGGACTCTTTCTGCTGGGGAAAAGAGACCGGGCAACGGGCCTTCCGACCCCGCCGTTCCAACGGGAAACGTTTCCCAAAGGGGCAGGGGATGGTCGCGGCCTCGAAGCGCACGCGGAGGACTTCGGGATTTTCTTCGCTTTAAAACTTTCGAAACGGATTTCCTCGGTGTAAATATTAAAGGAAGAGGGATTGTCGAGTTCTTATTAAAAAGAACGGCAGCAGCAGCAAGCAGCAGCGGCAGCGACAACGGCGAGAAATAGATTTCACTCTAGCTACATAAAGGGATGGATTAAGAGTTTTGTTTGTATATTTGATTTTTCTACATTGCACGGTTCCAGGGAAAGGAGAACCACAGGTAAAAAATAAACGGGGTGGGGAGGGCGAGGCTCTGGGGAGGGTCAGCCATGTTCCCTTATTAAGTGTTTATTACAAAGATCCGTTGACTATATTTTGTTCTTTTTAAACCAACAAAAGATAGCTCTATATTTTCTTTTTTTTTTTTTTTTCCTTTCAGGGGTCGGTTTTTTTCGGTTGGGTTTTCCTTTGGTTGTTTTTTAAGTGGTCGAGCGTTAATATTTCAACCTTCAGACGTGGGCATTAAAGCTTATGTTGAACCAAAAGGACCATGGCAATCGATGCAGCAGAAACAAAGAAACTCGGGTGCATGTACATTTAAGACACAGGCTGTACACTATGGAGGGGGCTTTTGATTTTTTTTTTATCTTCATTGTGCTTCATTGTTGACACTCTAATTCCTTTTTGGGCTCTAAAAACAAGAAAAAAAGAAAAAAAAAAATAAAAGGGAAATACTGCAACGGAGTCACGACTCAGCTTTCCAGGCCAGTGGTGCTTGTTAAGGAAAATTCATGGACGTTTGGGAACCAAAATGGAAGTGAAGTGCTTGAAACGGATCAGAAGGAAAATCTTTTAAAGAGCATTTAGTGCAACTCACTGGCTGACACGATTTCTAAAACACAGCAGAATGTGCAACGTTGTTTTTTCGGTTTGGGTTTTGGTTTTTTTTGTTTTTTGGGGTTTTTTTTTTTAATTAATTATTATGATCAGTTAGTTTTTGTGTAGTTTTTATCAATAAAATGACAACAACAAACAAACAAACAACAACAAAAAAAAAAAAAGTGGTGGAAAAAAAAAATAAACATATTATTTTGTGGTTGGGACACCACAGCCAAGCTACTGTTTGAATGATTTCTGTGGGTGTGGGACACGGGGATCCTGTGGGGAGAGGGGATGATCCTGGTCTTGTTTCTTCCCTCCTGGAAGGAAATCAGGGAATTGTTCTGAATTTAAAAAACCTGAGTCTGGAGAAGCTCAATTTATTTGGTTTGTCTAAAAAAAAAGAGGTGGTTTGGGGGCTGGGGGAGGGGAAGAGAAGGAAAACATTTATTTTTTAAACTGAAAATTGGAGTTTTAATCAGAAGGGAGGTTTTTCATCTCCAAACCTGAGCTGGAGCTAAACCAACTCACATTGGAACACGAGCGATGAGGTTTTATCTGGAGGGGGAAATAACACATCCCCAAAGTTTAGGACAGAATGAATTTGGTGATTATTTCAGGTTTTTATTTGGGTGTGTTGTGCGAAATCTTGGCCACGAGGCTCAATGAATTCCTGCGAGTGCTGAGCGCTGCCTCACAGATACAATTTTCTATCATCTCCTGTGTTTCTCACCTGGAAAACTGATTTATTTTTCCCTGGAAGGCAAGGGAGGACAGGGATGGATGCGCTGGGCTAGGCAGGGACACGTGGGCACACAGAGTGGCCCCGATGCACGGAAGGTAATGCATTTAGAATTAACTGTTGGGCAGGAAACAAGAAGAAAATAAAGTGAAAATCCAAGTGAGGAGTTTCCAGATCAGATCTCCTGAGATCCGCCAGCCTTGGCATTGTCATGGATAGAGGGAAAAAAGCTGCTCCAAACTCGAATTCCCTTCAACTTTAAATTCAAATTTGAATTTAAAAATTTAGATTTCCAATTTAAAAATTTAAATTTTGAATTTAAAACACTGACCCACTCAGCTGAAAACCGAGGAGCTCCCACCCATTCCTGGAGGCTCCAGGTCATCAGGAGGATTCATTCCAATAAATATCCAAAGGGGAACAGCATTCCCCTGCTCCTGAAAGATGAGAATTGAAATATTTTTATTTTAAGGATCATTAAAGGTAATTGTATAACCCTGGTGTAATTTTTAAGAGGATTGTTCTGCATCTGCCAGGACCAGGGAAGGAAATATCACCCAGAAATATTTCTTGTCTTGGTGTGTTTTTATTCCTTAACCCCCCACCTGCTGGGCATGTGGATATTGGAGAACATATTGTTTATTTTTTAATTCCATTTATAATTGTCTCGAATGCAACTTCCCTCGGTGCTCTGGGAAAAGCTACTGGAAGAGAAAAGGTAAAATTAAACAAACTCCCCCCTTTTTATTTCCTCATTTCAAAATAACCTAATTTTAGCACTGATTTGGAGGATGTTTGGAACTGACATTAGATTACAGATTTTCTTGGCAATTAGTGGGAATTGTGGGAAGAAAATAAACTCCTGTGGGCACAATCTCGGGGTGAACTCATGGTTTTCTGCCTGAAATGTTGCTGCGTTTCCTCTATTTATACCCTGATGCCAGTTTGGGTAAGAAAACTTTAACTTCTGTTTGTATCCTCAAAAATAAAGGAGAAAATGCCCCAAGAATGAGTTGAAGGCATGAAGTTAAACCTTCCTCGAGTGCTGAAGGTCTGGAAGAGTCAAAGATTTGTGTCCTGGATTGCTTTGGATCAAAGAAAAAACCATTGGGTTGAGCTCAAGTGATCAGGACCAAAAGGGACTAAAATTAATTGCTGATGTGGGGCTCCAGATTTTACAAAAAAATCAAAATTTTAACTCTCCCGCCTGCAGTTAAAGCCAAAGAAATTTATATAAAATCTTCTCTTCAGCCATAATGCCAAAAGGCCACGTTCATGTGTGGACCCCCAGCCTCTTGTTATGAGTTTTATATTAATGTTCTTTTTAAAGTCTCGGTCCCTGGATTCATCTGATTCTGTTGCACCTTCAGCTTCAGAGCGTGTCCAAACTCTCCTCTAGGCAAGGTCTTTCTACTCCTCTTCACACAGGATGGAGAAACCCAACAGATCTCCAGGTAAGACCCAAAAAATTAAAAATTAAACGTTGATGGTGTTCCCAGGGATTCCTGTCCCAGCAAACAGCAAAAGGGGCGTTAACGAGGGGACTGAAGGGTGGCTTTGGGGGCATCTTGGAGGTCACAGAGCTCCCAGAGGAGCTGAGCTGGGCTTCAAACCAAAGCTGTGAACTTCACAGAATCACGGAATGTGTAGTTTGGAAGAGACCTTCAAGATCATCGAGTCCAGCCCAGCCCCAACACCTCAACTAAACCCTGGCCCCGAGTGCCACATCCAGTCTTTGTTAAACACACCCAGGGATGGTGACTGCACCACCTCCCCAGGCAGACCATTCCAGCACTTTATCACTCTTTCTGTAAAAAACTTTTTCCTGATATCCAACCTGTATTTCCCTTGGCCCAGCCTGAGGCTGTGTCCTCTGGTTCTGTCAGCGCTGCCTGGAGAAAGAGCCCAACCCCCCTGAGCACAGGCACCTTTCAGGGGGTTGTGGGGAGTGATCAGGTCACCCCTGAGTCTCCTTTTCTCCAGGATAAACACCCCCAGCTCCCTCAGTCGTTCTTCATATGGCTTGTTTTCCAATCCCTTCACCAGCTTTGTTGCCCTTCTCTGGACACATTCAAGCATGTCTAAAAAAAAAAAAAAAAACCAAAACCAAACCAAACCAAACCAAAAAAAAAAAAAAAAAAAAAAAAAAAAAAAAAAAACACCTGATGGGTCTAAATAACAGATTCTCAAAAATTTTGGGAAAAATCAGATTTTGCCCCCTCACTCATGGTCACTTTTGCAAACATCCATGGGACACTGAAATTCCCTGTCCTGGGAATACTGGGGTGGGATCTCCATCCCAGGGCCTGTCCCAGCACTTCTCCTGCTCCAAGTTATTTCCCAGGCTGGCAATATTTTGCAGTGAGATTTTAAAATCATCTTGGAATAAGCTGCCCTTTTCAGTAATGAACTGCAAGTGTTCCGAAGATTGATAAACACAATTTCATCCTGACTCCCCACTGGAAAAAGTCCCTGAAGGAATTTGGCACGTTGGCCATGGCAAATCTAGTGCTTTTATAGATATTTTCAAGCTGCATGAAGATTTAAGGCTCTAATGTAGTGTGTATTGAAAGTTATTAATTTTTAGGTTGTTTTGGCTCCTTTAAATGTCACTTGTCACTTTTTTAAAGCTGTGGAAAGGAAGCGGGGGGTGTTGGTGGGGCTGTGAGCCCATCAAGCTGGAACTTTGCCTTTAAATTAAGAAAAATAAATTACCTGTCTGGTATTAAAGCCTTCCTTGTAAGAGTGAGAGCAATAAAGAAGGCTCAGACTGACTCGGAGTTTGGTCTTGTTGGAGGGGAGGAATTAAAATCTTCCCTTGATGGGCAGCAAATGGAGGAAAGCAGATTTCAGGGACACACCACCCATTCCTCAGGGAAAAAAATCAGGGGTTGTTCTGATCCCCAGAAATCCTGCTCATCATTGGGAAGATGAGACTGGATTATCTTGATTTTAAAAGGTGTCATTATCCATTAGATAAAGATAAGAATAAATTAAAAATAAGAACAATCAGCCCCTTTTAGGGGAGAAGCTGTGGCTGCCCCATCCCTGGAGGTGTCCCAGGCCAGGCTGGATGGGGTTTGGAGCAACCTGGGGACAGGGGCAGGTGTCCCTGCAGGGCCTTGGAAATGGATTTTTCAGGTCCCTTCCCACCCAAACCATTCCATGATTCTCTGATTAAAAACACCCCAGCCTGAGACCATTCTGTAAAAGAGTTAAAGAGAAAATCTCAATAAAGAAACTGGAATTCACAGCAGAGCTGGGCCCCAAGTGGAGGAAAACACCAAATATCCCTTGATTGCTCTGTGCAGTGAAGAAACTGGAATTCATGGCAGAGCTGGGAAAACACCAAATATCCCCCATTTGCTCCGGGCAGTTACTCCAGCAGCACTCAGGGCCCATTCCTGCCCTTGGGGCAATCCCTGCTGCTGGGATTTAATAAAGCTGGAAGTCTGAAAGTGGTCAGCTGAAATTCAATCAGGGCCAGCAGGGAGTGCTGCCAGTCCTCCCTGAGGATGTTGGAACCCTGGAGGATGAAAATCTCAGGTTTCCTGAGCTGGGGGTGCTGAGCCTCGGGCAGGGACCACATTGGACCTGAGGCCTCGGAACAGACTCCAGAGATTGTGTGACAGCCCTGGGGCTGTGGGGTGTGGTTTGAATAGAATTGTGTGATCTCACAGGGTGAAAACTCAGCTTTGGGGTTTTGGTACACAGTGATGTGTGTGGGCCAAGGTGGAGGATTCAGGGCGTTGTCTGAGTTCTTCTTCTTCACCTTCTTCTTCACCGATTTGGGTGGTTTTCTCTAACTGGGTGAAGGGTGTCTGCAATTGCAAACCCCAAATGGTCATTATTGTGTCAAAAACATAAACAATATCAGTGTCACTTTAATACTGAGTAATTATCTCTTAAATATCCCTGGTAAAAGTTAGAGGGTCTCCATTTTGTCTCATTTCTCTAACTGGCAATTTGGAGCTCATGCTGTAAATACTGTAAATAGATAAAATATAACAAACACCCAAGACCAAACTCAAGTCTACATTTCCCATGTCTTCCATCCTGACCTGGGCCGAGATAAAGCAGGACTGGGACAAGGGGACACATCTGGGCCCTGCCACGGCCAGGCTGCCACAGATCCCAGGCTGGGAAAACCAAACTGCACCTGAGGCAGGGCTCTGTCCCCCAGAGAGAACTTCCAGGGTGTCCAGGGAGCTCAGATGCATTTGGGCACTCCCTGCTGCTCCCCAGGGCAGGAGGGGCTGCAGTGCCTTTGAGACACGGGGAATTCTTTGGGATTGCTCAGCCTGGGGAAGAGAAACTCTGGGGTCACCTCACTGCACCTTCCAGGAGAACACAGATGGTGAGTGATGATTGATGAGGGATGGAGGGACAGGACACAGGGAATGGCTTCCCACTGCCAGAGGGAAGGGATGGGTGGGATTTTGGGATGGAATTCCTGGCTAGGAGGGTGGGGAGGGGCTGGGATGGAATTCCCAGATTTGCTGTGGCTGCCCCTGGATCCCTGGCAGTGCCCAAGGCCAGGCTGGAGCACCTGGGACAGCGGGAGGTGTCCCTGCCCATGGCAGGGGTGACACTGGGTGGGATTTAAAGCTCCTCCCAACCCAAACCATTCCAGGATTCTGTGATTCCATGAGTTATTTATGTGAGTTTAACAATGAACTGAGCAATATCTTTATATGACTTAATGTTTATCAAAGTTGTGGGACTGAACTACAGGTAAGACAAGTTCCCTAAATAGCTACAACTAAACTGCTGAATTTGTCCATGCTTTTTTTTAGTAATTTCTGTTTGGTTGTTTTTGGTTTTTTCTTTCCTCCAGGATTTATCCAGAGCTGGGCAGGAAAGGAAGAGAATAATTCCAAACTCAGCAGCAACAGCCTTGAGTGAGTCAGGAGTGACCTCCTGTCACCCAGGTGAGATACAGGTGATCAGCTGCCACCTGGAAGTGGGACCAGATCCTGTTCTTGTGCCATTCCTGTGGACACTGAGGAAAAAAGGTGGAGCAGTGTAGCCCTGGTTTGTGCCTGAGGGGTTTTGGTTTTCTGAAATTCCTTTCCCAGGGAATTTTCTGTAAACAGGAGAAATGTTTTTGGAACTGGAACTTTGTTCTTCATTCCTTTCCCCAGGAGGGACTTCTCCTTGCTGTCCCTCTGCTCTGCCCAATGGGAGTGAAGAGGTTTGTCTTTGTGTCACCAATCCAATTGGTCCGTGTGAAATAGTAGAAAAGGGAGACACATCCCAGAAATAAAGGAGTCATTTTCAGCCTCCTGAATCTCAGAGTCTGTGTCCTTGTGGTGTGAAACAGTGTCAGAGCAGTGGCATTGCAGGAGCTCAGGGGTCCTGCTGCCTCACTCTGCTTTGCTGGGAGCCCTCTGGAACACATTTAACTTTTCCATCCTTTCCTGGCTGGAAGTGGGAGTTTTTCAAGGCCCAGCCCACACCTGGCTTTTTCCAGGCAGCGCTGACAGAACCAGAGGACACAGCCTCGGGCTGAGCCAGGGGAAATACAGGTTGGATATCAGGAAGAAGTTTTTCACAGAAAGAGTGATAAAGTTCTGGAATGGTCTGCCCGGGGAGGTGGTGCAGTCACCATCCCTGGGTGTGTTTAACAAAGACTGGATGTGGCACTCGGGGCCAGGGTTTAGTTGAGCTGTTGGGGCTGGGCTGGACTCGATGATCTCGGAGGTCTCTTCCAACCTGGTGATTCTGTGATTCTGTTGTGAAAAACAGAGTTCACTTTCCTGGTAAATTTTAAGAAATAGGCTTAATGATAAAAAAATAAGACTATTAAGGGACAGATTAAGTAAAAGACAGTAAGGCCAGCCAGGTGACTAGGCATTCAGCTAAGTGCACAACCTGCTATTTCAGAGACATTCTTTAAATACCCTTTCTATTGTATCAATCTGTTGAATATTCATATTTTTCCATAAACTAGTTTCCATATTCCAGCATGTTTAGCATGGCCCCTCTTTGGTTCAGCCTTTTTAGAACATTTGTGTTTCTGGGCTGTGTCTTCATTATCACCTCCAGCTCGGGCCTTGGTCCATGCTTTCTTCAGATGGGAGATGCTGATAGCTGGTGTATCAATAGCAGAGTCTTCTTTCCATGTTCACGGGATGTTCTCCTGACCAAACAGACAGTTCAAGCAACTCCTATATCAACTACTACCACTACTATGCCTAATTTATATCCTTACCACAAAGTTATTAATCATACAGCACACATCTTGCGAAAAGCCAACTTTATATTATAAACTTATCACACTGTGAATTCTGTGAATTCCGTTAATTCCGTGAATTCCGTGATTTCTGTGATTTCTGTGATTTCTGTGATTTCTGTGATTTCTATGAATTCTGTGAATTCTGTGAATTCTGTGATCCTGTGATCAAACCCAGCCCTTTCCAACCTTGCTCTCAGTGACGACTTTTCAGCGCGAGCGAGGCAGAAATCAGTGACAAACTCAAACCAGGCTTGTCCTCCCCCCTCCCCTCCCCTGGTACCCCCCAGTGATATTTTGTGTATTAAAAAGGCAGAGGAAAATCAAGTTGATAAGGCACAAACCCCAGCAGCTCGTGACTTTCAATCAGCGCCTCGGGCTCCCCAGGGCTCTGGAGGGCTCTCGTTGCTAAAAGGGTGTGCTCAGAACAGCGGGATCCAGGGCATCTTGAGAGGCTGATGAAGGAGGGGAAAGAAAGCATTTTCCTCCCAAATCCTCCCGGGGTTTAGGGTTGAAAGAAAGGGCAGGTTGGCAAATGCAGTGATGTCAGTGCTCTGCTGGGATAGAAAATGTGGTCGCGGTAATTTAGAGCGAAATACATCATAAAACCTTGTCATAAAATCATAGAATGGCCTGGGTTAGAAAATCCCCTTTAAATCCCTTGTGTTGGACAAAGGGAGCAACACTCCTATAAACTGTTGATGATATTCGAGTTGTAATTTATAAACAGTCTCCTCAAACATTGCGGTATTTGCAATGTATTTATATCATATTATGTAAGATAAATGGCTGGCAAACATTCATAAAGTATTTATTGGACATGCCACTGTTTGTTCAATGATTTATAAATCAATGCTGGGAAACGGGAAGTGGTGGCAGAGTTTCAGATAAATTAGTTGCAAAATATTTGCTGTGCATCAATAATTCTGATATTAATTGGTTTAGGCCTTATCTGCAAGTGCCTTGGGAATGATTTACAGTTCACTTTCTCTCCAGGCCTGGGCACAGGGGGCTGGAATTCCTGATCAGGCTGGGGCCAGGCCTGGGTGTTCACAGTCCTGGTTCTGTCCAGAGATGGATCTGGTTTGGAACAATTTGGGATGATCCAGGAGGATCCAGGGGGAATCTGGAAGGTTCTGGAAGGATCCAGAGATTATTCTCATGAAGAATTCCCAGATTTTTGGGGATTGAGGAGATCCAAGGTGGTCCTAAGCTATCCAGGAAGTATCTGAAAGTCCAGGGGGGGATCTGGAAGGTTCTGGAAGGATCCAGAGATGATTCTCATGGAGAATTCCCAGACTTTGGGGCACTGGGGAGATCCAAGATGGTCCTGAGGTATCCAGGAAGGATCTGGAAGGTCCAGGGGGGATCTGGAAGGTCCAGGGGATATCTGGAAGGTTCTGGAAGGATCCAGAGGTGATTCCCATGGAAAATTCCCAGCTTTTTGGGTCCTGGGGAGAACGAAGATGGTCCTGAGGTATCCAGGAAGGTCTGGGAAGCTCTGGGATGACCCTGAGGGATCTGGAAGGTTCCGGAAAGTCCTGGAAGAATCCAGGGGATGATTCCCATTGGGAATTCCCTATTTCCTGGTGATGATGGAATCACTCTGGGATGGTTCTGAGGATCTGGGATGGCCCTGAGGGTTCTGGAAGGCTCTGGAAGGTTCTGGAAGGATCCAGAGGTGATTCCCATGGAGAATTCACAGATTTTTGGGCACCAAGGAGATCCAAGATGGTCCTGAGGTGTCCAGGAAGGGCTGGGAGGCTCTGGGATGGCTCTGAAGGATCTGGAAGGTTCCAGAAAGTTCTGGAAGGATCCAGGAGATGATTCCCATCAGGAATTCCCTACTTCCGAGTGATGATGGAATCACTCTGGGATGGTTCTGGGGGATCTGGGATGGCCCTGAGGGATCTGGAAGATACTGGAAGGATCCAGAAGGATCCAGAGATGATTCCCATGGGGAATTCCCAGTTTTTTTAGGGCTGGGGGTGAGGGAGAGACACAAGATGGTCCTGAGGGCTCTGGTTTGTGCATCTTCCTTGAAGACTCCTTGGAGCAGGATTAGGATTGGCAGGATGTCCAGGAATGAGCTGTTCCCTCCCTCTGCTCCCCCTGCAGCATTAAATCACAGAATCCTGGGACGGTTTGGCTTGGAAGGAGCTGCAATCCCACCCAGGGCCACCCCTGCCATGGCAGGGACACCTCCCACTGTCCCAGGTGCTCCAGCCTGGCCTTGGATATCGGGAGCCTTGGCTATCCCCGGAGCACTGGGAGAAATCTTAAAACTTGAATTCTTGCCTCTTAAAACCTGAATTCTTGCCCCAGTCTCAAGGAGTGAGAACGTCTTCACTGCACACGCCAGGAGCTGGTGGCCAGTGGTCACCAGGTTACAGGGGTTTTAAAGGTTCATTACCCAATAATTTACTGCCACAGAGACTGTTTTAACTTTTATGTTTTATGTGTGTTTATGATTGTTTTAACTTTTTTTGTTTTAGCAATGGCTAATTAAAATGTCCTGCCACAGTGGGGGCATTTTTTATCGAATTCTATAGTGACACACAAACTTACTTGCTACACCTTAAAACTTTTTTACTATTTCTGTAACTGCTTCTATATCCAAACTTTAAAACCTTCAAACTTTCCTCTACTGAGCTTAATATGTTTCTATCTAAACTACAAACCCACGTTCTTGCTGATGGTCTCTAAATTTGGAAGCTTTTCCAAGGTCTCAGGTCAAACCCTGTATTCATTTCTGTGTTTGGGCCTGCAGGCACAAGGTTTAGAGAATTTTCTGTGCCTGGAATTCCCACATTTGGCACTCCCAGGGATCCAGGGGCAGCCACAGCTTTTCTGAGAATTCCATCCCAGCTCCTCCCCACCCTCACAGCCAGGAGTTCAGTCCCAATATCCCACCCATCCCTGCCCTGTGGCAATGGGAAACCATTCCCTGTGTCCCTCCATCCCTTGGGAATTTTCTCTCTCCTTGTTTCCTGCAGCTCCATCAGGTCCTTGGAGGTCACCCCAAAGATAACAATCCCAACCCTCCCAGTCTTTCCTCCATCCCTCTGATCCCCCTGGGGCTCCTCTGGGCTCTCTCCAGCCTCTCCAGGATTCAGAAGAGCTGGAAACACCAAGTGTGACCCCTCAGAGTGAATCTCACAGAGGTCCCGAGACCCCTGGAAATGGTTTAAGCCCACCCTGTGCTTTCTGGGGCACCTTGAGCGTCTTAGAAAACCTTCTGTAAAAACTGGATTATCAAAGGATGGCTAAAAGAACATTTAAAGCTGCCTCACCAAAGGGTTTTTACAATTATTAAAAAGAAACACCCCAATTTTGCAGCAGCTTTTTTAAGACTCAGGTGAGAGGTTCTGGGTTTTGTTTAGTGGTTGAATCCCTTCACATGGAGCTCATCAGAGGCTCCTTGCTCCTCTTGGGGGGCCCTGGTCACCTCCTTCTCTTTCTAAAATCAACTCAAACGAGGAGATGTGAATCCTTAAAGAACTGACATTGCCCCTGGTGAGATGCAAATGCCTCCTGGTTTGTATTTCTCGATGCAAATAAGTTTTGAAGTAGTGCTTGAATCTCACTCTGGTCCAGTGGATCAGCGTGAGGGCTCTTGGTGCTTTAAACTCATTAAAGTTCAAACTGGAGCTGGGTTTAGAACTGTGGGAATGAAAATAACTTGTACTAATTGGGTGTTGTCAAGTGTGCATCCCTCTCTGCTTATTGTTTTTGTGCAGGTTTCTTAAGGTGCAAGAAGTTATTAAAGTTATTTGAAGTGGATTTAGTTTTTGTTTGATGGGTGATGGAAGCATTCAGAGATGTGGCAATGCCCTGGTGAGGATGGATAAATAAATTAAAATAAATAAATTAAAATCCATCAGCTGCTGTCAAGAGGAGGATACCAGAGTCCAAAGCAACACACCTGGAAATTCACTCCAGGATCTCTGTGTGTTTGGGGTCAGGGAATTGATGTTTTATTCCCATTTAGTAAAGTTAATAATTGCATCAAAATGAAATGGCTCCGAAAAAGGGAATTTTGTGTAGCCACGTTTAGGGGATTTCAGGCACTGTTTTACTCTTTGGAACTTTCAGGTGGGATTTGTGTAGCCCTGTTCTGTTCGTAGGATTTTTGGGATGGGATTTGTGTAGCCCTGTTTTAATCTTGGGAATTTCAGAGTGAGATTTGTGTCGCCCAAATTTGTTTGTGGGAATATTCAGGCAGGATTTGTGTAGCCCTGTTTTACTCTTTAGACCTTTTAGTCCAGATTTTTGCAGCACTGGTTGGCTCTTGGGAATTTTCAGGTGGGATTTGTTTATCCCTGCTTTTTGTTGGTGGGAATTTTTGGGTGGAATTTGTTTAGCTCTGGTTTGCTAGTGGGAATTTTCAAGTAGGATTTTTGTAACTCTGGTTTACTCTCAGGAATTTTTAGCTGAGATTTCTGTAGCCCTGTTTTACTCTTTAGACCTTTTAGTCCAGATTTTTGCAGCATTGGTTGGCTCTTGGGAATTTTCAGGTGGAATTTGTGTAGGTCTCCTTTGTTTGCAGGAATTCCCAGGCAGGATTTTTGTAGCCCCATTTTACTGTGAGAATTTTCCAGGTAGGGTTTGGTCATCCCATTTTAGTCCTGGGAATTTTCATGTGAGATTTGTGTAGCCCTGTGTTTCCCACTGGAAAATTTGGGGTGGGATTTTTTTGTAGCCCTGCTTTGCTTGTGGGAATTTTTTTGGGTGGGATCTGTGTTGCCCTGTTCAGTTTGTGGGAATTTTGGGGTGGGATTTCTGTAGCCATGGTTTGCTCTTTGGAATTTTCAGGTGGGAATTGTGTAGCCCTGTTTTACTCTTTAGATCTTCTAGTCCAGATTTTTCCAGCACTGGATTGTTCTTGGGAACTTTCAGGTGAGATTTGTTTATCCCTGCTCTGTTGGTGGGAATTTTGGGATGGGATTTGTGTATCCCTGTTGTGTTGGTGGGAATTTTCAGGTGGGATTTGTGTAACCCTCTTCTGTTTGTAAGAATTTTGGGGTGGGATTTCTGTAGCCATGGTTTGTTTGTGGGAATATTCAGGTAGGATTTGCGTAGCCCTGCTTTGTTTGTGGGAATTTTTTGGGTGGGATCTGTGTTGCCCTGTTGAGTTTGTGGGAATTTTGGGGTGGGATTTCTGTAGCCATGGTTTGTTCTTTGGAATTTGCAGGAGGGAATTGTGTATCCCTGCTTTGTTCGTGGGAATATTCAGGTGGGATTTGTGTAGCCCTGTTTTACTCTTTAGATCTTCTAGTCCAGATTTTTCCAGCACTGGTTGGCTCTTGGGAATTGTCAGGTGGGGTTTGTTTATCCCTGCTTTGTTGGTGGGAATTTTGGGATGGGATTTTTGTATCCCTGCTTAGTTTGTGGGTATTTGGGTGTGGGATTTGTATAGCCCTGTTCTGTTTGTAGGAATTTTGGGGTGGGATTTGTGTAGCCCTTGTTTGTTCTTTGGACTTTTCAGGAGAGAATTGTGTGTCCCTGCTTTGTTCATGGAAATTTTCAGGTGGGATTTGTGTAGCCCTGATTTGCTTTAGGGAATTTTTGGGTGGAATTAGTGCAGCCCTGGTTGATTTGGGGGACTTTTCAGGTGGGAATTGTGCATCCCTGCTTTGTTTGTGGGAATTTCTGGGTGGAATTTGTATAGCTCTGCTTTGTTTGTGGCAATTTTCAGGTGGGATTTGTGTAGCCCTGTTTCGTTGAGAATTTTTGGGTGAGATTTTGTGTCAAACCTTCCAGGCCTGGGTGGAACCCCCACGCTGGGGGTTGCTGTGGTTCCTGGACCTTTTTGGGGCTCCTGCTGCAATAAGCACAGAGAACAAACCTCCTGTGACAGCCCCGGCAGCACCCCCAGGAAATGTCAGGTATTTCAGGCAACAAAATGAGTTTAAAACCTGAGGAAAGCTTCAGGAAGCGCTGCAGGGAGCCCTCCCTTCCTCCTCAGCATCCCTGAGATGATCTCAGTGAAAAACAGGGAATTTGTCGTGTCCAGCCCCTGCTCTGTGCCCCACCTGCCCTTCCCCTCATGTCAAACCTTGTCTCTTTAAAAGAGCAGCTTGTCTGGGCAGGGCCTGCCTGTTCCAGCAGCTTTTTGGTGGAGCTCTGCACGCTCTGCCAGGCTTTGATAAATAATGCAAATGACAGGCAGGTCGATAGAGATGTAGATGAAGTAAAACAAGTCTGCTCTGCAGCATCTGAAGGCTGAGAGTTAAATTAAGTGATGGAGATGATAAAGGGCTGCTTGTTAGAGCTGAGCAGGACCTGAGCTGGGAACACCTCGTTAAAGGTTGGAGCTGCTCAGCTCTCCAGCCCCACGTTCAGGGAATTTCTGTCTGTGCCCATCAGGCAGAAAATCAGTTTATGGCTTCAGAAGTGCAGGAAAATACAGGCTGCTCTAAATTGAGCAACTAGATACAATGTGGGGAATAAAGGGTGGAAATTTAGGGAGGAAAGCTGCTGGCAGCAAAGGGAAAAACCTCTCATTGGCACCGTGTCCAAAGGGCCTTTAGAGCAGTTGTATTTTGGGATAAGGTTAAAAGAGGGATGTGAGCTTTCACCCCAGCAGGAACCTTTAGCACTGCATCATTAAGGCTGGAAAAGGCTCCAAGTCCAGCATTTCAGCAAATCCCACCCTGCCCATCAATCCTCTCATGAAGTGCCAGCTCTGCTTTTTTTTTTTTTTTTTTTTTTTTTTTTTTTTTTTTTTTTTTTTTTTTTTTTTTTTACCCGTCAGGGTGGGTTTTAAAAAGCTGACCCTCTGCTTTTATGTGATGCTTCTCCTCATTTTTATGCACAGAGTGGATATTTTGGGCTGCAGCCAGGGCAGACCTGGCCAGGCCCGAGGTGTGGCTGTGTGTGAATGCAAAGATTTATTTTTAGCACTTTTTGGACTTGCCAGGTGAGGAAAATCCTGCTGGTGTCCCTTAGGTGTGGAGATTCCACAGGCTGGGACCAGGAGGATGCTGAACCTGTGCCAGGGGCTGAAAATACTTTGTGGGTCACAACAGAGATGGACTGGGAGGGGTGGAAAGGCCCAGAGCCATAAACTCCAATTATCCTCCCCTATTTTCTCCTAGAAGCTGAGTCTGGCAGGTTTTAAGTGCTTTTTCCTCCCTTTTTTTTCTTCCAGAAGCTGAATCTGGCAAGTTTTAAGTGCTTTTTCCTCCAAGTTCCACCTCTTCAGCTCTCGCTGCCTCAGTTTCCCTGAGTATCTACTTGGGGACCATCCATGGAAAACACCAGCAGCTTTTCCCTCTCGTTTGCATGAGCAGCACACAGAATTCTGGCAGGTTTTTCAGCCCTGCTTTATTTTGGGGGAATCTGGGGGTAGGATTTGTTCAGCCCTGATTCGTTTGTGGGAATTTTCAGGTGGGTTTTCTGTCACCCTGGTTTACTCTGGGAATTCTTGGTTGGGATTTCTGTCACCCTGGTTTAGTCTGGGAATTTTTAGGGTGGAATTTCTGTGATCCTGCTTTACTATGGGAATTCTTCGTTGGGATTTGTGACCCTGGGTTACTCTGGGAATTTTTGGTTGGGATTTCTGTGACCCTGGTTTACTCTGAGAATTTTCAGGTGGGATTTGTGTCACCATGGTTTACTCTGAGATTTTTTGGTTAGGATTTCTCTCACTCTGGTTTACTCTGGGAATTTTTGGGGTGGGATTTCTGTCACCCCAGTTTACCCTGGGAATTTTTGGTTGGGATTTCTGTGATACTGGTTTACTCTGGGAATTTTCAGGTGGGATTTCTTTGACCCTGGTTTACTCTGGGAATTCTTGGAGTGGGATTTCTGTGACCCTGCTTTTCTCTGGGAATTTTTGAGGTGGGATTTCTGTGACCCTGCTTTACTCTGGGAATTCTTGGTTGGGATTTCTGTAACCCTGGTTTACTCTGAAAATTTTTGGGGTAGGATTTCTGTGACCTTGGTTTACTCTGGGAATTCTTGTTTGGGATTTCTCTCACCCTGGTTTACTCTGAGAACTTTTGGGGTGGGATTTCTGTGACTCTGGTTTATTCTGGGAATTTTTGGGGCAAGATTTCTGTGACCCTGGTTTACTCTGGGAATTCTTGGTTGGGATTTCTGTGACACTGCTTTACTCTGGGAATTTTCAGTTGGGATTTCTGTGACCTTGGTTTACTCTGGGAATTTTTGAGGTGGGATTTCTGTGACCCTGGATTACTCTGGAAATTTTGGTTAGAATTTCCCTCACCCTGGTTTACTCTGGGAATTTTTGGGTGGGATTTGTGTAACCCTGGTTTATTCTGAGATTTTTGGGGGTGGGGTTTATGTGACCCTGCTTTACTCTGGGAATTCTTGGTTGGGATTTCTGTCACCCTGGTTTACTCTGAGAATTTTTGGGGTGGGATTTCTTTGACCTTGGTTTACTCTGGGACTTTTTGGGGTGGGATTTCTGTGACCCTGGTTTACTCTGGAAATTTTTGGTTGGAATTTCTCACTCTGATTTACTCTGAGAATTTTTTGGTTGGGATTTCTGTGTCCCTGCTTTACTCTGGGAATTTTGGGGATTTGTGTAGCCCTGCTCTCACTCTTCCAACTGCAGAAAACCCTTTCAAGAAAAGCTGGTTGGCAACACCAGCAAAGTGGAGATTATTTATAAACCCCAATAATTTATATTTTTTTAATAATGACCTCCTTGTTCAGGGGCTCTCCAGTGTCCCATCGGCAATTCGAGGGGGTGGGAGTGTCACTCACCCCCCTGATGGCAAAGGGGACCCCAGGAAAACTCAATATTTGTCCTCTCTCCTGTGAATCCCAGACCTGTAACCACCCAGGGAAGGGAGGGAAGGCTGGAACCCTGGCTAGGAATATTTATATTGGAATATTTATATTGGAATATTAGTGGTTGTTTTAGTGTAAATGACAGCAGAGTGGAATCCTTCCCTGCAAAAACATCTCCATTCCTGTGAAAATATGGAAATATTATATAAAAGCCTTTTAGAGGCACAGTGTAAGCTGACAGCTCTGTGTCAGGATTATTGGAGAGTCATTTAGGCCAAATTTTCTTGGTGTATTCACTGGAGTAATTGATTTTTTGGGGCAGAGCAGGAGTGATGTTATTCAATTAAAAAGGCCTAACGTGAAGATTTTTGAACCAGCAAGAAGCAAAGTTTTGGAAAAGACATCAAGTCCATCTAAACAAGAGAAAGAAAAAACATGTTGGGGTTTGGGGGATTTTATTTTTTTTTTATTTTTAAGGAAGAGCTTGATGAATGTCAGCTTTTAAAACTCATAAAAAGCAGCAGTTAAGAAAAATGTGGTTTGGGGGTTGTTTTTGTTTGTTTGTTTTTTGTTTTTTGGGTGGGTTTTGTTGTTTTTGGGGGGGGTTTTTTGGGGGGTTTTTTGGGGGTTTTTTGGGGGTTTTTTGGGGGGTTTTTTTCGCTTTGGTATAGATTTAGCTGCATCATTTTGGGCCTCCTATGTGGAACCGAGTTTTTTCAGTCAAGTTTCCAAACCTCCTAAAAGCCATCAATATTTCAGAAGCACAAGAAAGTTGGTTTACAAACTGTTGGTTTCTATTAAATAATATATCTATACTTGTGAAGAAAACAAAAAATCGATGGCGACTGCAAGTTTGGCTCTGAAAGAATCCTACAGAAATGTCAGCAGCTCTTTTCTGGCCTCTTTCTATTGTGCCCATCAAATGATTTTCAATATTGGCTTTTACTTTGGGCTAAACTTTATGCTGAACATTCCTGGGGGAGCCTAAACTCATTTATTTTATCCTCAAGGGGGAGTTTACAGAGCTCTTTAAGTGTTTCTCTGAGAAGTGGCAGTGGAATGATGGGCAATGAAATGCCCTGCACTGGGAAGATCCCATTTTCCATGAGAAAATCCCAATTTTTCCCTCTCACTGCCCCTGTTGGAGCCAGGGCTGGTTCCAGGGGTTGTGTTTAGGGGGTGATGCTCAAACCTCCTGCCCCAAGTGGCCAAAAGGTTAAGAAATAAACCCAAACAAATTAAAACTCTTTTTTTTTTTTTTTCCAAACCACCAGCAGTTTGATGAGAGAGCTGGGAAGATTTTGGGGGCCTGTGGTGATTATTTCCTTTTTCAATACCACGTTATAATTACAATTTCCCTTCCTGATGGCCTGTTTTAGGTGCTTTTACACCTAAAAAAAAAATAGAGAATGGCCAACACTGAGCAGATCATTGAATAATCTATTCAGTTCAGAAATATTGTTAAACATCCTCTGACCTTTGGGGTTTTGAGATCACCTGTAACAATCCCCACAGATGATCCTTGTGGGTCCCTTCCAGCTCAGGATATTCCAGGATTTTATGATAACAGATGCACTTTTTAAAATGAAACTGATTTATAAATGAGCAAGGATTACCCCCTGTGTCTGTCTATAATCAGCATTACAGTATAACCTGGTTTTAAGGGGAATTTTATGTGGAATCCAGTCCTGGATTGCAGTGGAGGTGCTGGTGCTGCAAGGGGAGGGAGCTCTCAGTAAAATACTTGGAGTTTGTAAAAACAGTCAAGCACTGCTTGTGGGGAGCAAGAATGTGGGCCTGAGAGATTTTATCCTGCTGGCAGCTGTTAACCTTTCCCCAAGGAAAAATTTCCCAAGAAAGCTCCTCCTCAAAACAATCCTGGCAAACAACTCTCCTTTCCCAGAACAATCTTTCTCCAGGGGGTGTTTTGCTGTTTCTCTGGTTTAACCAATGGCATTAGAGAGGTGTCATTCCTATTCCCCAACCATGGTCAGTCTGGATGGGAACACCTTATAAAAGGTGGTGAGAATTAGACAATAAAGCCTTTTTTCTGTGCTCTTTGCCTTCTGAAATATTTGGAGTCTCTCATCTTTCTTTTGTGTCCTACAGCAACACTCAAGTGCCAGACCCAGAGGTGTTTTGGACATTTCCAGGGATGGGGACTCTGGGGACAGCCAGGGCTGGGCAGGTTTAGAAACTTGTATTAATCAAACTAATTACAGCAGGAATGGATTTAACGTGCCACCAGGAGATGTTGCTGTATTCAATTCTGGGAGCTGTTACTTTTTGGGAGCCTGCAGAATCTGTTCCCTTCTGGAACAAGGTTGGGATGTTCTTGTGTTACTGTAGGACACGAAAGAAAGACTCCAAATATTTCAGAAGGCAAAGAGCACAGAAAAAAGGCTTTATTGTCCAATTCTCACCACCTTTTATAAGGTGTTCCCATCCAGACTGACCATGGTTGGGGAATAGGAACGACACCTCTCTAATGCCATTGGTTAAACCAGAGAAACAGCAAAACACCCCCTGGAGAAAGATTGTTCTGGGAAAGGAGAGTTGTTTGCCAAGATTGAGAAGAAACTTTCTTGGGAAATTTTTCTTTGAGAACAGATTAGCAGCTGCCAGCAGGATAAAATCTCTCAGACCCACAAATATCAGGCCCACACTTGGGGACAGGGGTTGGTGGTGCTGGGTGGGTTCAATGATCCTCAGTGTTGCTGTTTTACACCACAAGGACACAGACTCTGAGATTCAGGAGGCTGAAAATGACTCCTTTATTTCTGGGATGTGTCTCCCTTTTCTACTATTTCACACAGACCAATTGGATTGGTGACACAAAGACAAACCTCTTCACTCCCATTGGGCAGAGCAGAGGGACAGCAAGGAGAAGTCCCTCCTGGGGAAAGGAATGAAGAACAAAGTTCCAGTTCCAAAAACATTTCTCCTGTTCACAGAAAATTCCCTGGGAAAAGAATTTCAGAAAACCAAAACACCTCAGGCACAGAACCAGGGCTGCACCTCAAGGTCTTTCCCATTCTGTTCCCTTTAGCAGTTTCCCAGTTTGTTGCCCCAAATTCCCTGTTTGTGCCTCCAGCCGGTGATTCCAGCTGCACATGGACTGGGGAAAGGTCAGGAGTGGGAAGGAGCAGCTGCTTTTGGGGGAAGGTAGAGAACAGCAGCTCCAGTAGCTGCCAGAATTAGTTAAATCTCCATCTTCAGCCTTAACACCTACAACCACCTTCATGCCCTGGAAATTTGAAGCAGAAATGCTGAAGTTGCAGCAATTTGCTGCTTTTTCTTGCCTGATTCCAGCATGGAAAATGAAGCTGAGATAAACTGGGAGTATCCAAATGATTTGTAAGTATCTGGACTAATGAATGAGTTAGAGCTCTGTCAATATTTGCAGCCAGGGCTGTGGAATTAGCGTGGGTAATGCATGCAGGAGATGTAATTTTCAATTTACTTATCAATGTAAACATTCATTTAAAGCCGAAGGTAAGCCTGGTTTACAGAACTTGGCTTGCTGGGAAAGCAGGGAAATTTATCGTTTACATTTTCCAAGGGGCGGCTGCTCACAGATACCCAAACCAGGGGTATTTTGGTGTTGTTTTGCTGTGCAAAATTCAGTTCTCTCCTAAACACCAAACCAGGTTCTTGCATCTGTCCTGGGTTGTGGTGTAGGATGTGCACACAGTATTTATTCCATCCCCATCCCCATGAGCTGTTGGAACCAGGTGGGGCAGTGTTTTCCCAGGCCCCTCCTTTGGGCTCTTCTGCTCATGGCCCATCAATGCCTTGCCCAGGACTCACAGGGAACTCCCTCCAGGAGCTCTCTCTGTTTAATGGGCCATCAAGGAGCCACTGCACGACTCCTCATCCCATTGGGAGATGCTCCCAATGCCCAGGGGGAGGAGCCAAGCATTCCCACCTGGAGAGAATCTGGGATTTGGGACAGGACAAGCAGCCCTGAGCCACTGGATTCCCAGAGGAGCAGAGCTCCGAGACCTTTCTGTGGGATCACTGCTTCAGGAAGAGCCCCTCACCTGGACTGCTCCCACCACCCTGCTCAGGGTGTGTTCTGACTCTGTCAGTGCTCCTTTGTGTTATTGCATTGATTTGATTTTATTTTACCTTTTTACCTTTCTCCTTATTAAATTGTATTTCTGACTTGGAGCCTCTCACTCGTTTTGCTTTCAAACCACGCATCCCATGGAAGATGACTTGATGTGTTATTCCAAGTATATTTTTCCACAGATATTGCGTGTTTTCACCCTGAGAACACAAGGAACTCTTTCCCAAAGCAAATCTTTTTGTCTCACTCCTTTTTTTCCCCCTTATTGTCGAGCTGATCATCATCTCATCCATAATGGATGTGGGACTGAGAAATTCCAGGGAGTTCACATTTGCCAGCGTCGCCCAGGGAAGGAATTCTCTCCTAAAGATCCAGGTTTAATATAAAAGAGGAATAGCTGATATTACCACGTTCAGACCAAAAAGCTGGTAATGGAGCCCTGCTGATGCTTTAATATCAGCTGGATTCTGTTTTAGGGTAATTTTTGGAGGTTGGATTTGTAGTTCTGTGATGAGGAGCTGGAATAAAAAATAAATATACAGGAATATATACATTAATATATATACGTATGTATATATTAATATATATTATATAATATAATATATATAATTTATATAATTATATATAATATAATATATATTAATATATTATATTAATATACAATATATATTATATTATATATAATTATAATATATAAAATATATAATTATAATATATGTTATATATTATATATTATATTATATGAATATATTAATATATTAATATATAATATAATATATTAATATATAATATAATATATATAATTTATATAATTATATATAATATATTATATAATATGGTATGTGTGTATATATACATATATTATATTATATTATATTATATTATATTATATTATATTATAGGAATAAAAGCCCTAAAAAATCTCCTGCCCTGGAGCTACGTGTCAGGAAAATACCTCTCAGAGAGATTTCTTTTCAATTGTGATCAGACTGAAGGAATTTGATATTTTTTGGGGATATGATAAAAATGTGGCAGAGGAGCTCAGTTTATCCCAGAGTTATTGATGCAGCAGAGCACAAGGGTTGGTGCACAGCTGCTTAAATCAACAGTTTTGCTTTATATCTCAGTTAACATTCTCCCAGGGAAAGGAAACAATTGATCCCTTCAAAACTTGTTCTTGCTTGACACCACCTTTTTTTTGAAGTGGTTCAGGTCGGGCCTGGCAGGGGGAGGTGAATTATCCAGCACTTCTCGTTCCCTGCTGAGCTCCCTGTGGCTGTTGTTTTATGGAAATCACTGGGATATTGCCGTTCTGCCCAATCTCTGCCCTGGTGGGATTTTTAGTCCAGGCCACTGCACCAAAATCTTCTGGAAGTTTCTCCCCCAGCCTCTCCAGGTGGGAGGAATTGGTGAAGTGCAGGAATGGGATGAAGGCTCTGTAGGGAAAATGTAGGCTAAAAAAAACCCCAGAGAGATGGGGAGGGATAGAAATAACCATAATTTTGAAAAATAATTATTTTGAGAATAATTAAATTATTGAGAATAATTATTATTTTATTATATTATAATATATTGAGGAACAACCTTAAATTTTGGCACTAACTGGGACATTTTGAACATTTTTTGAAGTGTTTCAGGTCAGGCCTGGCAGGGGGAGGTGAATTATCCAGCACTTCTCGTTCCCTGCTGAGCTCCCTGTGGCTGTTGTTTTATGGAAATCACTGGGATATTGCTGTTCTGCCCAATCTCAGCCCTGGTGGGATTTTTACTCCAAAATCTTCTGGAAGTTTCTCCCCCAGCCTCTCTGGGCAGGTGGAATTGATGGAGTGCAGGAATGGGATGACGGCTCTGTGGGGGAAATGTGGGCTAAAAAAAGAAAACCCACAAAGACAGGGGAGGCAGAGAAATAACCTTAATTTTGAGAAATAATTGTTTTGAAAACAATTATATTATTGAGAATAATTATAATTTTATAACATTATTATATTATAATATATTGAGAAATAACCTTAATTTTTGGCATTAACTGGGACATTTTGAACATTTTTTGAAGTGTTTCAGGTCGGGCCTGGCAGGGGGAGGTGAATTATCCAGCACTTCTCGTTCCCTGCTGAGCTCCCTGTGGCTGTTGTTTTATGGAAATCACTGGGATATTGCTGTTCTGCCCAATCTCTGCCCTGGTGGGATTTTTTACTCCAAAATCTTCTGGAAGTTTCTCCCCCAGCCTCTCTGGGTGGGTGGAATTGATGGAGTGCAGGAATGGGATGACGGCTCTGTAGGGGGGAATATGGGCTAAAAAAAAAAACCACAGAGACAAGGGAGGGAGAGAAATAACCTTAATTTTGAGAAATAATCTAAATATTTGGTATTAACTGGGACATTTTGAACATTTTTTGAAGTGTTTCAGGTAGGGCTGAGCAGGGGGAGGTGAATTATCCAGCACCTTTTGTCCCTTGCTGAGCTCCAATGGGATGAAGGCTCTGTGGGGGAAATGTGGGCTAAAAAACAAAACAAAACAAAACAAAAAAAAAAAAAAAAAAAAAAAAAAAAAAAAAAAAAAAAAAAAACACCAGGGGAGGCAGAGAAGAGAAATAACCATAATTTTAGAGAAATTATTATTTTGAGAATAATTATATTATTGAGAATAATTATAATTTTATAACATTATTATATTAAAATATATTGAAAAATAACCTTAATTTTTGTCATTAACTGTGAGGTGGAGGAGCTGAGTGAGGAGGAGCAGAGCAGCCCCTGTGCTGGGCCAGCAGCAGAGCCGGGGGACAAAGCCCAGGCAGGACCAGCTGTGCACAGGCACTGCAGGAGGCAGAGACACATCCCTGAACAGCTGTGCACACAGGAGCCTTGGGGGGGTACAGGTGTCTGTCTCTGCCTGGGCCAGCCCTGACACCTCACAGGGAAGGGTTTGGTATCAGGATGAACCTCACCCACCCCTGTGAGTTCTTGTTTGCCCCAAGGAGTGAAGCAACGACAGCAGGAGAAAAGAGGAGGCTGTTCTGGGTTAACTGCTGCCTTTATCCATCATTTATTTATTTATCTGCCCCAGCAGACACCCCTCAGCAGAAGCAGCAGGGAAAAAGGGAGGGAAAAAAAAGAGGGAAACCCCCCAATGTGACACCTTTTGTTGGGGGAGGAACTGAGGGATGGGTTTAACTGGGGACAAATCAGGGCCCAAGGGGGTCTGGCTCTGCAGGTAAATGACACACAGTGTAACAAATCAATAACTCGGGTGGGGAGGCAGCTGAAGTCTTGTCCAATCACTTGGGGCCCTCACTGGGACTTTCCAGACTGTTGGGAGAGACCCCAAAGTGACAGACAAGGCCCAGGGGCTGAAAAACTTCTGACTGACACATAACTGGGGTTGGGGTAAAACCAATAAGGGTGTAACATGGGTGACATGGGGCCAACCATTACAACTTATAAAAATGAACTTAATACAAGGAACAAATACATACATAAAACTGATAAAACCAAAACCACACCACTACAGGGGGGAAGGAGCTGCCAGGGAATCCAGGCTGGGGATAAACAACTGCTCCTGCCTGAGCCCTGGCTGTGTGCATTGCTCAGCCCCAGGGGACGGGGCCGAGCCCCAGGTGGGAGAACTCCTGGCACCAGGAATTGTGGGGATGCATTTCCCACACCCAGCAAGTGGCTGCCATACAGGGAACAGTTTAAGACTCACCCCTTGAATTTCTGATAAGGTGAAGAACCCAGAAACTTCTTTACTGTTCTGACAGTAACGGGCTCAGCACCGAGAGAGAAGCGCCCATTGAACCTTTTCCCTGTTCTTCACATCCTGCCCCTCTCCCTGTGGCAGCGAGGCAAACTGTCCTCCTAAAACATGAGCTGTTTGGGAAGGAGCACAGAGAGGCTTTTTGGGGTGTTTCTAGCAGAGTGTCAGAGGTTTTCTCAGACACCTGTGCTCAGCTTTTTTGTTTGTTTGTTTTCTGTAACCTTTGTTATTTTACATTCACTAAACCTTTTACTCTACAAAGAGTAGAAGAACAGTCTCGGTCCAATTATTTTAAGCCAATCTGCAAGGGCTGGACCCTTAGAGACTGATACATTCACAGGTGGTTCAGGACACTCTGGCCAGGGTTAAACTGCACCAAGGGGTGTCTGTGAGCGTGGCAGGGCTGCAGCACAGACCCCTCACAGCCCAGCTCCTCCCAGGCCCAGTTCTTGCCACAGGCTTCTGCAGCAGCTTTGGGGAAACACGCTGGGGATGTGCTGTGCAGAGCCTGCTGCTCATCATCCAACCCCAGCAATCCATTTCCTTCCACAGCCCCTCCCAACAGCCAGGGCTGGCTGCCCTTTGCTCCCCCATCAGAGCTGGGGCAGGTCACTGCTCCCCACCAGCACATGTGAGGCAACTCCTTGATCTTCAAATCCTTTCCCTCAGATTGATCCCTGTAAAGGTTCCTGAGAGGTTCCCAGCTTGATTTTGGGAGCAGAGCAGGGCTTTGCTCCCTGTTGCTGTTTGATCAGTGAGTCCTCAGTTATTTTCCTGAGTTTTGGGGCCACGAGTGGCTGAGGCTTTGTAGATTTAACATCAGCTTTTGTGCAGGGACACTGAACCTCCCGGGAGCTTTGAAGTCCCCAGAGCCACAGCACTGAGGTGACATCAGGGAGGGCACAACACCCTCCAAAACAGACCCTGCAGGTGTCAAATGCACAGCTCTGGGTACACTGTGAGTCTCAGCTGCTCAGATCCTCTCTGTGCAGGGTAAATTAAACACATCACAGTTGTTTGCACCCAAAGAGGGGGAACTGGGCTGTTTCTGGAAGAAAAATTCAGGGTTGAATTGCTGTGCCACAGCCTGTGGTGCTGTACAAACCATAATTCCAGGGCTTTGGGGTTTTGGGCTGTGCAGGGAAGTTAAACAGCTCAGTTGTGTACCCAGAGTCTTCAGACCTGGCTTTTTAGGAATGTGGATGACACAACCACACAGATTTGGCTCTGAAATCAGTGGGTTGCTCTCAAAAGGAGAGATGAGCCTGGGCCTTGTCCTTTTCTCATTCCTTTTGCTTTGGGTGTCAAGTGCACAGCTCTGGGCACCCTGTGAGTCTCAGCTGCTCAGATCCTCTCCGTGCAGGATAAATTAAACAGACCATGATTGTTTGCACCCAAAGAAGGGGAACTGAGCTGTTTCTGGTAGAAAAACCACTGGAGTTTGGGGCTGAATTGCTGTGCCACAGCCAGACGTGGCTTTTTAGAAATGTTGATGACACAAGCACACAGATTTGTCTCTGAAATCAGTGGGTTGTTCTCAAAAGGAGAGATGAGCCTGGGCCTTGGCTTTTCCTTGTTCCTTTTCCTTCAGGAGTCCAGTGCACAGCTCTGGGTACTCTGTGACTCTCAGCTGCTCAAATCCTCTCCATGCAGGATAAATGAAACACACCACGGTTGTTTGGAGCAGAGAAGGACACACTGGTGGCTCAGGTGGTGCTGCCCGTGGGGCAGGGCTGTTTGAGAGGCTCCCTGTGCCTCTGCCACATCCAGCTCCCCTGTGCTCCTGTCACAGGGCCATCAACACCTCCGAGTGCTGACTTATTCTGGCATTTCCCCGGGTCCCTGCAGGCTCAGCATGGGATGGGCCGGCCGGGGTTTGTTGTTTTCTTTCCTGGGCAGGTTCAGTATTTACATGGGCAGCGTGGGTTTCATCCTTTCCCTTTATCCCCTGCATTTGACAGACAGGCAGGAGGGGAAAATCCTTTTAGTCACCCTCCAGCTCTCCCCCGTGCAGGTGCCAGGTGAGAGGGAACCAAGGAATGTGCTGGTGGGGAGCAGTGACCTGCCCCAGCTCTGATGGGGGAGCAAAGGGCAGCCAGCCCTGGCTGTTGGGAGGGGCTGTGGAAGGAAATGGATTGCTGGGGTTGGATGAGCAGCAGGCTCTGCACAGCACATCCCCAGCGTGTTTCCCAAAAGCTGCTGCAGAAGCCTGTGGCAAGAACTGGGCCTGGGAGGAGCTGGGCTGTGAGGGGTCTGTGCTGCAGCCCTGCCACGCTCACAGACACCCCTTGGTGCAGTTTAACCCTGGCCAGAGTGTCCTGAACCACCTGGAAATGTATCCATCTCTGGGGGTCCAGCCCTTGCAGATTGGCTTAAAATAATTGGACCGAGACTGTTCTTCAGAGGGGTTTTGTAGAGTAAAAGGTTTAGTGAATGTAAAATAACAAAGGTTACAGAAAACAAACAAACAAAAAAGCTGAGCACAGGTGTCTGAGAAAACCTCTGACACCCTGCTAGAAACACTCCAAAAAGCCTCTCTGTGCTCCTTCCTAAACACCTCGTGTTTTAGGAGGACAGTTTGCCTTGCTGCCACAGGGAGAGGGGCAGGATGTGAAGAACAGGGAGAAGGTTCAATGGGCGCTTCTCTCTCGGTGCTGAGCCCGTTACTGTCAGAACAGTAAAGAAATTTCTGGGTTCTTCACCTTATAAGAAATGCAAGGGGTGAGTCTTAAACTGTTCCCTGTATGGCAGCCACTTGCTGGGTGTGGGAAATGCATCCCCACAATTCCTGGTGCCAGGAGTTCTCCCACCTGGGGCTCGGCCCCGTCCCCTGGGGCTGAGCAATGCACACAGCCAGGGCTCAGGCAGGAGCAGTTGTTTATCCCCAGCCTGGATTCCCTGGCAGCTCCTTCCCCCGAGGCTCCTGTGTGCACAGCTGTTCAGGGATGTGTCTCTGCCTCCCCCAGTGCCCGTGCACAGCTGGTCCTGCCTGGGCTTTGTCCCCCGGCTCTGCTGCTGGCCCAGCACAGGGGCTGCTCTGCTCCTCACTCAGCTCCTCCACCTCACAGTTAATGCCAAACTCTCAAAACCTGCTGCAAATCCCCTGGCAAGGACCTCAGGGTGCCACATGGGCTGTAAGGTGTTCACAGGGCCAGGGCAGGAAGAGATTCCATGGGAAAATCCTGTGCAGAGGAGCTGGGTGCTGCTCCTGGAGGAGGGGAGCTGTGCTCATCACAGCACTGCCAGGGCTTCTGATTCCTCCTGGGCTTTCACAGTGGCTCCTCTATTTGTTCCTGCTGCATAAGTCAGGACTGCAGAGCCCTGAGCTGCTGCAGAGTCTGCTCTGTCCTGCCTCAGCCCCTGCCTTCCCTCCCTGTCAATTCTGAATTCACATTCCAGAAATCCACGGGCTGAGAGGCAGAGCATGGGACTCTCCCAGAAAAAAAAAAAAAAAAAAAAAAAAAAAAAAAAAAAAAAAAAAAAAGAGTTTCTTGTGCTGTTATCCCAATGAAAAAGCCCCCAATTCATGTCTCAGGAACCCTTGCACCATTCCCTGAGAGCTCCAGGTGCCCATTCTGAGGAGTGGAAATGGTTTCTAATCCCCTAGGTGGGCTTGGGAAGGGCTGGTCTTTGTCCCTTTTGGGGACAAAACCCACTTCATGTCCCAGAACCCCTTCCAGCACTCAGGAACTTTCCTCTGAGAGCTCCAGATACCCAAATTCCCTTCTGAGGACTGGAAGTGGTTTTTGAGCCAGCCGGGTAGGCTTGGGAAGGGCTGTTCTCTGTCCCTCTTTGCTGGGAAGGCCGGGGCTGTGCCTGCAGGGGCAGGGGGCATTTCCAGGAGGGGAAGGGTCCAGTGTCCGGAGGCTCCTGTGTCCCTTTCCAGGAGGGAAATGTTCTGTGTTGTTTCGCAGGAGAGGAAAGGTCTCGTGTCATTTTCTAGGAGGGGCAGGTCCTGTGTTGTACCCAAGGAGGGGAAGGGCCAGGTGTCTGGAGGGGAAGGGGTTGTTTTCCAAGAGAGGAAGGGTCCTGTCTTGTTTTCCAGGACAGAAGGAGTCCCGTGGTATTTTCCAGGAGGGGAAGAGTCTGGTGTTGTTTTCCAGAAGGGGAAGGGTGCTGTTTTTTCCCAGGAGGGGAAGGGTCCTGTGTTATTTTCCAGATGGGAAAGGGTCCCATGTTGTTTCCCAGGAGGGGAAGGGTCCCGTGTTGTTTCCCAGGAGGGGAAGGGTCCCGTGTTGTTTCCCAGGAGGGGAAGGTCCCGTCCCAGCTCAGCTGGCCCTGGCTGTGGGATGTGCTCTGGAGTCACTGGGATCAGGGACACAACCGTGTGCTCCTCCCAGCTGGGAGGAATTTAGGGATCCATCCATCTGGGATAGAGCAGAGGATGAACCTTTTCCTCACCCTAACCCAGATATTCCAACTGGGAAAAGCAGCCACCGTGTCTGGGTTTGCTTTGCCACTGTGGGGTCCCTGAAATTGGGGTCAGGTCTTTTATCAGGGAGGGGATTCTGCTCTTTCCTGGCTCCTGGAGAAGTTTTGAAGATTCCCCAGCACTTCAGAGAAAAAACCTTGCTGTTTCCTCCTGTCCTAATTGTATGGGCAGGAGGGGAATAAGCAATCAGCTCTTTCAGATTTGTCAATTTTCAGAAGCCGTTAAGCCCTCCTGGTTTAATTTTGGTGAAGAGCCGTTCCATTAGGGAGGCAGGGAGGAAAGCATCCCCGCTGCCCCTCGGGACATGCCAAAGTGCTTTAGGATCACTTTGGGCAGTCAGGGATGTGTGAGTAATGACACGTCTGCTCGGGGAAGGGCCTGTGCCCACCCCTGGCAGGGGAGCCTGGCACGGAGCTCCTCCACGGCTTTGCTGCTCCTGCCACCCCTCTCCCTCCTTCAGGAGCCCTCTCCATCTTCTCCTTCCCATCTCTCCCCTGATTTTTATTTTTTTTATTTTTTTTTCCTTTCTTTCCCAGCAAACCTCCGCAGTTAAGGCACCACAAGATGCAACATGACATAATCAATAGAGAAACTTTCCGAGCTTGCCAAGGCTCGAGATTTTTTTTTTTCTTTTTTCTTTCTTTTTATTTTTATTTTTTTCTTTTTTGAAGTGTCTTGCTATCTGTCAGCATGTGCTAATTGAGCCTACACGCCCATATGGCACCTGCTTCCTGCAGGGAAGCGTTTCCATAGCCCTGGAGAGCACAAAGAGTGCCTGGGAGGGAAGCGTTTGCCTGGGAATGTTGAATTCCTGGAAAACAAAGTGGGGATGGTACCCAGGGGGCTCAGTGGAGCCTTTGGTGTCATTGCTGGGCTGCTCAGGACGCTGGCACCGGGTGAGCTGTGCTAGGCTGGGATTAAATTTAGAACTGTGGAGGGTTTAGCTCTGAGGAGGGTGAGAAAAGCGATGTAGGGGGGGTTTCTAACATGAGGAATGGTGGCTGTGCTGCCCAGATATCCCTGGGAGTGCCTCAGTAACAGGTGCACCCACCCCAGCTCAGCTCAGCAGCTGGAATTTCACATTCCCGACCTCCCCAGGGCCATCTCACCAAAACCTCAGCCAGGAGGGTTCAAGGGCTCTCAGGCCCCTGCTCTGGGCTCCACCACAGAATTCAGGAGGCATCTGGCACCCTGGGGAAGGGAGGTGCTCCCTCCCTGCCACAGATGGGCAGACAGAAGGAGAAGGGGCTGCCTGAGCCGTGCATGGAGAATAAAAAAAAATAAAATATCAAAGAGTCATGAGTTTTGCTCTGTGAAGGAAACAAAACACACTCAGTGATGTTCTGAGGGGCTGGGGAGGCTGTGGCTCTGCCAGCCCGGTCACCAGCCCGGGCAGATGTGACAAGAGGCCCGGGAGGTGTGAAATGCCCACAAATGTGTGAATTTGGGTGATGCAGAGCTGGAGGACTCTGCAGGAAACACAAGGAGCTGTGGGCAGGGAGCAGAAGGTTTGGGATCAGTGGGGTTGGCACAAAGCCCTTCTGCACCTCCCAAAACCCCTGAAATGGAAGAGCAGCACCCGAAGAAGGGGAACTGGGCTGTTTCTGGTGGAAAAACCACCTGGGAACTGGAGTTCAGGGCTGGTTTGCTGTGCCACAGCCTGTGCTGCAGTCTGTGATTTATGGTATAAACCATAATTCCAGGCTTTGGGGTTTTGGGCCGTGCAGGGAAGTTAAACAGCTCAGTTGTTGTACCCAGAATCTTCAGACTTGGCTTTTTAGGAATGTTGATGACACAAGCACACAGATCTGACTCTGAAATCAGTGGGTTGCTCTCAAAAGGAGAGATGAGCCTGGGTCTCAGTCTTTTCTCATTCCTTTCGGTTCAGGTGTCCAGTGCACAGCTCTGAGTACCCTGTGAGTCTCAGCTGCTCAGACCCTTTCCATCCACGATTTTTTGCACCCAAAGAAGGGGAACTGGGCTGTTTCTGGTAGAAAAACAACTGGAGTTCAGGGCTGGTTTGCTGTGCCACAGCCTGTGCTGCAGTCTGTGATTTATGGTATAAACCATAATTCCAGGGCTTTGGGGTTTTGGGCTGTGCAGGGAAGTTAAACAGCTCAGTTGTTGTACCCAGAATCTTCAGACTTGGCTTTTTAGGAATGTGGATGACACAACCACACAGATTTGGCTCTGAAATCAGTGGGTTGCTCTCAAAAGGAGAGATGAGCCTGGGCCTTTTCTCATTCCTTCTGCCATCCTGAGCATTCCTTGGTGCTCCCTGAGGGGCACAGGAATTCTGGACAGGAATTGGGTGGATCCAGCTCTGCCTTCCATCCCCTCCCATCCCTCAGGGCTGCTCTGCTGCAGGAACGGCACTGATCAAAATCTGTGTGACTCTGTGCCTGTGTCTGATGCTGAACCTGGAAAGAGGAGGGATTGTCCCCTGGAAAACTCTGGGGTTTTGTTGGTTGAGCACGATGGGATCACTGAGAACCCACATCTGGGTGAGCTTTGATGTTGACCAGGCCCCAAAAACACCTTCAACAAGCAGGTGAAATGAAATCCTACACACACACACAGCAGAGCTCTGTGACCAGCCTGAGAGCAGCCAAAGCCCCACGGGCTAAGGCTCCATAAAGTGATTTTATTATCACTCAAAATCCATTTCGTTTTCCCATGTCCTTTCTGGTTTTGCCGTCTGTAAGGGCGAGCTCTGCACTTGTAGCTCCTGTTCAAAATGAATTTATGGTGGTTTTTCAGTGCCTCACAACTGTTACTGAGCGCTTGGTTGGGATTTTTAGGCGGGATTTCCTACACAAACTGGGGTTTGCTGAAACTCAGGACCTTCTGCAGTATTTGTACCATTCACTGCAAAACCAGAGACAGAAAAACGCAGCTAATAACAAGTCCCAGCACATTTGTGTGTGAAGGAGAGGCTGATAACATTCACCCACCTCTCTGCAGGGGATTGTCACAAGAATTGTCATCTGAGAGTCTGTTGATCCTCATGTTGCGGCGCTGAGGGGCTTTGGCACTCCTGTGACACCAGCGTGATCCCCCTCAGTCACTGCCAGGGGAGGGTGGGAACGTCCACGTGAACATTTCTGCGGTTGGGAACAATTTATATTTTTTTTCCTTCCAGGGCTTGATGCTGCCAAAGGCACCAGGCATTGGAGCTGCCTCGTGGATGGGGCTTTGGGGCACCCAGGAATATTGGGGCCAGTGATGCCTGGGATTTTAGCTTTTTATATTTTCCTTTTATATTTTTTTCTTATTTATTTATTATATAGCTTTTATTTATATTTATGATTATTTATATTTATTTATATTTATAGTTTTATTATATCTTAGCTTTTTAGCTAAGATATATTATATATATTATATATATTATATATAGCTTTTATATATTAGCTCTTTATATATTTTTTAATATTTAGCTTTTTATCTATTTGTGTACATATATATACAAATATATATTATATATTAGCTTTTTATATATATATTTATATTTAGTTTTTTATCTCTTCGTCACCCTGCAGTTCTTTAGTGCAGAACCCCAAACCCCACACCCAGTGGGAGCTGCTGCTCCCCCATTTGGGGCAGACACAACAATCCCTCTCCAGGCCTGGCAATCAAGGGCCCCTCACTGCCTCAGGCCCCCAGGGATGGGAACAAAAGTGACTTGGGGGCAGCAAACTTGGGCTCAATGACTTCATGACCTGGAGCTGGAATTGGGAGATGAACCCCCAATGTGCAAATGGCCCAAACTGATCCGAGTGTGAAACCCGTGAGCCATGGGCCATTTTTGGGTGCAGCCCCTGGGGGGCTTTGTCTGCCCTGAATGTACCTGAGGGCCCTTCAATAAATAGAAATAAACTGCTTTTTATTCCCTTCATTCTGCCTGGCCTCTGGTTTTAGGTAGCCCCAAAAGGCATCACCAGGAGGTGGGAGGTCCTTCAGCTCAGGGACCTTGTCCTGCCACATTCCCTGATGGAAACTCGCCTTTGTCGGGTTTTCCCTTCACCTGGGAGAGCTGCAGCTCTGAAGGTCCCAGCTCTGTGGATCATCTGTCTCGATTAAAAAAAATTTAAAAAAGGAGGTTTGTGTATAAAAAAGGAAATTTCTTCCTGAAGCCACTGGGGATTTTGATGATTGTTATTCCCACAAGCTCTGGGAGCAATCCTTGCTTCCTTCTGTGAAGATGTGGATTCTCTTCAGTCTGATATAAACTCAAGCTTTGCTCTGCCCCCTCACCTGCCTGAAGAGCAGAGATTTCCCCAAACCTGCCTCTGACCTCTTCCCCAGCTCGTTTCCTTCTGAAGACGCTCAGGTTGTTCAAAGTGTGCCCTGGATGTCCCTTGGACTGGTTTAATCCCTATAAAACCCCTCCAGATCAGCCCGATTTGGAGGGATGTGCTCTGCAGTGGGTTCCAATCAGAGCAAAAGGAGCTTTATTTAAAGTTGATCTCATTGTATGGCACCAGCTGTGCCAGGCTAGGGGCAGCAGCAGAACTGACATCTTCCCTTGGAGAGGGAATTTTCCCTCGGAAAACGGTGCTGATGTGATGCTCCCAGGTGGTGGTGGCTGAGGGAAACCCCCAGGATAAATTTATTTATTTATTCAGGCCCCACTCCACGTTGGTGACCCTAAAACTGAGCTCAGTCCCGTCTACAAAATTTGTTGGCTTTAAACATTCCAGCTTTTCCCCGTTTCATGCAGCATCATTGCACCTTTCAGGTGCTGCAGTGCCAGTTTTAACCAGGATAAACCCCCAGGGGAGGCTCCAATACAGGGATAAATGTGAATTATGGGGCTGAGAGCTGGGCTGAGTGTGTAACTCCTTAAATTTCCTTTGTGTGTGTGTGTGTGTGTGTATCCACAAGGGCTGCCCACCCTGGAATATCCTTTGGAGTGGAATGGGGAATCCATTGGATCTTCTATGGGCTCAGGGGAATCCATCAGGCTGCTATGGGAATCCTTCAGTGCCAGAAAGAGGAGCTGAGCCCTTCTGATCCTTCAGGAGCATTTCCTACCCCTGACAGGGCACACCCCACTGTGGAAGGGCCACAGTTACTGGGAATTGGGGCAGCTGGAGCGCAGAGACAGCAGGAAAATCAATAAATAAACCCCAAGCGGGGAAAGTTGGCTCTGCTGGCTGGAGTTTGTTTGGGAAGTGCTGGTGACCAGATGTGTGTGGGAGCAGGGAGGAGGCGCTGTGGGTTTGGCACAAACACAGAGTGGGCATAAATTGGATTAGAGCAGCTTGGAGGGCTCTGTGGGTGTTCGCCTGCAGATCCAGCCTGGCTGGAGGCTCAGGGAATATCCCGGGATTGGGGATGGAGGCTCCAGAATATCCCGGGATTGGAGATGGAGGCTCAGGGAATATCCCGGGACTGGGGATGGAGACTCAGGGAATATCCCAGGATTGGGGATGGAGGCTCCAGAATATCCCGGGATTGGGGATGGAGGCTCCAGAATATCCCGGGATTGGAGATGGAGGCTCAGGGAATATCCCGGGATTGGGGATGGAGGCTCTGGGAATATCCCGGGACTGGGGATGGAGACTCAGGGAATATCCCAGGATTGGGGATGGAGGCTCCAGAATATCCCGGGATTGGGGATGGAGGCTCTGGGAATATCCCGGGACTGGGGATGGAGGCTCTGGGAATATCCCGGGACTGGGGATGGAGACTCAGGGAATATCCCGGGATTGGGGATGGAGGCTCTGGGAATATCCCGGGATTGGGGATGGAGGCTCCGGGAATATCCCGGGACTGGGGATGGAGGCTCAGGGAATATCCCGGGATTGGGGATGGAGGCTCTGGGAATATCCCGGGACTGGGGATGGAGACTCAGGGAATATCCCGGGATTGGGGATGGAGGCTCCGGGAATATCCCGGGATTGGGGATGGAGGCTCAGGGACTGCAGGGGGTTCAGCAGTGGCTGTGCTTCAGCTGGGCCTGTCTGCTCACACGGCAGGCTGAGGGGCCGGGATGGCAGCAGAGATGTTTTCCTGCCTGTTTTTTCATGTGGGTGGGACTTGGTAGACAGGAATCCTCAGGTGGGGAAGGGGAGCAAGGGCCTGGGGCAGAGGGAATGTGCTAAACTCGGCACCAGCACAGAGCCGAGGCCTCAGCCTGGCTATAAATTGCCACCTTGCAGAGCAATTTTGGCTTTTGCTGTGTTCTCACTTGTGATAAATTTGCCAGGAGCTGGAGGTGTCTCGCCTCGGATGCCTCGAGCTGTTCCCTGAGTCTTTCCCAGGGCTTGGGGAGGGAATTTGTCTGTCTCCTGTGCACATCCTCAGAGAGCCAGGGAGGTGTTTTCGTCAGGAAAACCTGCAGGTGCAGAGGGTTTGTCTCTCAGAAACAAAGCTCTCAGGGAAGTGGGGTGTTTATGGCTTGGAAACTGCTCTTGGCGAGGGGTGGAGTGTGAGGCAGGGGGTGAACGCTGGAGCTGTTGGTGTTCATTCCTGGCCTGGGGAAGAGCCCAGTGCCCAGTTCCTGCCCTGCCCCATTCCCAGATCCCAGAAAAACCATCTCGGGTACCAAACAGACCAGGCAGAGTTACCCTGAATGAGCTGGCTCTGTATTTATGGGACAAGCTTTGTTCTGTGTTTATTCATTCAGCACCAATTTAGGAACAGGCCATTCCCTTGGGACAGCAGTGATCCAGCTGAACCCTCCCAGACAGGAGAGAATTCCACCTTCAGTCTCCTCCATCACCTCAGGCCTTCTCTAACCCCTCCTCTGGCTTGGGTTGTTTTGGGGTTTTTTAACCCCTTTTCAGAAGGTCTCATTCTGTCCCATTGTGCCATGAAAACAAAGATGCCAAACCCTGATTTTCACAGGAAATGTGACTTGTTTTCCCTCAGGCAGCCCATGGGGAGGGCGTTGAGCACCCCGAGGGGCTGAGCTGACACCCCCCTGCCAGGGAGGCGGGTGTGTGATGCTGTTTTACACCACAGGGACACAGACTTTGAGATTTAGAAGGCTGAAAATGACTCTTTAATTTTTGGGATGTCTTTTTTATATATTATTTTACACAGACTAATTCAATTGGTGAAACAAAGACAAACTTCTTCACTCACATTGGTCAGACCAGAAGGACATCAAGAAGTCCCTCCCAGGAAAAGGAATGAAAACATAGGTACAGTTTATAAAAACATGTCTTCTCTTTACAGAAAATTCTCTAGGAAATGAATTTCAGAAAACCAAAACATCTCAAGCACAAAACCGAGGCTACAGGTGCACAGCTCCAGTGACAGCTCTGTTTGGGTTCCAGCCTCTCCCCGAGGATGAGTGACTGTCCAGTGTTACCTGACTGGAAGGCTCCTCGTGTGGCTCCAGGCAGGCCAGGGATGAGCTGAGCCAGCTATGAAGATGTTCCCTTCCCAGGGAAAAGATTTGTTCCAGGCTGGACTCAGAGCTGCTGTGCTCCTTTCTGGATAAATTATTCAGCTCTCTTATTCAGGCACTTCATTTTTTTTTTTTTTTTTTTTTTTTTTTTTTTTTTTTTTTTTTTTTAGGATCTTGCTGTGGGGTTTATTTTGGCACATTCTGCTGTGTTAGGGAGTGACCATACTCCAGTTTATTGTGAGGATCATGAAATCATGCAATATTTTGGGTGGCAATAAGCAGGGTCAGGTCTTTTACCTGATCAGGTTGCTCAGAGCCCCATCCATGCTTTTTCCAGGGATGGGGATGCTGCAGTCCCCAGGCATCCACCCTGCCTTCAGCTGCTGGCTCATTTAAGAATGACAAAAACATTAAAAATAAAAAATATTTTTTAAAAAATTGTTCAGGAACAGATTCAGGAGGAGAGGAAATATCCCAGCTCTCCAGACTGAAGCCTCTAACCCAGTGCCATGTGGTGAGGGCAGGGATGTGGCTTTAAATTGATTTTAGTGGCAGCTGGAGAGGATTTGGTGCCTGTTGGTGACATTTCTTGGCAATTTGGTGAGTCCAAGGAAATAGAATGAGGCTTGGAACTTTGTCATCTCCTTTTCACACCTCTGCTGCTCTGGGCTGGTGCTGAGAGGAGCAGGGAGGGAACGGGGCACAGCACGGAACTGCGGAATGGGATGGGTTGGGCTGGGCTGGGTTGGAGCAGGCTGGGATGGGTTGGGTTGGGCTGGACTGGGTTGGACTGGGTTGGGTTGAGATGGATTGGGTTGGGTTGGGTTGGATTGAGTTGGATTGAGTTGGGTTGGGTTGGATTGAGATGGGTTGGGTTGAGATGGGTTGCACTGAGTTGGTTTGGGATAGTTTGGGTGGGGTTGGGTTGGACTGAGTTGGTTTGGACTGGATTGGGATGGGTTGGATTAGGCTGGGCTGAGTTGGGCTGGGTTGGATTGCGATGGGTTGAACTGGATTAGGTTGAGTTGGGTTGGGTTGGGTTGGGTTGGGCTGGGTGGAATGAGTTGGGTTGGATTGAGTTGTGTTGGGCTGGGTTGGATTGTGTTGGGCTGCGTTGGTCTGGGTTGGGCTGGGTTGGGTTGGATTGGGTTGGGTTTGGATTGAGTTGGGATGGACTGAGTTGGGTTGATTGAGTTGGGTTGGGATGGGTTGGGTTTGGATTGAGTTGGGTTGGATTGAGTTGGTTTGGGTTGGATTGGGTTGGATTGGATTGAATTGAGTTGGTTTGGGTTGGGTTGGGTCCAGAGGGACCTTCAGGCCAGGGTTGGGCTGGGTCAGGCTGGGCTGGAGGGACCTTCAGGCCCATCCTATTTAGCTCCACCATGGAGAGGGGCCCTTTCCCTGGATCAGGGGGCTCCTCTCCACACACAGCACCGGAGCAGTGTCCGGCTCCTGTCGGGGGTCCCAGCAGTGGCAGCACACTCTGGCCCTGGCTCTGAGCACAACACGAGCCAGCAGCTCTCCCTGGGCTCAAACCCCTCCTCCAAATGCTCTTTGTAGCCTTTGGGTAGAACAGTCACCAGTGAACAAGCAGGAAAAAAACCTTCTGAATCCTTATGGAACTGGGCAAAGCTGGAAACAGTGGACATGATGAGCTGGTGCAGCAACAACCCCCCCTGCAGCAGCTCCTCATGGGATTTATTCAAATAAATATTCAAAAAATCAATTTCCACAGCAGGAATTGCCAGTGCAAGCAGGAGATTTCCATGTTGAATTTAACAGAGCTTGAGTTACTCCAAGCAGGGAGGTTCTGATTTAGGAAGCTACAATTTGTAGGTAAAAGAAGTGGATCTGGTAAACCAGAGGCTTTAAAACACATCAGCACATAAATGCCAGCATTAATAACATCCTGAATTATATTTTTTATTTTCCTAAAGGTCACTGGCTTTGAACAAACCTTAAGGAGTCAGACAATCTTTGTTTGGTGATGTGCTGATAGCTGGAAACCCCAGCTGGAGCAACAGGAGCCAGGGACACAGGAGCCTGGGAGGAATTTTAATCTGCAAAATACCTGAGTTCTGTTGGCAATAGCATGAGAAAAAGGAGGGAAGAGTTTGTTTTATTCACCCAAAATGCAGGAGAGGTGATTTTGGGTGAACAAAGTTTGTGTGGTCTGCCAGGAAGGGACAAATACAACGGCTCAGCTCTCCCAGCTCAGGGGGCCAGGAGGAGCCAAAGGGTTTATCCTTAACTGTGCCTCAAATTCAGGATTTCTGTCCATGATTTGGGCTGAGACCGGGATGGGGCTCAGGACTGAGGTGCTGGAAATCAGGGTGGAACTGGGAGCAAAGGGAAAGGCTGGGAAAACTGGGAATGTTCAGCCTAGAAATGAGATGTGGGGTGACCGAGGTGTGACCTACCAGGACCTGAAGGTCCAGGAAAGATGGAGAGAGATTTTGGACAAGAGATGGAGGGACAGGAGAGGGGGAATGGACTCTCCTGCCAGAGGGCAGGGATGGATGGGATATTGGGAAGGATTCCTGGAAGGGTGGAGGGGCTGGGCTGGAATTTCCAGATTTGCTGTGGCTGCCCCTGGATCCCTGGCAGTGCCCAAGGCCAGGCTGGAGCACCTGGGACAGTGGGAGGTGGGATGCCATGGCAGGGGTGACACTGGGTGGGATTTAAGTTCCTTTCAACCCAAACCAATCCAGGATTCCATGATTTCCTTCAGGTTCTCAAATTCCCATCCCCACCACCACCTCCCCATGTTCTCCCACCTGCCCTGGCAGGTTCAGCTGACAGGAATTGTCCCTCAATCCCTGAAATCTCCCCAGGAGGCAGCAGCAGCAGCTGTGGGGCTGTCGGGAGGATCTGCTGGGGGGGAAGAGGCAGGAGCAGGGCAGGGAAGTGGAGACTCTGAACAGCTTCTCCTTCACAAAGTTTGGGTTTTCCTGAGAAATGAGATCCTTCTCTATCCTCAAACAGGAATTTGGGGTTGGATTTGTTTGTTTGTTTGTTTCCTAGAGGATAACAGGTCCTGATGGCAGAATGTGGCAAAGCTGAACGTGGCTTCCAGTGGTGGGAAGGGAAAAAATGCAACTTAAACGTTTGGTTGCTTCATTTTGTGTTTTCTGGGGAAAGCTGGGGATCTGTTTGGGATCTACAGAGGAAATCTCAAAGTAAAGGTGGCAGGTTTAGAAAATAATTTCATTTCTAGGGCTTATTTGAGGTGAGAAGTTCATCAGTTTGGAAATTTTTCCCAGTTCTCTGTGGAGCTTCCCCACAATTTGTCCTGAACCTCTTCAGGAGTGGCAGAGATTTTCCTCAGCACATTTTGGGAGCAAATAAGGAAAAAATATTTATTTTTTTCATCCATTGTTTTAAAACACTTCTCTCCACATTCAGCATTAGAAAGTCCTCTGAGGAGCCCAAGCAGGGGAGATGAAAACCTCTGCAAGAGGCTGTGCACAAACTGATAAACTGGGCTCCAAAACCTGCTCTGAAGTCAGGGCGATGTTAATCAGCACCAGAACGAAATGAGGGAAAAGATAAACACACACTTGGTTTTCCAGCACTTTCAGAACAGCCCCCACAGCTGCCTTGGTTCAAAAATTTCATTTTATTTTCACGTAGATACTTCTAAATGTTTTTAACGCTTTTTTTTTTAACGTGACAATAAAGATACTTGATTGATTCAAATTGAAATGTATCGTTTCAAAACAGAATCGTGGGGTCATTTAGGCTGGAAAAGGCCTTTAAGGCCGAGCCCAACCATATTTCTGTAGCTGTGTCATGTTTAACTTCATCTAATGCAGTTAAAAAGAACTTAAAGGAGAAACTCTGGGATATCTCAATTGCACGTGTCCAAATAAAATATTTTACATCTGTTTCCTCCAGCCTCTTCACCCCCAAAAATCAAATTACTGCAATCAGTGTCACTTTAACCACTGACAACTGTTTTTTAGTCCCCATTTGGCCCTTCTTTCCCCAAAACTCTTCAGCCACAAGGCCTGGAAGGAAATTTTGCTGAAGTATTTTGAGGTGGATAAGATTTCATTTAGTCCCCATTTCATCCCCATTTCGTCCCCTTTTGGGTATTTTAGTCCCATTTGGCCCTTCTTCCCCAAAACTCCTGCACTCACAAGGCCAGGAGGGAATTTTTGTTGGATTATTTAGAGGTGGATAAAATCTAATTTCATCCTCATTTGAGTATTTTAGTCCCCATTTTGCCCTTCTTTCCCCAAAACTCCTTCACCCAAAAGGCCAGGAGGGAAATTTTGCTGGAGTATTTAGAAGTGGATAAGACATCCTGATCTTTTAAATAATAATTTAAAATTGAGGGGAAAAAACTCCTTCTCTTGCTGTAGGAGCCCCTCCCACCATTCCCATCCCATTCACCTGTGGGAATTCTGCCACACCTGGGCCAGGTGCCTGTGGATTGGACACTTTGGGAGCAGGTCCTGCACCATCTCCATCCTCTCCCATCACAGGGAGCTCATTCCTTCCTGCTCCAGCCAGACCCACTGATGGAAAAGGCAGCCCTGCCTTGGGTTGTAAGATGTAACCAAAAGTGTGTATTCTATTTTCTGTCTGTTAAAACTGGTTGGAGAAGTGGGTTTTTTTATTTATCTCCTGTATAACCCATCCCTAATAACTCCAGGGTGGATCTTCTGTCAATGGGCAGCTGTTCAAACATCTGGGGCAGAGTTCTTTATCCCTTCCAGGACCTGTCCCTCATCACTCTGGGGGTATCTGCTATTCAAACCAGCTGGGGCCGCGTTCTTTATCCCTTCCAGGACCTGTCCCTCATCACTCTGGGGGTATCTGCTGTTCAAACCAGCTGGGGCTGTTCTTTATCCCCTCCAGGCCCCTCCTCCCCCCAGGGGATCTCTGCTGCCCATGGCCCATCCAGGCTCACTGCAGGGCTGAGACAATTCCATCAGCCCATGGGGAGATGCTCCACCCAGGGGGAGGAGCCCAGCATTCCCACCTGGATCAAACCTGAGAGTCACAACCCCAGCACAGCCTGTTTGGATTCCCAGAGGGAGACCAGACCCAGCTCAGCACCACTGGACCTTCTACAGGATCATCTCTGCTCCAGCAGAACCACAGCTGGCACTGCAGGAGGGGTTATTTGGACTGATCCTAACAGGGTGTCAGGTTGACTTCTGACTCCGTCAGGGTTTCTAGGATTTTTTTTTGTTGTTGTTGTTGTTGTTTATTTTTTTGTTGTACTACTACATTTGTATTCTTAATATTCCTAGTAAAGAACTGTAATTCCTGTTCCCATATCTTTGCCTGAAAGCCCCCTAATTGCAAAATTATAATAATTCAGAGGGAGGGGTTTACATTCTCCATTCCAAGGGAAGCTCCAGCTTTCCCTGGCAGACACTTGTCTTTCCAAACCAAGACAAGCCCCCTGGAAAGCTCTGGAATGGCACCAGTTAACTGCCAATGGTGGTTTCATGGTGGAATTAACAAACAGGGCCCTTGGCTTCCCAAAAATGCACAGCGAGAGCTGGGAACCTTCTCTGCTTTTTATTCCTCAAGATTTAAACCACTGAGAAGTGTTTCTTGTTTGTTCTGCTGGGATGGTTCAGCCTGGAGGGTCGGGGTGACCGAGCTGTGACCTTCCAGTGCCTGGAGGAACCTGCAGGGATCATGGACAGAGGATTTCCAAGGCAGGGAGGGACAGCACACAGGGAATGGCTTCAAGCTGACTTAGAGCAGGGTTTGGGTGGGATATTGGGGTGAAATTCCTCCCTGTGAGGGTGGGGAGGGGTTGGGATGGAATTCCCAGATTTGCTGTGGCTGCCCCTGGATCCCTGGCAGTGCCCAAAGCCAGGTTGGGATAATCTGGGACAGTGGGAGGTGTCCCTGCCCATGGCAGGGGTGGCCCTGGGTGGGATTTCAGGTCCTCCCAACAAAACCCATTCCATAATCCCATAAAATATCTTCTTCTGGAGTGGCCACGAGGTGATGGCAGTGCAGGGCTTCTTCCCTTCTTCACCCAAACCTTTGGGATCCTGTTTCTAGTTACAAATTTCCATGATTTCTGCTGGAAGTCAATATTCCATCCAGCCCTCCCATCCTGCTCTTCAGAGGCCCCACCTGCAGCTCCAACACTCCTGGGCACGTTGGTGACTTCCCTCCTGTCACCTCCAGCTCCGGGAATGCTGCAGCCAGGAGCAAGAATAAATCTATTAATGCACAGGCAGGGAAATTGGTGCCTGTTAACAGCAGCTAAATTTAACTGAGGGAGCCAAATCCTCTTTGGGGTTGAGCTGGGTGACGTCAGTGTCTGCTATAAATTAGGGATTGATTCTGCTGTGTTCAGGGATTGTGCAAATTCTGAGCAGTTTTGGTGTGCCTGTGTGCAAGGGATTGAATTAAATAATGGGTTAAAATGCTCGGGCTTTGTTGGCCTCATGTCTGCTCCTGGAAATAGTGGCAAGCTGGAAATGGAGATGGGGAGGTCTTGGTGTGTGCCGGGATGAACTTTGTGTTTGGAGAATTTTTGAAAAGTGTTGGGATGAGCTTTGTGTTTGGAGAGCTCTGAAATGTGTTGGGATGAGCTTTGTGTTTGGAGACCCTGTGGTCACTGGCTGCCTGCACACGCCTTCGGTTTGAGGATGAATTTCTGCTCCATTTCCTCACTCAGAGCTGCGATCCTGGTGCCGAGCCCCTGGCTCTGCTCAGACACGTTCAGCAGTGACCTTTTCCAGCAGCTCTCTGTCCCTGAGCTCCGCTCTGCTGCGTGTCCTCCCCGTGTCCATGGCGATGGAGAGACCCCAGCACTGCCTCGGGCACGGAGGAGACGCTGATCAAATTCCACTTTCCATATGGTCACTTCTGCTCGCTTTTCCCACAGGATTTAAACGTGCAGACCATGGAGGAACAAACCCTGTTCCTCCTCTCTGGGTATTTCCAGTAGCTGCCGTCACTGGGCTGTGTGTTCTGAACTGGGCTCAGCTTGATTTTAGATCCCCCTTCTCCTCCCAGTCCTGGGGGCTGGTTTTGGTGAATTCCTCGTGTGTTGCACTCTGCATTTTGTCCCTGAAGGATTTGGTGCCCACCCTGCTGAGCTCTGCTGAGAACCTGCCCTTTGTCTGCTCCCACATCACTCCTGCAGCTCTGGGAGCAGCTGATGCCTTAGGATTTTATCTTTTTATATTTCCCATTTTATCTTTTTATATTTTCCATCTCTTTGTCACCCTGCAGTCCTTCAGTGCAGAACCCCAAACCCCACACACAGTGGGAGCTGCTGCTCCCCCATTTGGGGCAGACACAACAATCCCTCTCCAGGCCTGGCAATCAAGGGCCCCTCACTGCCTCAGGCCCCCAGGGATGGGAACAAAAGTGACTTGGGGGCAGCAAACTTGGGCTCAATGACTTCATGACCTGGAGCTGGAATTGGGAGATGAACCCCCAATGTGCAAATGGCCCAAACTGATCCAAGTGTCAAACCCGTGAGCCATGGGCCATTTTTGGGTGCAGCCCCTGGGGGGCTTTGTCTGCCCTGAATGTACCTGAGGGCCCTTCAATAAATAGAAATAAACTGCTTTTTATTCTTTTAATTCTGCCTGGCCTCTGTTTTTAGGTAGCCCCAAAAGACATCACAGCTATTAGAGAAAACATGTTCTCCATATCCCAGCAGCCTTAAAACCCCCGTTAGCTCTGAGGATGAACACATGTCTCACTTTCCAGGAGCTCAGGGAAGCTGTTGTGGGGTTGGTTTTGACACAGCAGTAAAAGACTCTTTCCTCTCTTGGCAAGATCATTTTTGGTCTTTGCTTTCCCACATCTCCACATTATCACAGGGCCAACAGGATGCTGCTGATATGCAATTTTATTTTCTTTTTTTTCCCCTTCAAATTACACTTTGAAGGTGGCAGGAGCTGCAGCATCCTTGGAACTTAATTCCTTTGGAATTAATTTTGAAGCTCCTGAGCAACTTCAGGTAAAACTGACAAACGCTGCAGTTAATTTATCCCAGTCGCTCTGGCTCAGGATCCATTTCAGCGTCGGTTTATGATCATGCAGGGCTAAGGAGGACGCAGATATGCAAGAATGCAAATTCCTGGCACACTTTGGGGGTTTCTGTGTAGCTGGTGATGCTGGAACTGCTCGGCTTGAGGCTCTCTGAGCCGTGGGGATGCAGGATTTGAGCTGAGCCAGGGGAAGGACTGACGTGGCGTGACGGAGGTGCCCAGTGGGAGCCCCTCTCCTGATGCTGGGCAGGCAGAGAGGGGCAGGAGGTGGGAAAGGCAGAGCAGGAACGGGGCCTGGAGCTGCCCCATGGATTGCTGAGATTCCCTGTTCCTGCCCCACTGACCCACCAGCCTCTCCAAAATCGCTTTGTCTTCTCTTGGGAAAGATGGGACAGGAAGGACTTATGAATATGACTGTGGTAAGAAATACTGCAGATGTAAAACCTGTGATGAAATAGAAATGAAAGCCAGTTTTGAGATGTGAGCGTGGCAGGCAGGAAGATGGTGATGAGCTGAAGATGGGTTAAAAGACAGGAAAACAAAGGACTCGGGAATGTTGCTTTCCACCTTGGCAAAGGCATCAGGGAACAAGTGCATAAGAAAGGAGTCTATAGAGTTTAGAATATAAAATGACATGGTAATGTAGTAGTTCTTATAGGCTGCAGGCAAAGTTTGTAGGGTTTGTATCTTGCACGGGTTGGTCACTGTAAATTAGAATATTCAACACAAAAAGAGATAGAATGGATTGGAACAAGGTGATCGCTCTCTTCGCTTGCTCTCTTTCGCCCTTCCCCTCTCCTCTCTCTCACCTCACTTGCTCCTGTTTTCTCCACACGCTTTCCCCCTGCTCCTACCCCGTTTTTACCCCTGAGCTCTCTTCTCTCTCTCTCCCCATTCTCTCTTTGGGGTTCCCTCCAGCCCAGGCTGGTGGCTGAAGGCAAAGCCCTCTTTACCCACCACCCTTGGAATAATAAACCCCCGTGTTTCTAGAACATCTCAGCTCTGCAGAGTTCCTTGTCCCTGCCATCCACGGAAATTTCTACAGTCTTCATCTCCTCCTGGGGATGAAGAGCTTTACCCCAAGGTGGAGGGGGTTGTATGACCTTTATGGGAAACAGAATCCAGGTTTTTAAAACATTTTCTCTCATAATCTACAGGTTTTCTATGAGTGTTTCTGTAAAAAAAGCCCCAAATTTCAACCTCTCAAAGGAATAACTTGGGAATTGCTGCACAGTTCAGAATCAAGTTTTAGATGCCTTTAAAATCCCCCCGAAATTCATCTCTACCCACTGTGTGGTACATGGGATTTGTGGATTGGGGACCACCCTTAGTTTAGTTTGATTTAAAGGCTGCGGTTTTCAGGAAAGATCCTTTGGCCAAGTGGAACTTTACCTCCCTGCACTTTATAAATACACTTTATAAATATTGTGGATGCAGAGTAACACTTTCCAAAACCACCTCTGAGTTCATGAAACACTCACGTTTTGTCAAATCCAAAGGGGAATTCGCACCGTTTTGATTATTTGAGCCTTGAATTCTCCTGTGCAGCATCCTCTTGTGTAAATATGGGCAAACAGCACATCCGTGGCCAGAGTTAGACACAAATAAATTGAGTTCTGTGACTCTTTGACCTCCCGTGAGTTGAATTCTGACAGGCCCGTGTCTCCCCCTCAGCTGCCTCTGTGGCTGCTGTGGTTCCCCCTGTGTTTTACAGCAATTTTGGGGTTGGGCACTGTAGGAGCATCTGTCACTTACAGGGACAAAGTGCTCTGCAGACCTGAGATATTCCAGAATATGTGGGTTTATTGCAGGGGTCAGGGGTAGAAAGGGCTTTGCCTTCAGCCACCAGCCTGGGCTGGAGGGAAACCCCAAAGAGAGAGGGAGAGAGAGCAAGAGGGTAAGAGCTAAAAGAGAAGGGAGAGAGAGAGAAGGTGGCAGGAGTCAGAGTGCAGGGGGAAGAGAACAGAGGTAAGAGCAGGGACAAGAGCAGGGAAAAGAGCAGGGAAAAGAGCAGGGAAAAGAGCAGGGACAAGAGAGAGGGAAAAAAGACCAAGAAAAAGAGAGTGAAGTCCTCGTTACAATCCATTCTATCTCTTTTTGTGATGAATATTCTAATTTACAGTGACCAACCAATGCAAGACACAAAATCCTATAGAATCTCCATACAGCCTATAAGAACTACTCCATTACCATGTGTTATATTTTAAACTCTAAAAACTACTCTTTAGACTTTTCTGTTTTGCTCCATTGACCTTTGGATCCCTCAGGCAGCAGAAGGGGATTGTTCAGTCCAAAGGGATTCTCCTCCAGCTGCCCAGGCTGTTGAATTCAGGTTATATAGTAACTAAGACTTGGTATCCTACAACTCAAAGTGAGCTCCCATTTGTATTTCGATTCTAGGTTTGATATTTTCAGACTCTTTTGCTAAGCAATCATATTTATAAGGTTTCCCTGATCCATCTTCCCCACCAGGGCACTGCCATCCTGCAGCTGGGGATGTTGCACCTGGCTGATTCCTGTCAGCAACCAGGTTAATCCTCAATCCCTGCCCCTCCTGGAATCCTCACAGCTCCACTGCACCTAGCAAGGAGTAGATAATGAAGGATCTGTTAATATGGACAGTTATATCCCCTCTCATGCTCTTCCACCCTGCCCCAGAGCCTCGGGGCTTGTGGCTGATGCAACGACAAACGCCTGAATGGAGCCCTTGGCACACAAGAAGTTGAAGCCAAGCTGTGGCTGCTGCTGCTGCAGATGGTTCCACTCTTGGACAGGGCTGGGAGAGAGCAGGATTTCATCCCCTCCTGTGCTCAGCTTCTGTCAGAGCCTGGGCAGCAGAGGCAGCAGCAGATGGGGCGAGAGGGACTCCTGTTTGTGAATGAACCCTGCTCCTGCCTCCTCGTTTTCAGCATGGCTGACCACAGAAATGAATGCCTCGCTCTGGCCAAGACAGAAGTTAAGCCTCTGAGTAGGATCCTCTTAGAGAAATCTGTATTTATGCAGTGCTACAGAATTTTTATCTCCCCTGTTGCCTCTTTCTTGCCCTCCTAGTCTGGTGTCTCACGTTTTTCACCCCGTCCCTGTCGTGTATCTGATCTGAGGCTTGTGCTGCAGACAGGAGCACATTTCCACGCCAGGAATCAGTGCCTGGGGTTGTAATCCCTGCACGTCAACCTGGGCTCCTTGTCACTGCCAGAGCAGCAGCTCTTGATCCTCCTCACCCGGAGCCTCGCAGAAGTTCCCGGGGACCAAGTGTCCGCCAGCATTAACATTCCACGGAGCTGCTGCCACATGAAAAAAAGGAGAAAACGGCCTCTTGCCTTGCCCCAGAACCCTGAAAAGAAGGGATTGCTCCCGGGGCAATAACACCAGTCCCGACATGGCAAAGCTGTGCCTTGCTGGAGGAAATTAATTCATCTTGATGTGCGAGCCCTTGGGCAGAGCTCCTCTCTCTGTCTCTCTCTCTGCACAACCTGCTCGGGAATTCTCCGGCTCCACGAGTCGGATGCTCCCGTGACCTGATTTCCAGAACTGCTGCCCGTTTGTGATGCAGCTGGAGCCTCACAGAGGTCTGGGGAAGGCTGTGCCTCCAGGGCCGTGTTCAGGCTCTGTAAATCCTGCCTGACCTTTTCCCGGTGACAAGGCCTGGGGCTCTGGCACAGCCTGAAAGGAGAGCGGGGACTGGAGGGAACGAGGCCTGCACTTGGCTTTTAGTGGCTTTTAGGCTCCTGCATGAATTATTTGCAGGTATGAGGGCAGGGAGAGTGGATGAATAAGTTTGTTTCAGGGATGAGGATGGTGTTCAGTCAGACTGAAGTAGCTGATGAGTCACTGTGGGCACTGGGGATGCTTTTTGCTCCATCCCAATCCGGCATCTTTGGCTTCCCTCGCAAGATCTACTAATTTCTGTTTTGTTGGAGGTCGTGTTCATGGGCTGTACTGACTTTTAGTCCTCACTTGCACTATTTATATGGCCAAGTTTTGCCTTTTCTTCAGGTTGTGGAGCCCTAATTCAGTTGCAGTGGGTCTTGTACTAAAAGAAGTCACTGCAGCCCTTGGAACAGGAGTAGCCACTTTTATCCTCCAATATTCCTTTCCCCCACTCATCTTTGTGAGCACTAATTTCTACCTCAGGGAGGTTAAGTTTTTTTCTTGGACCTTTTCCTTGACCTCCTGACCTGCCTGACAAAAACTGGGTGCTGTGCTGCTGTTCCAGGCACAATAAATGAAACGGAGCCGTGGGCCAGAAGAAGGGAGATTTTCCTCCAGCTACAGCAGAGTGTTCAAAGCCACCCAGGCAAGGAGATGTGACTGTCTGACTTGCATGAAAAGGCCTGGGAAAGGGGCCTTGAAGAGGCCACTACAGAGAGAAGCTGAAAGTGGAGGTTCTGAGGGTTGTCACCGAGTCTTCAGAGGCCAGAGCACGACACGCCCTTGGGGGAGGTTTTGTGTGGCTTTGTGCTCCCCCTCAGCCTCATCCCAACAAACTGTGGAGAGCCACAACAAGGAGAACCCGCCTGACCTCGGAGGGCAGGAGATGCTCACGGAGGATCAGTAATGAGGCTGACCCTGCTGCCATATCCTTCTCATGGACCACGGGTGGGCTGAGCCCTTGGGGCCGGGGAATGAGGACGGGGCAGTGCCAGAGCAAAGGTTGGGGAGGCTGTTGTGGCTTTGTGGGGCTTCTTTTTGTGTCTCCATCCAAAGTTCACAGGCAGCTCAAAGCTCTTTGATGCCTCAGAGGGGGGATGTTGGATCTGAGGCCACTCGTTGGAACACTTGGACAAATCATCTCCAACTCAACACAGTGCAGGAGTCACTTAAAGCTGCACCAGGGGTGGGATTCCAGATCAAAAATAAGACCAGCAGCGTCCTCAAGATGAACTAAAGTAGAATTATTCAGTTACAGGACAGAGGTGTTAATCTAAGGCTGGATTATCTTGGAATTGCCTCAACTGCTCACTGCAGCACCCAGAGAAGCCACAGTGATCCTTGAGGAGGGAGAAGAGGTGGGAGATCATCTCCTGGAGTGGGTCACCTTGGCCTGCTCCTCTTGCTGCAGACACAGCTGCTCAGCATTAATTTTATATCTAAAGTTTGTGCAGCCAGTTGTGATTTAGCTCAGCTCTTACTCCCTGCTGATGGGCTCCTCGAAGCTCAGGCCTGACCTTTAGAATTTTGTATGAGGTTGTCGTGTCCCGGCCCCAACCCCGAGGAGCTCAGGAGGCCCTTGGAGGGAAGGCTGAGATCAGCCCCAGCACCTGACCAAGGACCGTGTCAGCAGAAAGGAATATTTTATACAAAAAAAAAACATTTCTCTGCTAACAGAGCTGTGTTTTGTGGCAGAATTGCCACTGAAATGACTTTTCTCATTCATGAGAGCCAAGAGCCCTCCCCAGTGATGTCTTTGAGGTATAAATACACCCAGGGGACTCTGCAGTGAGTCAGGATGATGGTCCCCATGGGTGCTTTGCATTTCTCCTGCATTCAGGGGGTTCAGGGCATGGATTCACAGCTGGAATCTCTTGATTTACAGGGAGATGTCAATTCTAAATTCATCTTTATCCCACTGGTGCCCTTTGGGAGATGGAAGAGGAATGACCACAGGACACTGGGAGCATCTGAATCTTAAAATCTTGACCAGGAATTTAAGATGGTCAAAATCTCATGGAATTTTTATGTGAAAGAAAATAAACAGGAATGCAAAGGTGTTTTCTCCTTGGGTATCTCATGCTGTTTTACACCACAAGGACACAGACTCTGAGATTCAGGAGGCTGAAAATGACTCCTTTATTTCTGGGCTGTGTCTCCCTTTTCTACTATTTCACACAGACCAATTGGATTGGTGACACAAAGACAAACCTCTTCACTCCCATTGGGCAGAGCAGAGGGACAGCAAGGAGAAGTCCCTCCTGGGGAAAGGAATGAAGAACAAAGTTCCAGTTCCAAAAACATTTCTCCTGTTTCCAGAAAATTCCCTGGGAAAGGAATTTCAGAAAACCAAAACACCTCAGGCACAAACCAGGGCTACACAGAATTGCCACTGAAATGACTTTTCCAGCCTGAGAGCCAAGAGCCCTCCCCAGTGATGTCTTTGGGATATAAACACACCCAGTGGGCTCTGCAGTGAGTCAGGCTGATGGTCCCCACGGGTGCTTTGCATTTCTCCTGCATTTAAGATGCTCGGGGCATGGATTCACAGCTGGAATATCTTGATTTACAGGGCAGTGTCAGTTCTAAATTCATCTTTATCCCAGCTGGTGGCCTTTGGGAGCTGGAAGAGGAATGACCACAGGACACTGGGAGCATCTGAATCTTAAAATCTTGACCAGGAATTTAAGATGGTCAAAATCTCATGGAATTTTTACGTGAAAGAAAATAAACAGGAATGCAAAGGTGTTTTCTCCTTGGGTATCTGATGCTGTTTTACACCACAAGGACACAGACTCTGAGATTCAGAAGGCTGAAAATGACATTTTTGGGATGTGTCTCTCTTTTAAATTCTCAGGAATTGAAGATGGTCGAAATCTCATGGAATTTCGAGCGAGAACAGGAATGCGAAGGTGTTTTTCTCCTTGGGTATCTTCAGGAAGTAAAGGGTTAGGAGCCAGAAAGGTAAAAAGCAATGAAAAAACAGTGACATTATTCAGATTGTTTAAAATTCCTCTATTTTTGGTGGTGGTTTTGCCTGGAAGGGGGTGCTTGAAAAGCAAATTTCAGTTTACTCAGGCTTTTTCTTCCAATTTCCTTTATACCATAAACTTTCAGAGATGTCCATAACCCCACGATGAAACCCGTGCAGCTGCAGATAAATAATCTGGTTGTAAAACAAGAGATGCTCTTGGAACAACGTTATGGAAAACACAGAGAAGGTTTGGAAGGAAAAGCCCAGTGAGCTGCAAAACTCAGCTTTTAGTCCAACTAATGCCCGGAGAAATTTATGGTTTAACAAAGTGATGGAATTGCTGTGGATTTACATCGATACAACGGCACAAATTGGTCCGTTATGGAAGTGGCTCTCAGGGAAAACGACACCGGTGCAGTTTTATGGAAATTAAGGCTGAACTGAGTCAAATTCAGCCCACAGGTAGGAATGATGATTTGGCACTTATTCCTCCTTCAAACTTAAAAGCATCTGCAGGGCCTCGTGCAGTGGGTCTTTTTAAACTCATCAGCAGGTTATAAAAACAAAAAGAAAAATAAGTTTTGGGGTTATTTTTTTCCCTGTGTTATCCAGTGGTGGAGCTTGTTGCCACAGGGTGTTTGAGAGGGCAAAAATGGAAGTTATTTCGGAGAGAAAATAAGATGCACTTCCAAAAGAACAGCCTCGAGGGACAATAAACACAGCTGATAATGTAAGATCTTCTGGTTTGGAAAAGCTACACGTTGCTGTTTCTATGGAAATTGGAAAGAAGGAATCCGTGGTTGTGTTTCCTTCATGTTTTTCCTGAATGTTCACCCAGACAGAGGAGTGACCTTGGGGTCTCTGGACCTTCAGCCACTTTCCCACTTCACTGCAAGAGGCAGGGAAAGGTTGAGTGAGAAACAGGAGAAAAATAAGAAAAAAAAAAAAATAGGAGAGAAATAGAAAAAAAAAAAGGGAAGAAAAATAGAAATTTTGCTCTGCCTGAGCCAGATCCACATTTAGATAATGCTCCATGTTTTTCAGGCAAGGAGAAGGGGGAAAGAAAATAATTGAATGATTTTTTTATTTTTTTTTTTCACCTGGAGGAAACTCGGTGTGTTTGTTAACTCAGAGTTTAGTTCTGGTTCTGCCTGGGTGAGAGGCTGAAGTGTCTTGGAGCTGAGATGTTCCCATTTGGGGACCGGGGGTGACTGATGGCAAAACTTTCCCTCAAACCCTATTTTTGATATCTCCTTCCAATGAGCTGGGAGGGGGAGACAGAAGAGGCTGTGTGGGTTTGGGTTTTTTTGTTATTTGCCCTTTTTTCCTCTTTTCTTTTTTTTTTGTTTTTGGAGAAGGCACAGTGACAGAAACATTTACAAATGACATTCCGCCCTCAACCTTCTTCCTGGAGCTCCCTCAGCCTTGACAGGGTGGGAGGAACAGAGGGCGAGCACAACCATCACCCAACTTCAGAAAAACATGAGCTGAGGGGGAGATTTTATTCTGGGGAAACTGATCTCCCCAAACACAGAGTTCCTGGTGTCACTCCCTCGTACGTCCATCGACTTCTTGCCCTTGATGAACCAAATTCTTTATTTTTATGTGTAATGATATCCATGATAACAGAAGATCCACTGACTCTGTTTTACACCACAAGGACACAGACTCTGAGATTCAGGAGGCTGAAAATGACTCCTTTATTTCTGGGATGTGTCTCCCTTTTCTACTATTTCACACAGACCAATTGGATTGGTGACACAAAGACAAACCTCTTCACTCCCATTGGGCAGAGCAGAGGGACAGCAAGGAGAAGTCCCTCCTGGGGAAAGGAATGAAGAACAAAGTTCCAGTTCCAAAAACATTTCTCCTGTTGACAGAAAATTCCCTGGGAAAAGAATTTCAGAAAACCAAAACCCCTCAGGCACAAACCAGGGTTACAATCCACATTCTTGGAGGACAAGGAGAAAGGTGGAAGTGTCCCTGCCCGTGGAATGAGATGAGATTCAAGGTCCCTTCAAATCCAAGTTTCAAATTTTGGAATTCCTGGAAGCAGCAAAACTGTGGGTTTAGATTTTCCTCGTGGTGTCCTTGGGTTGCCCACACAATGGAAAAGGCTTCAAAGCTGCCAAGCAGGTACTGGAAATACGGAATGGTTGGAAAGGTTCCTTCCATCGTCACTTGGACGCCTCCTAATTAGAAATGGAGGTGCTGTGCTGGTTTCAAGGGACTCTTCTGCACCAGGTTTACACCTGGGATTAAGGAATTTCATCAGGACAATCTCTTGCCCTTTCTGTGCCCAATCTCCTGTCAGCAGAGAGGTGAAAGTACCAAAAATGTCTCCATTCCTCCATTTCTCCATTTCTGTGAGCGCTGATTTAACTGAATAACTCTCATGCAGCCAACATGGATAACAGGATAAAAACCTGCTTTCCTGAACTCCTGCTAGCTCAGACCGTGTCTTCCCATTAACCCAACACCCTCTGTTGTGTTTCCTCTCCTCCCAACGTTCTTGTGGAAACAAATTCCCAGGAATTCAGGCTGCCATTGAAACCAGCATTGGCAGAGCTCCTGCCCCAGGCCCTGCAGGACGGGCTGCTCCTGGCACCTTCTGCTTCTCCCCACGTCAACTCCTCATTCCTGCCTTTCCACACAGCTCTTCAATTCCCTTGGAAGGAATGGAAGTGTGAAAAGTTGGGAATTGCAGAGTGCCAGGAGGGTGGAGAACCTTCCACAGGTGATGGAGGGACAGGACACAGGGAATGGCCTTGAGCTGGAGGAGGGAAGGTTTAGATGGGATTTGGGGAGGGAATTCCTGGCTGGGAGGGTGGGGAGGGGCTGGGCTGGAATTCCCAGATTTGCTGTGGCTGCCCCTGGATCCCTGGCAGTGCCCAAGGCCAGGCTGGAGCACCTGGGACAGTGGGAGGTGTCCCTGCCATGGCAGGGGTGACACTGGGTGGGATTTAAGGTCCTTCCAACCCAAACCATTCCAGGATTCCATGAGACCAACTCTTACCTCAGACACAGGCATGGCTCTGATATCTCCAGCCATCCCAAAAACCCTCGTGGGACTAAAACTGTTCCTGGGGCTGGTGGCACCTCCGAAACTTGTCTCCCTCACTGTGCCCCATTGCTGTCCCACAGGATGTCACAAAAGACACCAATCCTTGGGAATATCCATAATTTAGTCTTGCTCTGATTACATTTTTTCCTCTTCTATTTTTCTCCTCCTGGAATTCACGGGCTCCTGGAGTCCCCTGGATGCAACAGGGGGAGGCGCTGCTTCGATTAAAGCACCAAAAACAGGGAAACCTGTAAAAACATTCCATTGCCATTTTGACAACTTTGTGATCTTAAAAATGAGAGAGAAAAGAACCTCAAACACAAGGGTTTTCTGAAAAGAACAACTGTTTCTCCAAGGCTTTGCCAGCACTGACAGGTTTCCAGGAACAATTCCATGAAATGCTTTTTTTTTTTTTTTTTTTTTTTTTTTTTTCAGGGCAGAGAGATCCTTGCAGGAGTGTTTTGATGAGTTCCAAGGAGGAGCAATCTCCAAGTGCTCTCCGTTTTTTAAACCAAATCCCACTTGTACCCTCAGGTGCTGTCACCCAGGGCAAGGTGACACCTGCAGATGAGCAAAAGATTGCAGAGAATTGAGCTCACAAAATCAAGAAATAACATTGCCAAAATTGTGGGGAGTTTGAGGTCAAAAAGCAAAATATCAATGAAAAAAAAGATGATTCCGTAGCTTTTGTGAGGTGGGGAGATGGAAGGAGGAACTGGTTGGGAATTTCTTTAAAAATTCTCTTTTTTTTTTTTTTTTGCTTTCTTTTTTTGAATTTTTCATTTCTCCTTTTTTTTTTTTTTTTTTTTTTTTTTTTTTTTTTTTTTTTTTTTGTGATTCTCATAAAAAAAACATCCAATGCCTGGCTGATAAATCCTCTCCCTGGGCCACCTTTCTCCCATCCCTGAGCCTTATCACAAATCGCTCCTTGAACTGAACAAGAATTCTGCCTGAATTTAAGAATTTCTGCCTGTTGAAGAGCGAGTGAATTTCCAACAGGTGGGCTCAGATGGGAAGCAGATCCTGCCAGTGGAGTCAGGTGGATGGAACATCCCTTGCCTGGGATAAAAGCAGCTTGGGAGGTTTGAACATCCTTGGGAGCATTCTGTTTCCCAGCTCAGCGCTGCAATCTGTTCAAAACAAGTTAATTTTAGGGCTGGGCTGGTAAAAAGGAGCCGTTTCCTTCATCTCAATCCCACATCTCACATGTGCAGAGTGTGGAAATTCGGGATTGACCCGGCAGAGGTTCCAGGGGTTGGAAAATGAACAGGTTGAGGAGATGATTTGGGGGGTTTGATGAGGGGTGGGTGGGATTCAGTGTCCTGGTTTGGGTTAAAATCACAGAGCAGAAGGATTGGGATGGGATTGTGAGTTCCAGAACTGCACTGGGTGTGGAATGATTTGGTGACTTGATGGGAATGGGTTTATCATTCCCAAAATGATTGTTTTCTGACGCTGTTTTACACCACAAGGACACAGACTCTGAGATTCAGGAGGCTGAAAATGACTCCTTTATTTCTGCGATGTGTCTCCCTTTTCTACTATTTCACACAGACCAATTGGATTGGTGACACAAAGACAAACCTCTTCACTCCCATTGGGCAGAGCAGAGGGACAGCAAGGAGAAGTCCCTCCTGGGGAAAGGAATGAAGAACAAAGTTCCAGTTCCAAAAACATTTCTCCTGTTTGCAGAAAATTCCCTGGGAAAAGAATTTCAGGAAACCAAAACACCTCAGGCACAGAACCAGGGCTACAGTTTTCCTCTCATCAGCTGGAGCTGGAGCAGGTTGAGCTCCCTGAGCTGGGGATCACCTGTCCCAGGGCAGGTGTTGGGAACCTCCACAATTTCATCATGGGAAGATGGGAACATTCCTGGGGCACTCTGTGTGGGAACTTACAGTGGTCAGGAAATAGATTTCAGGCTCCAGCCAATGGGTTGAAGCCTGTGGGAAAGCTGGGCACAACATCCTCATTCCGGCCTGGGAAATCATGAGGAGGAACCCAAACAATCCCTGTAGATTTCCTCCTCCTACACCTGGTGTTTCTCCAACTTGTTCACTGTAGAGATGTTTACAAGAAGGGGGTGCCCTAAAGGATCAACCCTATTCCTTGTACCCAAACACTGGATAAAAGAATCTGCCTTTCAATAAACTTTGCTCTGAGCCCTCTGAAGAAATGGGAGTTCTATGTGTGTTACATGAGCCATCCTGAATTGTAACTGTCACAATGGGACACGAAATAAAGGTGCCTGACTCCAGTCAGGGGCAGCAGAAATCAGAAGGTTTATTTACAATCCATTCAGCCCTTTTATAACACGCTGTGCTAAAGGCACGTTATTGGTCCAGAGCACTGACACCTCTCCATGGGCTGAGGAACAGAAATAGCAAACAACTCCTGTTGGCATGGGAAAGGAATAGTGTTTACACAGGGTTTTTCTGGGGCAAAGAAAACCTGTTGAAAAGTTTCCCTTGGGGAGAGCTCAGGCTCAGAAAATTTCGGGTCCACACGTAATGATTTTTTTGGAGAAGGCACAGTGACAGAAACATTTCCAAATTGCATTCCTCCCTCAATCTTCTTCCTGGAGCTCCTTCAGCCTTGACAGGATCTTTTCTGATCCAGGGTGCTCTGGGCAGGGATTTCTGCTGGAAACGTGGGAGATGGGGGGTTTATTCCAGGTTGTGGGCATTGCAGGAGGGACTGAGAGTCAGGGAATGAGCCGTGGAATTGATCCTGGAGCTGCCTTGGAGAGGCTGAGGCAGGGCTGGATCCCAGGTCCAGCCTGTCACCAAACAATAGCGATTTACAGAGGAAACAAAAGCCCCCCAAAATACACAAATGTTATTTTCTGCCTCCCCTGCATCTCCACCGTGGCCAAAACCAGCTCCCATCCCAGTTGCCATGGAAGGGGCGTCCAGTCCAAGCACATTTGGCAGCTGTTCCCACTCCATTAAATAACACCAGGCTGGAAATACAAATGTAAAAGGAGGGGAAACAGCTCAATTTACATCCAATTGCGAATTCCACTGGTACAGGATGGAAACCTTTTGTGCTGAGAGTCAGAAATCTCCTCTGACAAGCTGATGGAAGAAGCTATGAATAGCAAACCAAGAATTTTAGAATTTGCAGCGATTTGGAGCTGTGTTTTTTCCTGAGCAGATGCCTTTGCTGCCTATTTCTGTGTTGCCTTTTTTTCCCCCCTCTCAACTGCTCTACCAGTGAGTTTTGCAGATGGATCTGGGAATTGCAGCATGACCTGAGCTGGACGGTTTGGAAGCTCTTGGGCACTTCCAGGGGTTTTTTTCCATAATTGCTGGGATATGAAGATGTTTAGCACTTGTGAAAACCTGGTTTAAGAGCTCTTCCCCGGAGTGGTGACTCCTGAGGTTCCCTGAAAATTTCCAGGAGCAGGTGAGTCAGCAAAGGTCAAATCAATTGGGCAGAGAACAAACAGGCTGATAAATTCTTTGGAGGTGCCACTGCCCTTCACCAAATCAACCTTGTTACCCTGCAGGCAACAGGAAAGTATCAGAAATAATTGAAAATGGAGAAATTGACGGCGGCAAAATAAAGCTTTTGCTTTAATCCATGGAGCCAGTTCTGTGGGAATGTTGTTTATCCTCAACCACTGGAAGTCCATAAGATATTGGAGGTTTTTGAATTATTGTATTCCAGGCTGGTACAGACTGGAGGAAGGAACAACTGAACTTGTGTCATCTGGTTATTCCGTAATTATTTCTGGACTAAAAAAGAATGACTTGTCAATTGTTGAGGATCAAATCCCCTCCAAAATAGCAAAAGGTTGGGAATTTCATGAATTATGAAACACTTTTATACCTCACTTATAAATAAATTGGGAACTGAGTCAGCTCGAGGAGGTCCAATCCCAAGGGGGATTTTGGGAAGCTCAGCTCAGCTTTCCAGAAGGATCTTACTTGAAAAAAGAATCTCTGGTTTGAGGGTAGAAATGGAGAACTTCTGGAAAAATGTGTTTAATTAAAGCATTGCAGGTGCTCCAGCCTGGCACTGCCGTTCCTGGGATCTTCAGCAAAGTTCCCTGGGAAGTGAAATGAACTTTTTGTGGAACATTTAATTAAGGGGCTATTTGTGGCCGATGCCCCATTTCGATGTGTGGAGCGTGAACCTTTCCAGGGTCTGGATCCACATCTCTCCCCTCCCCTCCTCTCCCACATGGACAGGGTTTTTTGGAAGCCAAGGCAGGAGTTGCAGTGATCATTTCTCTTCATACAAACCTCTGTGGTTTGTGGGTGGGTGCCCAAGAGTGGGAGACCAAACTCCCCTTTCCAGAGTGAAATCCATAAAACTCAGCCCCTCTGGCTGGAATTCCTCCCCCTCCCGCAGCCAACCTGGGCTGCTCAGCAAGAAAAAAATTTTAAAAATTACACAAGATTTATTGGGTTGGAAAAAATGTGTTTAATTAAAGCATTGCAGGTGCTCCATCCTGGCACTTTGGTTCCTGGGATCTTCAGCAAAGTTCCCTGGGAAGTGAAATGAACTTTTTTGGGGAACATTTAATTAAGGGGCTATTTCTGGCCAATGCCCCATTTCGATGTGTGGAGTGTGAACCTTCCCAGGGTCTGGATCCACATCCCTCCCCAAGTCCCGGAGCGTTGGATCCCCTTCAAAAATCCTTTTTGGGGTGTGTGGGCTGGGATTCAGCCTCCCCTCCAGTCCTTAGGCAAAGATGAGTCTTCCTTTGCATATTTCATGCCGCGTTCATCCGTTGCCTGTCAGGATTCTCGGGGAACTTGGCTCCTTCACCGGGGAGTTTGAATCATGACTTTTCGCCTTCATTGTGCTGCAGGGGAAGAGCAGATTGAGGCAGAGAAATTGGATTTATTTGGCTCTTCCAGAGGTGCTGCTGGCTGTGCTGGTCAGTGCCCAGCTCTGGTGCTGGGTCAGGTGTTGATTTCTAAAGTGATTTTATTACTGAGGGCAATTTCTGCTCTAAATTGAGCTGAGTAATTTTCTTTTCTGAGCCGTGACCCTGCTGTCCCCGGCGATAAAAACTGAACCCAAACGACCCTGCAGAGGCAGCAGCAGATTTTAACGAGGGGATTTTGTGTCCTGCAGGTCACCCAGAGGTTGTCAGGGCTTGGCAGGAGTTTGTCTTTCCCTGTTCCCAGGGATTTGGGGGAGTCCTCGCCATCGTTCCAAATCCAGGGTCAAAACTTCCACTGATTTGGAGTAAACATGAGGGATGGAAAAGTTTTTCCTTGGGTTAACCTGCAGCTCTGTGGGCCCTCAGTAGCCACATGTGATAAATGCACACCTGGATCCTGCACAACCTTCAGGGCTGGGGGGACCCAGACAATTCCCAGGAACGCCTGGAGCTGTCCAGGGCACCCAGGTGTCCTCAGGGTCCGGGGCGTGTTATCCATCACCCTGTGTTGTGGAGAGGGATGGAGCTGCTCCAGCCCTCAAGCCATGTCTCCTTTCTCTCTCTTTCTCTCTCTCTCTTTCTCTCCCTTTTTCTCCCTTCTCTCCCTTTCTCTTCCTTTCTCTCTTATTCTCTCCCTTTCTCTCCCTTGCCTCTTCCTTTCTCCCTTTCTTTAGTTGTCTCCCTTTTTCTCCTTTTCCATTCTTTTCCTCTCTCTCCTTTTCTTTCCCTTTCTCTCCCTTTCTCTTCCTCTCTTCCTTTCTTTCTCTTCCTCTTTCCCTTTCTCTTCCTTTCTTTCCCTTTCTCTTCCCTTCTCTTCCTTTCTCTCCTTTTTTCTTCCTTTCTCTTCTTTTCTCTCCCTTTCCTCCTTTCTCCTTTTCTCTTTGGTTGTCTCCCTTTTTCTCTCTTTCTCTTCCTTTCTATTCCATTCTCTCCCTGTCTCTCCCTTTCCTCTCCCTTTCTCTCTCTTTCTCTCCCTTCCTCTTCCTTTCTCTTCCTTTCTTTCTCTTCCTCTTTCCCTTTGTCTTTCTTTCTTTTTCTTTCTCTTTCTCTCTCTCTCCTTTTCTCTCCTTTTATCTTCTTTTCCTTTCTTTTCCATTCTCTCCCTTTCTCTCCTTTTCATTCCTTTTCTCTCCCTTTCATCCCTTTCTCTCCCCTTCTCTGCCTTTCTCTCCTTTTTTTCTTCCTTTCTCTTCTTTTCTCTCCCTTTCCTCTTCCTTCCTTCCTTCCCTCCTTCCTTCCTTCCTTCCTTCCTTCCTTCCTTCCTTCCTTCCTTCCTTCCTTCCTTCCTTCCTTCCTTCCTTCCTTCCTTCCTTCCTTCCTTCCTCTTTGGTTGTCTCCCGTTTTCTCTCTTTCCCTTTCTATTCCTTTCTTTCTCTTCCTCTTTCCCTTTCTACTTCTTTCTCTCCCTCTCTCTCCTTTTTTCTCTCTTTCTCTTCCTTTCTCTCCTTTTCCTCCTCTTTTCTCCCTTTCTCTTTGGTTGTCTGCCTTTCTCCCCCTTTCTCTTCCTTTCTTTTCCTTTCTTTTCCCTTCTCTCCCTTTCCCTTTCTCTCTCTTTCTCTTTTTTTCTGTCTTCCTTTCTCTCCCTTTCTCCCCTTTCTCTCCTTTCTCTCCTTTCCCTCCCTTTCTGTCCCTGCCCCATTTTCCCGGTGTTTGAGGTTCCCCCTTTCCTGTGCCGGTGTCGCAGCTGGGGCTGGGCCAGGGGCAGGATTTGGATCATCCCCAAACCTAAAGACAAAGCTGAGCCTCCGCTGGTGATTTGCATGAAAAACTCTTCTTTCCCATCACATTAGAGAAAGACTCATTTCTCCTGTAAAAATACCGGTGAGGGCATCCCGCTGCTTCCCCCAAACCTTTGTTATTCTTTTGTGGGATTGTGATCCGGTGCTGTTCCTAATAGTGGCTGAACCCACAAGGATATCAAACATTTCATCTTAGTTAAAAGCAGAAAAATTCTCTGAGAATTTTTTACCCCCTCTGTGTACACATTAAACTGCATCAGATCAAAACTTCCTTTAAATGTTTGGTATCGTGGAGATGTTTTTCCCTTTCATCCCAGCTGAGGCTTTTGTTATTCCAGGCGCTGAATAAATCTGTTCCTGCCCTTAGGAACTTAATTGAATTTTGGCTTTTTTTGTTGTAAATATGCAAACAGGATTTTTTTTTTTTTTTTTTGCCTGTATTAAAAAGTGGAAAATGAAGTAGGAACAGATGAGATTTGTCACATTTTAAGCAAAAGTTGGGGCACCTGCTCCAGCACAATGGCAGCCCCGTGTCCTGGAGAGAGGAGAACTGTGGAGGAGAGGGAGGTCATGGCAAGGTTTTCTCTTCTGGGGATTTATCAAAGGAGATTTGAAACGTGGAGTTTTATTTCAGCCCGCGCTGTTTCCTGTACAGACATCTCCTAAATGGGTCATTGTATTTTATCAGCAAAACACATTGTTGGCATCGTCCAAACACTTCTCAACAATCAATATTATCTTTTCTGAGGGGAAATAATAACATTTTGTGCATGTCTGGAGTCCAAGTGATTTTCGGTGCTTATCTCCATTTTGTTTTCTCTGCTCCCGCAGTAAATTCATTCACTCTTTACTGGGGTACAAATTGATCCATAAACATTTCATTACCAGCAAACGCTGCTCCTTCCATCGAGTATTTTATTCCTCTCATTTTAATTGCATCCAAAGCTGAGCACGGGGCTGGCAGATAATGAAACCAAAGCTGCCATTAACAGAAATGTGAAACTGTATTTTCTCTCTATTTTTTGAAGTAGGATTTTTTTTTTTTTCTGCTTATCATGGAAATCTGCTGGCTCCACTTCTCAACCCAACAAATCTTGTGTATTTTTTTTTTTTTTTTTCTTGCTGAGCAGCCCAGGTTGGCTGCGGGAGGGGGAGGAATTCCAGCCAGAGGGGCTGAGTTTTATGGATTTCACTCTGGAAGGGGAGTTTGGTCTCCCACTCTTGGGCACCCACCCACAAACCACAGAGGTTTGTATGAAGAGAAATGATCCCTGCAACTCCTGCCAGAGCTTCCAAAAATCGGAGAGGAGAGGAGAGGAGAGGAGAGGAGAGGAGAGGAGAGGAGAGGAGAGGAGAGGAGAGGAGAGGAGAGGAGAGGAGAGGAGAGGAGAGGAGAGGAGAGGAGAGGAGAGGAGAGGAGAGGAGAGGAGAGGAGAGGAGAGGAGAGGAGAGGAGAGGAGAGGAGAGGAGAGGAGAGGAGAGGAGAGGAGAGGAGAGGAGAGGAGAGGAGAGGAGAGGAGAGGAGAGGAGAGGAGAGGAGAGGAGAGGAGAGGAGAGGAGAGGAGAGGAGAGGAGAGGAGAGGAGAGGAGAGGAGAGGAGAGGAGAGGAGAGGAGAGGAGAGGAGAGGAGAGGAGAGGAGAGGAGAGGAGAGGAGAGGAGAGGCCCTTCTCCATCCCAGGGTGGGTTTGCTGCAGGAATTCCAAGGCAGAGAATTTGTTTTTTTATTAAACTGAACTTAAGGAGTGTTTGGACAGCACTGTCAGGCCCAAGCCATTCCATTTTTCAATGATTTCTCCCTTCCAGCACCGATGTGGCACCTCTGTTTTGCTCCCCCAGGACATTCAGAGCCAAACTAATCTGAGCATCCATCCAGCTCTGAGGGGCTGCAAACCCATCCCAACAGCTCTGTGGAGGAGCTGAGCAGGGGGTGTAGCTTCGTGGTTGTGATTTTGGGACTCAGTTTGGCTCTGAATGTCCTGGGGGAGCAAAACAGAGGTGCCACATCGGTGCTGGAAGGGAGAAATCATTGAAAAATGGAATGGCTTGGGTGGGAAAGAACCCCCAAAGATAATTTCATTTCAGGAAAGGACAGCTCCCACCACCTCAGGGTGCTCCAGCCCTGGTTTGTGCCTGAGGTGTTTTGGTTTTCTGAAATTCCTTTCCCAGGGAATTTTCTGTAAACAGGAGAAATGTTTTTGGAACTGGAACTTTGTTCTTCATTCCTTTCCCCAGGAGGGACTTCTCCTTGCTGTCCCTCTGCTCTGCCCAATGGGAGTGAAGAGGTTTGTCTTTGTGTCACCAATCCAATTGGTCTGTGTGAAATAGTAGAAAAGGGAGACACATCCCAGAAATAAAGGAGTCATTTTCAGCCTTCTGAATCTCAGAGTCTTGTGTCGTTGTGGTGTAGAACAACATCATCAAGCATCTTTATTTCGTGTCCTATTGCAACAACTGGGTTTGTTCAAGGCTCCGCAGGTCAGGGCAGAGCTCTGTCTGAAGGAGAACAGCCCAGGAGCTGTGGAAGTGCCACATCCCTGAGACAGAAATTAGTAACTGCCTGTGGGAAGCTTTTCCTGAGGCTGGAGAGAGGGAGAGGAGAGCTCTGCTCTCAGCCTGAGCAAATGCTGGTAAATGGCCCTGGAAGGAACTCCTGTGTCAGGCACGACGTTATTGTTTAAGCACATGTTTGGATCAGCAAACTCCCCCCGTGCTGGGGAGCTAAAGGACAACGTGAATCCTTCTCAGCTGCACTTCCCAGGGCTGGCCATCAAACCCTGGTGCAGGGGCTGGCGTTGTCCACGGCAGAAATCGGAATTTGCATTATGGAACAGCCATGTCTGTTTTGATTAAGAACAACACTCTCCCCCTGCCATCCCGTTTCATGAATATTTAAGTTAATTAAGCCCGGCAAAGATTTCATTTCAGCTTAATGACTTCTAAATGTGACTTCTTATGTCTGGTGGAAATGAGTGAGATACGACAGGCACAGCTCTTAATACACATAATTATGGGATTGATGCATTCCAAGGATATGGGGCAGCGGGGTTTTGTCCTTAGGAAATGTGACATCCCTGAGCCCGTGGTGTGAGCTGGGTTGGCCTGGCTGGGGGCCAAAGGGGCTTCCACAGCTGGAAAACAGAGAAAAAATACAGGAAAAACTCTCGTGGGTCAAGACAGGGCTGTGACAAAAGTGTGGGACAAAGTTTGAGTGATGTCACTGCAGTGCTGAGTTGTTTTGGGACACCCAACCTCACTTTGGGACACCAAACCTCACTTTGGGATACCAAACCTCACTTTGGGATGTCAATTCACCCACAGGAAACCTGGACAGGGAACAGACCTGAGAAGCTCTCGAGTTTTTCTTACATTTCAGTAATTTGCAGCAGAGAGGCTGTGGGGAGTGATTCTGGTTTGTAGCAAATAGGTGAGATTGGATTTGTGTTTTTTGTCAGGAAATTAAACATCCAGCCCAACTTTCCCAGCTGGCAGTTTTGGGATGAGCAGATTGGAAGCTGGAATTCTGCATCAGAACTGGAGAAATGACTGGATATGCTTGGAAAATGAGCCTCTTTAAGTTTGGGTGTTAGGGGGGCTTATTTTAAAAATAAGGCAGAATTATTGGCTGCTTTGTAAAAACCTGACTCCCATTTTCTCAGGCATGGCTGAACCTCGGTCCCCAGGTAATTCAGAGCAGCTGATATTACTGGAAATGGTGGTTAAATACAGAGTTTATCCTGATGCTCACGCTGGCATCAAAAGAAGCATCTCTGAAATCGCCCCTCAGGAGTAATTCCGGAATCCCATTAGTGACTGGGCAACCTTTGTGCTCAGCCTGGAAACGAGAGGATCATCTCCCCAAAAAGGCCACATGCAGACAAAAGTGGGGTTTGGTGGCAGAGAGCCTTGGGAGAGTGTGGGGAGGAGCAACTTCAGAGCAGTTCCTGTGTCCCCTGCAGGATTTTCAGCCACTCCTGACAAATTCCTGTCCTGTTCCTCCCGGGAAAAACCTGAGTAACACCTGGGAAAAGGTGCCTCATTTCCATCATTCCTCGGCTGCAGTTTGAGTGAAAGGCTGGGACGTTTTGTATTTAGCAAGACAGGTTTGAAAAGAATGGCCTGGAGTGACAAAATCTTTGTTGTTCTGTGAGGAACTGGTGCTTCTGTGGGACAGGGAGGGCAATCCTGGGGACCCCTGGAGCTCCTTTCCTGGAGGATCCCGTTCAGGAGGATCCATCAGCAGCTGGGACTCCCAAACCCATTCCATGCTCGGGCGCCTCCCAAATCTGATGAATGAGGCAGGGCATGAATTGTTGAGCATTCCCAGGTTGTAGCACTATTTGATTTAATATTTTTTCCCCATCCTAATCCTTACAAGTGTGGGGGGAACAGATTGGGATTCTGCCTTAAATTGATGGATCCTGACTCAATTTAAATCCAGCTAAGAGTGTTAAATTGACATCTAAGTAGGTGAGTCAAGTGCTAAGTCTCTTTCAGAACAAGCTGTAGGTGTGTTGTGATTCCAATTTATTTCTCTCTAACTCCCCTAATGGGATAAAAAGAAGGAGAGGGATGGAAATGCTCAGATGATGAACGCCGAGGGGATGGGATGAGGTTTGAAGTGGAGGCTGCACGGAAATGACAAGCGAAATCAAGCAGATTAAAAGGATGTTCTCACCCGGTGGAAGGGGCTCTCCAGGGCTGCGCTGAGGGGAATCAAGAGGGGGCTCAGCCTCTGAGTTAGTCTTGATTTTAAATCTCTAAGTCAGTCTTTGATTCTCTGAGTTAGTCTTGATTTTGATTCTCCAAGTTAGTATTTGATTCTGAGTTATTCTCTGAGTTAGTCTTTGATTCTGAATTAGTCTTTATTTTGATTCTCTGAGTTAGTCTGATTCTCTGAGTTAGTCTTTGTTTTGATTCTGAGTTATTCTTTGATTCTCTGAGTTAAGTCTTTGATTCTCTGAGTTAGTCTTGATTTCAATTCTCTGAGTTATTCTTTGATTCTCTGAGTTGATTTCAATTCTCTGAGTTAAGTCTTTGATTCCCTGAGTTAGTCTTTATTTTGATTCTCTGAGTTAGTATTTGATTCTCTGAGTTACTCTTGATTTTGATTCTCTGAGTTAAGTCTTTGATTCTCTGAGTTAAGTCTTTGATTCTCTGAGTTATTCTTTGATTCTCTGAGTTAGTCTTGATTTTGATTCTCTCCCCATTCCTGCTACCAATTCTCCCATGTGATTTTGGGAATAGGAATTATTTCCTTTTCCTTTTTGCCTCCAGTGAAGCGAACCCTGTTCCTGGGGACACCGAGAATTCCCTCCCCATTAAAAGTCCTGGGGGAGATCCTCTTTCTGAGGATGGAGCTTTGCTTTGAGCAGAGAAATACCAATGTTGATCTAAACCAGCCAATTAAAAAAGTTTGGTGTAAAATGTGACAATGGTTTAGCAGGTTTGGTGGTGGGCTACACCTGAGGGGACTCTGTAGGGTGAGGTGTCAGAGACAACTCAGGGGGACCAAATAAAGACCCCCTGAACCCCTTCCCAAGGGAGGTTCTGGTGCATCTGGATCCAGGTTTAGTCCCGGGTTTGGTCAGAGGTTTGTGTCCAAAGAATTAGATGGACACGATCAATCTTTTTTGTCAGCCAAGATTTTGAAGTAAATCTTTGAATTAACTGTTAATCCCAGCTGCTGATCCCTTCGCAAGAATCTTTTAGGGGAAGGAATCACCTTCGAGGAGTAACTGAATGTTACCCTTAACCTTTGAGAAGTAACTTTGAAAATTACTCTCAACCTTTGAGGAGTAACATTGGGAGTTACTCATCCTTCAAGGAGTAACTTTGAGAGTTACTCTCAACCCTTGGGGAGTAACTTTGGGAGCTACTCTCAATCTTCAAGGAGTAACTTTGAGAGTTACTCTGGACCATTGCAGAGTAACTTTGATAGTTACTCTTGGCCTTTCAGGAGTAACTTTGGGAGTTATTTCCATTCTTCAAGGAGTAACTTTGAGAGTTACTCTCAACCCTTAGGGAATAACTTTAAGAGTTACTCTGGACCATCGAGAAGTAACTTTGATGGTTACTCTCAACCTTCAAGGAGTAACTTTGAGAGCTGCTCTGGACCATTGAGAAGTAACTTTGAAAGTTACTCTCAAGTTTTCACGAGTAACTTTCATAGCTACTCTCAGTCCTTGGGGAGTAACTTCAAGAGTTACTCTCAACCTTTGAGGAGTAACTTTGAGAATTACTCTCGACCTTTGAGGAGTAACTTTGGAGCTCCACGACCCCGGACTCTGCACTATTTGTGGTGTAGGATGGTCGACTCCCAGTCCTATTTGCACCCCAGCTGTGTTTTGGGTCAGGCCCTGCCCAACATCCCCTCAGCTGCTCAACATCGCTCTGCCCTGAGATGCTGAGAGAGATTTATGGCTTTAACTCTTTTCTTGTGGTCTCAGGGCCAGATGGAGCCGTCACGACCATCCTTCCCTTCCTCCGAGGGGAGCACAGATGGTTCCCAGGCAAGACCTGTTCCCCTTCCTCAGGCATCCAGAGAGTGAGCTGGATGCTGAATATATTTTATAAATATTTTATATTTATGAATATATTATATTATATATATATAATATTATATATATTTATAATATTATATATAGTAACATATTTATTTTATATTTTATAAAGGTTTTATAAACCAAAAAGCATCATTCTGTTAAAAAATGAGGGATTTGAAGCCCAACTATTTGCCTTGGCCCCAAGCAGGACCACCTGCCATTGTCTTTTGCCGTGACAAAGGGTCCGAAGGACCTTTGGGATTTATTGGTGTGTGTAAAATAATTGGAGACCTAAATATAATTTTTAGAGCTGATGACAAAACATAGAAAACCCCCCAAAAGTGTCCTTTGGATAAAAGAGATTCGTGTTTCTTTGGGGATGGATGGATTAGGAGCTGAGTCTTGCGAAGCGTTTTCAGTATCAAAATTAGAACTTGATATTTTGCCCCTTAAAAAAAAAAATGAACCTTTTCAAGAGGCTGACTTTTAACCAACTGCTGCTTCTTCAAAATTCTTTATGGTCTCGAAGTCGGATGTGCAAAATCCTGTCAGGTGTCCCAGTGAATAGATGAAAACCTTCCTTTATTTTTGTAGTAAGGCATCTCTTTTTGGCTTAAAAGTACGAGGCAGATGAAAAATGGAAATATTAGAAGCCTTTGTATGGAGAAGTGTCTAATGAGGCAGCTTTATGTGCAGCAATGAGGAGATTTGTCTGTGAATGGAGGTTGAAAAAGCCTTAAATACGTGGTTAGTGCTAATCTGGGGTGTTTGATCTGGCCAAGGATCTTAATCTTCAGATATTTCACAAGCGCTGAGACAGATTGATGCCTCGGTTTGTCTTGCCTTAACTTTGGCTGCTCTGCTGCTGCAGCGCTGATCCCCAAGTTCAATGAACTCATTGAAGCCGTGTTCCAGAAATTCAACACAAAATGGCTTTAAGCTCCTTCAGATTCTGAGTTAATCTCCGAGGAACGCCTCGGATTGTATCAGAACAAATGAGGGCTCTAAGAATCTTTTTTTTTTTCATTTTTGAAATTCTTCTCACAGTGGGGAACGTCGTGTCTGAGAGTTTATAGATTTGCTCTTGAGGTGATTTTTGTCGTGGTTTTGATCGCATTTTGTAAAATGTTTTTTGGTAATAGTGGGTGGGGGAAAGGTGAGGGAAGGAGATGAGGAAAGGGGAATGAAGGAGATGGGAAAAGGTGAGAGGAGATGGGGAAAGGTGAGGGAATGAGGTGGAGAAAGGTGAGAGAAGGAAATGGGGAAAGGTGAGGGAAGGAAATGAGGGAAAAGTGAGGGAAGGAAATGAGGGAAAGAAACAAGGGAAAGGTGAGGGAATGAGATTGGGAAAGGGGAATGAAGAAGCTTAGGACAGGTGAGAGAAGGAAATGGGGAAAGGTGAGGGAATGAGGTGGGGGAAAGGTGAGATTTTAGCACTTTTCAGTGAGATTTAGGCAGAGAGAGTGATTGTTTCCTTGTTTGACAAAAGCAGGGACTGTCAGAGCTGCATTTAAAGGCTTTTAAAATCATTGTATCACAGCCTGCTCCCCAAGTCTGAGGTATTTGCTGCATCCCGGGGGAAATGCACTGCTCCCTGCAGCAAGGCACTGTGCAAACTCATCAGCTTTGCTATTTAGATTATTGCCTTCTGCCGTGAGTCCTGTACAGGGAGCCGTGTACTATCAGCAGCCCTTGTTCTCTTTGTTAGCACTGTCAGAGCAGAGTGGATGGGCATAATTACTGAGGAGTTCTGGGCTGCTGAAGTGGATAATGAAAAGTGCCACTGACACAGTCTTTGCATGCCATTAAAAAAAATTAAGGTAATTATTCAACAGGCAGAGTTTCACCTGTGCTGTGGGCAGAGCTCTTTGTTCCGAGGATCCTCCCGAAAACGTGTCGAGCTGCCTTCACTCAGACATTGTTCCAAAGTCCCCTCCTCGCCAGCAGAAATGCCCTGTGCTCTTTATTTACAGAGTTATCTCAGCAGCTGAATAACCAAGATTCCTCTTGGCAACAATTCCTGGAGGTCTTTGAAGCAAGAATGTTGGTTTTGGAAGTTTTCTTGGGTTGTTTGGGCGCAGTGGGGTTTTATGCCACAGTTCTGGGTGGGGGTTAAGGCCTTTGGATTCTCATTCCTTGTGTGATTTTGGCTCAAGCTGTGTCATAAATCATGGAATTGTTGAGGTTGGAAAAGACCTTTAAGATCATCAGGTCAAACCAGCACCACCATGTCACCCTGGTTCCATGCCTGAGGTGTTTTGGTTTTCTGAAATTCTTTTCCCAGGGAATTTTCTGTAAACAGGAGAAATGGTTTTGGAGCTGGAACTTTGTTCTTCATTCCTTTCCCCAGGAGGGACTTCTCCTTGCTGTCCCTCTGCTCTGCCCAATGGGAGTGAAGAGGTTTGTCTTTGTGTCACCAATCCAATTGGTCTGTGTGAAATAGTAGAAAAGGGAGACACATCCCAGAAATAAAGGAGTCATTTTCAGCCTTCTGAATCTCAGAGTTTGTGTCCTTGTGGTGTAAAACAGCATCACCACCACACTCACCACTAAACCCTGTCCTCAAGTGCCACGTCCATGTCTGAACACCTCCAGGGTCGGGGACTCCACCTCATCCCTGGGCAGCCCCTTCCAATGCTTTACAGCCCTTTCCATGGGGAAATTCCTGCTGCTGCCCCCCCTGAGCCTCCCCTGGCCCAGCCTGAGGCCATTCCCTCTCCTCCTGTCCCTGTTCCCTGGGATAAGATCCCAAATCCCCCCCGGCTGTCCCCTCCTGTCAGGGACTTGTGCAGAGCCACAGGGTCCCCCCTGAGCCTCCTTTTCTCCAGGCTCAGCCCCTTTCCAGCTCCCTCAGCCCCTCCTGGTGCCTCAAACCTTTTCCCAGCTCCGTTTCCATCTCTGGACACATTCCAGCCCCTCCACGTCTTCCACAATCCTTAAACAATATCCTGGAGTTTACTGACTGTCACCTGCCGGTGCCCAGGGTGTTTTAAAGCCAATCCCATTCATCTCAGGCTAAAGGCCATTTCTCAGCCACTCCATAAAGTTCTTAACAGCCTGGCCCTGCTGCACTTCCCGGGAAGATACGACACGCTGGGTACCTGATTTCAATTTCTCCCGTTAAGCCCCTTCATTTTCCCCGGGTTATTTCAGCATCCAGCTACTCCCTGCTTTATGCAGGAAAAAGCGTTTTATTTTTTAATGGAGCTCAACGTTCCCAGCTCAGGCAGCAGCCAGAGGATAACTTCCACATTTGGGGCATTAAAAATCAGAAGGAGGGGACTTTGGAAGTGATTTGGCGGGGAGTTAATGACACCTCTGCTGTTGACTTCTGCGGGGATGGATGCCATAAAAAAAAAATCACAACGACCAGCAAGAAGGCATCAAGGATTGCCTCAGGATTGCCTTTAGATAGTGGAAAAATCTTCCCTCATATTCATCAGCTTAATTTACATCAAGAACTCAATTTATAGACTAGGTGAGGCTTTTTTTTTTTTTTTCCTATGCCTTTAAAAGCTCCCCAGAATTCTTCATTAAATCCTACAAGGAGGTTCAAAACACTTAAAAATGCATGATTAATTTCTCTGCTGTTCTGTAGGGCTTTTACTGGATTGTTCAGCCTTGACTGGGATGTCCTGGGAGGATTGTGACAGAATTACTCAGAAAATTTCATATTCAGGGGGATTTTATGCTGCAGATCTTCTTGCTCTGAAACACAGCTCCGAGAATGATAAGGAGGGGAAATTGTACAGGGAGGTTGCTCTGCAAACATCTCTTCCCTGCTGATGTGATTTAATGCAGTTGGTAATGGCTGATGAAGATCCACTGCAATCTAGGAAAGCCCGAAAATTAGGAAGGGTGTGGATAATTAGGACAAAAACTTGGCAGCCCAGGATCCCTGTAAAGGATCCACTGATTCAGCCACTCCAGCTCAGCACTGTTGAAGCCAGTCCACTTCACAAACCTACACAGTGGTGGGGAGAAAGGATGTGCTGAGGACATCAGACCACGCTGATATTTAATAAAATATCTCCTTTTGGGCACCCTGTGAAGCTTCCCTGCACTGCTGCTCCCCGGGGTTTGCCTGGGGACTGGTGGCTGGCAGGGGGGCCAGGGCTGAGCAGAGCTCTGAGCAGAGGAGAAGGGATGTGACTCTGTTTTACACCACAAGGACACAGACTCTGAGATTCAGAAGCTGAAAATGACTCCTTTATTTCTGGGTGTGTCTCCCTTTTCTACTATTTCACACAGACCAATTGGATTGGTGACACAAAGACAAACCTCTTCACTCCCATTGGGCAGAGCAGAGGGACAGCAAGGAGAAGTCCCTCCTGGGGAAAGGGATGAAGAACAAAGTTCCAGTTCCAAAAACATTTCTCCTGTTTACAGAAAATTCCCTGGGAAAAGAATTTCAGAAAACCAAAACACCTCAGGGACAGAACCAGGGCTACAGGGATGAGCAGCTCCAGAGGTGCTGCTGTGGACCTGATATTTTCTGAGCCTGAGAATTGCTGAGCTCTTCCCAAGCGAAACTTTTCAACAGGTTTTTTTGGGGTTTTTTCCCCAAAACAACCTTGTGTAGACAATATTCCTTTCCCATGCCAACAGGAGTTGTTTGCTATTTCTGTTCCTCAGCCCATGGAGAGGTGTCAGTGCTCTGGACCAATAACGTGCCTTTAGCACAGCGTGTTATAAAAGGGCTGAATGGATTGTAAATAAACCTTCTGATTTCTGCTGCCCCTGACTGGAGTCAGGCACCTTTATTCCGTGTTCTATTCCAACACGCTGCCAGCAGGACGTGCCAAGCCCTGGCAGGCAGTTTGCTTTGGGAACAGGACGGGTTTTTCTCCCTCTCTAATGAGAAAGCCATACATAATATCATGCACGATGACAAGGGCCAAATCCACCCCTGCAGTCAGGGCTGATAAGATGAAAGGCTGCAGCAGGGAAGAGCTGTTGTACATGGAGTTCACGTCTGGAGCCAAAGCACAGCGCCTGTAAAAGATGATGTCTCGTTCATGCAAAGCAGCTTGAGGCCCTGCTATTGAATTTTCATGTGGAAAACACCTTGTTCAAGCTTTGATTCCCCGAGGAGACCTGGAACTTGGGGTTGGGATAAGGGAGCTGTCACAAGGGAGCAGAAAAACTGCGGAGGGAAAAGAACTCTGCAGGCACATCCCCTGGAGCTGTGGCCTGTCCCCCTCGTGTGTCACTCGTACAGAAACTGGGGGTTTGATAAACAGCCCTAGGCCTTCAGCAGCTCTGAGGGATTTATTGGCTTCCTGTGCCACTCTGGCTGCAAATCCTGTGTGGGAACATCTGGAGCTGACACGCCAGGCTCTGCTCAGCACAGCTGCTTTAGTCCTTATCAGGGAATTCTGCACGAGCTGCACTCGAAACTCTTGTCGAAGCAAAAGTAACTTTTATCTGCGGGTGCAGATCAGGATGTGAGGGTATTGTCAGGACTAGAAAACATCTTTAACTGCTTCTCGCAGCAAAGTTTCCACATAAGCCTCTTTCTCTCAGCGTGTGCAATGAGTAAAATCCACAAGGAAGCTGGAGGCGTTTTTCCTGCAGCTTCGAGTCTGGGGCCGCGCTTGGAGCAAGGGCTGAACTTCAGAGCGAATTTCTTGGCCACTTGAAAGGCCCATCCCGCTCCCACTGCTCCCTTTGTGCTCGGGAGAGGAGCAGGAGCAGAACTGGGTTAGGGAGTAAATGAGAGTGGTGGTGGGGACGCAGGGCTGCCTTGATGTATTCGCCGCGGACGTTGAAAAGATGTTCCCTGTGTAAAACACGGCGCAGGACGAGCTGGAAGCGCGGCGAGCGTGAGCTGCTCTGACATCTGCTTCAAACCATGATGTCAAAGCAGCTCCACCGTGCCTGAAAGCTCCTGAAGTGGAAAGTTCCTGTTAGGTTTGGTGATTTGGAACAACACTCGCGGGGAGACAGGGACGGTACAAGCCCTGAGGCTTTACCTGAACACGTCTGCACTTTTCTTCTGCTTATTGAATTTTGGGGTTGTTTCTTGACAAGCCTCGGCATCTGCAGTAATTGGCTTCCTCGGCTCAGATCAAACAGTTTAGAAAAAGGGCTCTTAAACAGAAGATATCTGCATAAAGCAGCGTGGAAAGCGCTGGCTTTAAAGAGCCTTTCTGTTCTTTTTTTGCTAAAAGTTTGTAGCAGGTTGTGAGCCCCGCTAAAGGAGCAGCTCGAACGCTCAGCGTGAGCTTCGCTCTGCAAACTTCATTTATTTGGGGGTTTTGTTGGAGGGTTTTGCTGCAGGAGGTTTTAGAAAAGGTTATCTTGGTTTCTGTGCAGGAAATTCTGGCGTGGATTGGAAGGCTGGGCCCAAAGAGACGGCCACAGGTTTGTGAGCAGACCCAAATCTCCCAGATCTTCCCAAAGGGCTGGAGATGATCCTGTGCCAGGGAGGGGCTCGGTATCTCTGCAAACCAGAGCTGCTGCTGCCACTGGGATTTCCACCTGCAACCCCAGGTGCCAAATCTGCCAGGGATTTGATTTTTTATTATTATTTTTTTTCTTTTCTTTTTTTTTTCCTTGGGTGAATAACCTGTCCTTTGCTCGTGGCACCTTGCCTCCATCCCCTGGATCCTGGACTGCTCCTGATAAACTCGTGTTTTCCCCTTGCTCCAGTGGAGCAAACAGCTCAGAGGATGCTCCAGGAGTGTCTCCTCCAAGTGCTGTAGCTCAGAGCGATGTCACTTGAATGGCTCTTAAAATTAGGTCTGTCTGGGAGAGAATCATTTAAATTCCACCGTTAAAACTCCTGGTGATTGAGAACAAACGAAACTGCTGTGAAGGCTTCAGGAACTCGCTAATGGCTGGAAAGAAGAGGGTCAGGGTCTAGTTGGGAATCGTTTAAAATCCTTCCCTCCCCATTACTCACTCTTTAAGTGACACCTTGATAGTTGCACGAGGGTAGTTAAACATGAATTGTTAATACCACCAGCTTTTGTAGGGAGGGCTCTTTTTCTGCTCCCAAATGAAGCTGATTTATTTTCGTGCTGGTTCCCACCAGTTGTCGAGGCCATTAAATATCCTTAATTGCCTGGAAATGGATTCACATAATAGAGTCCTGGTAATTCAGAGATCTGGGAGCTGGAGCGTTGGCGTTTCAGTCAGTTCTCCCTGGGGAGTGACGGGCCTGAAATCACCCAGTGCCTCTCGTTCCCTGCCTTTGATGGAGCAGCAGCAGAGGTTCTGCAGTCTGGCTGCCATCACCCCCAGAGGAGCAGCTGGAGAGCTCACCAGCTGTATTTCTGTGTGTGCTGGACAAAAAACCACCACCTTGGGACCTCCAGCATCCCGGGGAGAGCAGTCCCTCGGCTGCTGGAAATCTGGAGTTGTGGGGCTTTGGAGATCTGGGCTCAGAAACCTCAGCTGGGGTGCCCGTGAGGAGGGCAGTGCCCTGAAAATGCCAGCAGTGGGTGTAAACCGTGATATTCCAGTTGTGTTTTACGTATTTTTGAGTTTTTAGTTTGCTGAGTCCATTGAGTAGCGATTCTGAGATTGTTCCACAAAGCTGATTTCTGAGTCTGCTTGCTCTGTGTCCTCTTATTGCCCCATTTATCCACCCAGGAGTTGCTTATTTTGTTGGATTATCCTCTTATCTGACCCAGAGACGGGGCTCTTGAGAGGCGTTTTAAAAACTTTTATTCCATTTTCAGTCTCATATGAAGGGTGAGATGGTGCAGATGTTACAGTTCACACCATCACAATCAGAAGCCAAATCATTTCCTAATTACAAAACATTATAAGTGTTTCTTGGCCTATCAGCTTTTGCCACACAATGCTGCTGATGCTTCTAACACCAATCACAGGTTATTTTACCCCACATGGGTTTGGTACAATCCATCTCTCACAGTTCTAATTCTCCAAAATATCTGCTCTGTTTGCAAGGCCATCATTTGAAACTTGTTTCCAGTTCCATTTCTCTCTCAGCAATGTCTGTCCCATCCCGTGGCCTTTCTAAGTCAGGATATTTTATCTCAGAGTTTGCACACAGAGGGACAAGGCTGTGTGAGCTTTTAGTGAGGTTTTGGGAATCCTCTTCAAATCCATTTCCCACGTCATGACCAGACCAAAACAGTGAACTCATTAACTTTACACCTCATTCCCCAGTTAAATGAAGGTTTTGGGGATTCCTGGGAGTGCAGAATGTCCTGCTCTGCCCACAGGCTCAGGGACAGCCCCACAAGCAGGAGGGGCTGGGATTGTCCCCGTTCAGCACCAGCAGAGCCAGGAGCTCGTGGGAATCTCCACAATGTCCCCAATTTTTGGTGCTGTGGGACCTTTCTGGGAATGCCCTGGGAAGAGCACGAGCTCAGCTGAGGAGAAACTCTGGCTTGGGCCTGTCTGTCTCACACTCAGAATCATTTTCAGACAGTTTTTAATCCCAAATGGGGGGTTGGCACAGTTTATTTGCTTGTAGCTCTTGGTGTCAGGTTTGTGGGATCGTGGACACCTTCCCAGCTCCAAACCCTCTCCAGCCTGGCCTTGGGCACTCCAGGGATCCAGGGGCAGCCACAGCAAATCTGGGAATTCCATCCCAGCCCCTCCCCACCCTCCCAGGGAAGAATTCCCTCCCAAATCCCATCCCACCATGCCCTCCTTCATTTTCAAACCATTCCCAATGCATTTTCCTGTTTGGATTGTGCCAGGCTGGTTCCAAAGCCTCGGGGAAAAGGAAAACCTTGGTTCTGCTGCTTGACTCCTGTTCCTGATGGCTGCTGTTGGCTCTTGGCAGAGAGGATTGATTTTATTTCCATTTAAATCTGGACAAGCAGGAGAGGCCCAGTCATGAGGAAAAGCTTCTGAGTCGGTTGGATTTGGGGATTTGATCAAAACCAAGATCAAACCTGAGGGGTGTGGATGGCCCTGTTAAAATTCTGACAGAGCTGTTTTGGGGAGAAATCTCCTGAAAGTGATAAAACTGCTCCTAAGCACTGCTGATTTTTGATCTCCACGTTGGAATGTGGGATTTTTAGATTGGCTTCTTTCTTCCAGGACAATGTGGGAACAATTCCTGGGTTATTTTATTGAGTCCAGTTTTGTGGGAACAGTTCCTGGGTTATTGAATCATGTCCTGGGTTATTTCATCATGTCAGGAATGGGGTTTAGAGCTGCCAGTGGGATTTGACAAATTCTACTCCTGCATTGTGGTAACTATAAATATGTTTATGGTATATTTTCATCTGACATGTGCGGTGGAGCTTGACATCTTATTTTTATCTTGATTTATCCATTTGCTCCACGTTAGATATATTGAGATACATAAAATAGACATCAATATATAAAAAGATATTGAGATATAGTAGATGTTGATATATGCATTGATATATAAAAATCTATATTGATACATAAAATAGATATTGATATGTGTATTGACATATCTCTATAAAATATGCATTAATCTATATCTATTGAAGTAGATATGTGGTAGTTGTAAAATATATTTAACATGAAAAATTACATCTATTTGTTGAAAGATTTATAAACTCAGGCTGGAATTGTTGACTCCCCAACTGATTTCTCCTTTACCCCCCAAATTCCCTGAGCTATTCATTTATTTACAAGTTTAATAAATGCCCTATTTTTTTTTATCTCTTTATCCTCTGTCAACTCTGTCCTTTCACTCTTTGCTTTTTCATTTTTTAATTAACACTTCACCCAAAAATCTTCGAACAGTGAGCTGTTGTTAAAAAAAATCCAAATATAATTAAAATAATAATTCCTCAACCATCCTCCTCTTCAGCCCCTTTCCCACCTGGAGCAGCCCCAACAACGAGGACAGAGGGAGGAGCAGCATCTCCACCGAGTTTCCAGCAGGACCAAACCCAGGGATGCTGCTGGGATAAAGTGTGGAAAACCCTGTGCTGCTCCAGCCCTGTGTGGATCAAACCCTGCTGGAAGTGTGTTGCTTCGCGTATCTGTCTCTCAGGCCAGCCCAGCGTTCGGCTGGGCCACCCTGCTGGCTCTGATACGCCCAACAGTACCTTGCGTGGGTCTTGGCTCCGCAGCACCTTTGACGTCGCTGTCACGGCTGTGGTTCGAAAGAGGGGACACTCTTAAGGCTCGAGGAGCAAAGGTTTTATTCGGGGATCACAGGGGCAGCCCCTGGTCCCAGGCCTGTGCCTCAGGAGAGTGACCCAGGGCCTGGTCTGCAGGGGGTTTTTGTTCAACAGAAGTCTCAGGGGTGGGTACAAGCTGCAAACCAATGAAACAAAGCAAGGTGGCTAATACCAACTGCAATGCACAACATCAACAAATCAGGTAAATTGGGGTGGGGTCTCTGGGGGATCCACCAACCACTGGCGACACCTCTCAGAAGGTCTTGGGCCTGGGAGATTGATGGACAGGAAGGGGGAGAAGATACATTGGGATGGGGGAAAAGACAATGGGAAGACCAGTCTCCAGGCAGAGACTTAGGTTGTCTTGGAAACTCTTATCAACTTCTGATAAGAACATTTCAGGACAGGGGGCCTTACCTAGCTAGGGTTAAAGTTCAAACCATACTAAACTTATAACTAAAAACCTATAAAACAATTCCAGCATCCCCACAGAAGTGTCAGCAGTTAAGAGCATTTCTCCAAACTGAGCCCAAAACCCTTCATTTGTGCTGAGCTCCAGGTTTGATTCCAGGCCCTGTTTTGAAGCAGCAGCCACAGCCCAGTGTGGACTCGTGTTGGGCCAACACTTCACCCAAAACATCCCTCAGAATGCTCCGAGTTTAGAACAATCAGACAGCAGGAACAAACCTGATTATTTGTGTTTTTACAGCCCTTGCAGTGGAGAGAAGCTGTTTGGGGTTATTTTAAGCGTTTCTTTGTGCACGGGGCAGCCCCGCTGGGTGTCTCTGATGCTGGAGACACACAGAGCAGAGCCTGGGGCTCAGGACACTTTGTCACCTTGGAAGGAAATGCCTTTCCCTCGGGGGGCTTGGGCAACGTGCATCTGTAAAATAATATTCTAATCTGAAAATAATTGGATGGAGACACTCTTGACATTGGAAGTCGGGGAAGATAAAAAGGAGTTGGGGTTAATGTGACAGAGCACTTTTAATGCCTGCGAGCGGGTGGAAACAATGAAGGAACTTCAGGGACTTTAATCTTGTTTGTCAAGTAATTTATCACAGTTGTTTTCATAAATCTCAGTGATAATCAGCATCCGTGGCAAATGGAACTGGATTAAACATGAGCTGCCGGGTTGTTCCGCTCAGCTGGGGCTCGTAGTGCGACGTGTCGGGTTTTTGCTGGGACACGACTGCAGAGAGACACCTCAGACACTGAGGAGGGGATAGGGAGGATTGAATTCCATCCAGAGAATTCCAAGGACATGTAGGAATGTGTGCCCAGGTGGCCAAAGGGCCAATGGCTCCTGCCCTGGATCAGGAATGGTGTGTCCAGCAGGAGCAGGGAGGTCACTCTGCCCCTGGACTGGGCACTGGTCAGGCCACACCTCGAGTGCTGTGTCCAGTTCAGGATGGACATTGAGTGCTGTGTCCAGTTCAGGATGGACATTGAGTGCTGTGTCCAGCTCTGGCCCCTCAGCTCAGGATGGACATTGAGTGCTGTGTCCAGTTCAGGATGGACATTGAGTGCTGTGTCCAGCTCTGGCCCCTCAGCTCAGGAAGGACATTCAGAGCCTTGAGCACGTCCAGAGGAGGCCCCGAGGCTGGAGAGGGGCTGGGAACACAAACCCTGTGAGGAAGGGCTGAGGGAGCTGTCCCTCTGCTCTGCCCAATGGGAGTGAAGAGGTTTGTCTTTGTGTCACCAATCCAATTGGTCTGTGTGAAATAGTAGAAAAGGGAGACACATCCCAGAAATAAAGGAGTCATTTTCAGCCTCCTGAATCTCAGACTCTGTGTCCTTGTGGTGTAAAACAGAGTCACTCAAGGCTTGGGGGTGGAGGCAATCCTGATTCTGGGGGTCCTTGCAGAGCAATTCCTGCAGGGATTCCATGATTTTAGAGACAATTCCTCTGTGTTCTGTGACCATTTTATTAATAGCAGTCACAGCAGTAATAAAAACAGCAGCATCAGTGTTTTCATGAGTTGTGTGTGTGTTTTCTTAAAGAAGTGCATTTTTATTTTATTTTTAGCTTTTTACTTTATTTTCAGCTAATTAAGTTTAAACACAAATTTCTTACAACAGTGGTGGACTTACCTTAAGCTAAAATTGGGTGCAGCTCTGAGCTCACAGTCAGTGTCACTCAGCTCTGCACACAGCAGGGACACAAAACAAACCCTTTTCCTGCTGCACACCAAGGACAACTCTCAGCCCAAAAGCACAAACAAGGGGGGCTGGAGGGAGGGACAAGAAGGATGGGACCTCCCAGCCTGGAGCTGGAATTGGACAATTCAACCCCAATGTGCAAATGGACCAAAACCTATAAAAGTGTGAGATCTGGTGAGCAATCAGCCATTTGAGGTCCATTTTGTGACAATTCTTGTAAATTCTACACAAATTATGCACTTGGCTCTTTCTATTCCATTTAGAAATTCTTAGCAAGGCTACATTACTTTTATTATGACAAAAATAATTTTAGGATTTAGAATTTAACTAAGAATTTTAGAACTTAACTAATTTAATTTAATTTTAGAATTGTAGACTTTAACTAAGAATTTAACTAACTTTGCAAAAGGCAAAGTTGCTGAACCATAAACCAGCGGCAGGGATGGCTCTAACCCAGCACCTCGGGGACAGACTTCTCTCCCTGGAATCTCACTATTGGATTTTGGGGGAGGCAGCCGAGCTTGGCCAGAGCTGCAGATCTGTCTCTATTAGAGCCGAGCTCAGGGTGCCTTTGGCTCCTGCAGCAGCTGTATTTTATCACTTTAAAACGCTGGGTAATGCTGCATCAATAAATCCTGAATTAAGGAAATCTGCAAAGGAGCAACAGCCTTATCTTAATTAAGCAAAATCTATGGCTCCTGCCACAGCCCGGACCAGGAGCCACTCAGCCTTGGAACAGACACTCTTTTCTGCTCTTTGATGCTCCTTTTGGGTTTTTTTTTTTAAGTGTAGGATTTGGGTTTGGGGACAGAAAAGCACCAGGCCTAGAAGTACAAGTGGCTGTGACAAGGGGAGAGAGATAAAGGTACCTGATAAAGAGTTTTTCATGTGGTCTCTCTGCTTTTAGCCCCTTTGAAGTAGAAATTGTCCCTCAGGATCCAACCCTGTGCCTTCCATCCTCCTCCCAGACCAGCCTGGAGCTAAAACAGATCAGCTCCTGGGCTGGGCTGTCAACTTCCCCAAAAAAACTTTAAATGACTTGGGTGAAATGGATCTGTTTTCCTAAAGATTCTTTTTTTATTATTATTTGAGGCTTGGTTTTCTTTTCCTTCCATGTTTTAGTTGATTAAAAAAAATATTATTAGCAAAAGCTTTTTTGTGATGTGTGCAGTAATGAATTTCAGAGGCTCTGCAGGAGCTGATCAGGAACTCCTGACCCAGAGCAGGGAGAAGAATCTATTCCCAGGGAAAAGTGAGATCAGCTCCTGCCATTATCAGGCTCCTCCTCCTCCTCCCAGCCCTCACACCCACACAGCCAATTCCCAGTGCAGCTCAGACTGGAGCTGGTTGATGCTGGTGTGAGCAGGAACAGGATTCACACAAAAAACTGGTGAGAATGGAAGGGGAATTACCTGAATGCAGAACACGAGGAGTTGGAAATCCTGCAGCTGGTGGAAGGAAATGGAAGAGAGACAAAAGATGTTTTTACTTCCAAGGTTTAGTTTAGTGTGTTTTAAATATTACCAGCAAAAATAGTTTTGTGTTGCATGTAATAATGAATATTAGGTCTGGTATGGGACACCTGACCCAGAGCAGTCTGTTCCCAGGGAAAAGTGAGATCAGCTCCTGCCTCTTCAGGTTTTATGGTTCTTTCTCTCACCCGACATTCCAAGGCTGGTGGTTTGTGTGGGTCCAAGGGAGTGTTTTTCCCTCCTGACCTCTGAAGGTTTTGAGTCTGACTCTGTGTCTCTGTGTTCTGTGAGGCGCAAGAATGAACAGGAGTCTCAAGGTCTTGGTTTTCTTGGTTTCTCACGTTGTTTATTAATTCTGATCTTACAATTCTCTGTGTCCGGCCAAGGTGTTCACAGCAGCTCGGACACGAGGGGACTGCCCTGTGATGGGAGGTCACTCTGCCTTTATACAGGTAATTATGTACTTATCATTTACCATTTCATACCAATGCCTATCACCTGTACTAACAGAGTCATTTCTACTTTGCCCCAATCCACTGAAACTCCCTTGTGTCCACGTCACTGCAGACAATGGAGGCCAAGGGAGAAGAAGAACCCAGGGCACCGCCCTAAAATCTCCATCTTGTCCCCTTGTACCTCCATTCTAAAAATCCCAAAACTACAAAATCTTCCACACAGTGATAAACTCCACCACTGTCTGTCACACATTTGTGACTTGTAATTCCTCTCTGTGTTGGAAGTTTTTCCCATGGACTGAAATCCAAGCCTGTGTCCTCCTGGGCTCTGTGCCAGGCAAACCCCCCTGCACAGACCCCAGACCCTCTTTCTCGGGTCCCAGGCCCCTCTGCTGAGCTCTGTGACCTTCCAGGGTGCCCAGAGGGATGTTCTGGACTCTGACAGTGCCTGATCAGGCTCCTTCTCCTCCCCAGCCCTCACACCCACACAGCCAATTCCCAGTACAGCTCAGACTGGAGCTGGTTGATGCTGGTGCAGCAGGATCAGGATGACACTCCCTGATCTTTCCCAAACAATCATTTTTGGTGGTGGGGCAGCATTCCCTCCTCCTCCTCCCCACTCCCCAGGACGATCAGCTGGATTCCTCATTGCTGCCTCCTGCAATAAGAAGTGCAGAGGGCATCTCATTGTTTGCAGGCCAACCTGGATAAACTGGGATAAAAATCCTTTGTTGCCGGTGATTTCCAGCTCGGTTCTTTTGCTTTTTAAATGTTTATTCAGTCAGGAAGAAAGGAACCGTGGGGCTTTTTCATTTTAATTTACAAACCTCACTGGCTCTCTGCTGTTGCCATTTAAAAGGGAGTTATGGCCAGAAAAATGATGCGATGAAAAATAAACGACCTGGGGAGCGCCATAAATTTTGCCCGCTGCCTCCAAGACTCCCCAGTCGAATTTGCTCTGCTCTCAGACCCAGAAGATGCCAGTGCAGATTGCCAGGACTGTGAAATCCACTGGAAATTGTTCTTCCAGGCTTTCTCTGGAGCTGTGCTGTGCCTGGGCTCCTGCAGGCAGGGCCAGCAGTGTTGTTGTGGGAGTGAGACCTGCAGACCTGGTTTTGTGCCTGAGGTGTTTTGGTTTTCTGAAATTCCTTTCCCAGGGAATTTTCTGTAAACAGGAGAAATGTTTTTGGAACTGGAACTTTGTTCTTCATTCCTTTCCCCAGGAGGGACTTCTCCTTGCTGTCCCTCTGCTCTGCCCAATGGGAGTGAAGAGGTTTGTCTTTGTGTCACCAATCCAATTGGTCTGTGTGAAATAGTAGAAAAGGGAGACACAGCCCAGAAATAAAGGAGTCATTTTCAGCCTCCTGAATCTCAGAGTCTGTGTCCTTGTGGTGTGAAACAGCATCAGGACCTGAGCAGTGATGGACCATGGCCTTTCCATCCTTTCCCCAGCAGCAACAGGATTTGAAAAGGCTCCTCAGAAAGAGTCTGAGTGGTTCCCTTTGATGGATGTAATCCTGAGTAGCTGCAGGTGTTTTTGTCCTGGTTTTCCATCTTCATTGGGTTTTACTCCCAGCAGCTCAGGCTTAATTTTACCCAAACAAGGTGAATTGAAAGCTGCCTGTGATCCTGTCCCACAGGTTTTGTGTTCCCGGGAACAGAAACAATTTTATTTAAACAGAATCAGCACCTTGCAAGCCCCAGTGGCTCTGAAAGAGCTGCCAAAGTGCTCTGCTGAGCCCTCCCCACCCTCCCAGCCAGGAATTCCTTCCCAAAATCCCATTTAAATCTTCTTTTTCCCAGTGGGAAGCCATTCCCTGTGTCCTGTCCCTCCATCCCTTGTCCCCAGTCCCTCTCCAGCTCTCCTGGAGCCCCTTTAGGCCCTGCCAGGGGCTCTGAGCTCTCCCTGGAGCTTCTCCTCTCCAGGTGAACATTCCCAGCTCTCCCAGCCTGGCTCCAGAGGTTCTCCAGCCCTCAGAGCATCCCCGTGGCCTCCTCTGGACTTGCTCCAGCAGATCCCCATTCACTGAATGTTTGGAGCCTGAAATAAATATTCCAAGGGTAAATTTCTCCTGGCTAAGAGGGGTGTGGCTGAGACCCCTCCCCACAAAGTGGGCACTGCTGAGTGCTCACTGCTTCACCTCCTTTAACACACAGAAACCTCCCCCGTGCTGCCCCTTCTGCCCCCTCAAACATCTTCCCATTTGGGGTGGATTTACTGGTTGTTCTTTATTCCAGAAAGAACCTGGTTGTGGTTTCCAGCTGGGAAATCCAGAGCAAGTAGAAGAGGGACGATGCCAAACAGACCCAGGGATACGAACCCCACCCAAGGGACAGGAGAACCCAAATTTTTCCAGAGCAGGCCTGGAAAGGTCTCATGAGCTGTCAGAGGCCATGAGCTCAGCCAGAGGGGACCAGTGATGCCTTCAGTTTTATCTTCCATGTATTTCATGTGTCTGTGGTGCCCAGGGGGGCAGCTCTGAGCTCACAGTCAGTGTCACTCAGCTCTGCACACAGCAGGGACACAAAACAAACCCTTTTCCTGCTGCACACCAAGGACAACTCTCAGCCCAAAAGCACAAACAAGGGGGGCTGGAGGGAGGGACAGGAAGGATGGGACCTCACAGCCTGGAGCTGGGATTGGACAATTCAACCCCAATGTGCAAATGGACCAAAACTGATAAAAGTGTGAGACCTCATGACTGGGCGGCCATTCTGTGTCCATTTTGTGACCATTTTGTGACCGTTTTGGGCCCATTTTGTGACCATTTTGTGACTATTTTGTGACCATTTTGGGTCCACCTTGGGTGTAGCCCTGGCCAGGCTCTTGTCCTGCCCAAGGTGGATCCTAAAGGCCTTTTAATAAATCTCTACATTATTCTCCAGCTCTGCCCAGTCTCTGTTCCAGCTCAGCCTCCCCAAGGCATCCCCAGAACAGCCTCACTTTTCTCCCTCTTTTATTTTTCATTCAATTTTGGAGCATGAGGACCACCCGGCTCCCCCAGCCTGGCTGCTCCCCCTCCTCCCCTACAACAAACCCATATTGACAGTGGGGTCAGAGCACCTTAAATGTTTTTGGAGAAGTTTTTTTCCCTGTCTCTTTCCCGAGCCTGTCTGCTGGTATTACAGGAGGAACAGGAACGCTCCTGCTCCGCTCAGGCGTTAAGGATGGATCGCTCTATTTTCTTCCCAAATAACAGAGGGAAAGGGAAGCAGCTGTGACAACTTAAGCATTGAAGAATCATAAATCATCCTCCCTTTCCTTGTCCCCCTCACATCTCGTGAAAAATAAACGTGGAGACCTTTTGGAATTTTTTTTTTTTTACGCTTTTCATGTAAAACTGAGGGGTTTCGGGGCACGGCTTTGGAATTGGGGTTTTTTAATAAGTAATCAGTGCAATTAAAGTGGCAAAGGGGACAACACTGGAGAAGCCTTAGAAATGGAATAGTCCTGGTGTTTCACAGAAATGTCCACAAGAATCCCCTCAGTTTCTGAGGGAAGAGGTGATAACATGATTTCAGCTCATAATCACACCAGGTTTTACAAGAACTGATGTTATTTAATAATTGGGGGCAAAAATAACTTTTTTTTTGTTTAACTGGTTCTGCTCTTGGGCTGTGGATGTTCTGGGTGAATTAATATTGAAGCCACATCACCTTAAAATTCCTTCATCCCACATTTCTCCTAATTTCTGCCTGTTTTCCTTCATCCTGTGATCCACGGGATGACCCTAAGGGATACCCTTGGCCGCAGGAATTCTCTTAATATTGATTTGAGAGCTTGCTGTGCACCAGCCTCTCTCCTCGGGGCCCAGCTCCCATTTCTGTGCATGGCTGCCTTTCCTGGGCAAGGCCATTTACTTTTATCTGCTCTTTATTTTCCTTGGGGAAAACCCATTTCTGGCGTGTCCCAGGAAAACCTCCTGGAGTCTTTTCTTGCTGCACTCGGCTCAGGGAACACCTTGTCTGAGCCTCCACAGGATTCACCTCACCCAAACTTCAAGATATTTAATACTTGGGGGTAAAAAAAGGTCTTTTTTTGTTTAACTGGTTCTGCTCTTAAATTGTGGATGTTGGGGGTAGATTAATATCAAAGCCACATCACCTGAAAGCTCCTTCATTCCATATTTCTCCTACTTATTCTTCTTATAAACAGGCAGAAATTAGGAGAAATATGGACTATAGGAGCTTTCAGGTGATGTGGCTTCGATATTAATCCACCCACAACATCCACGATAAATGTAATAAATGTTAATTCTTCTATTTTGGCCTCTTTATGGACTGTCTAAAGCACAAAAGTTCCTCACTGGATCCATCCTTCTCCCCCAAACCTTGGGATTTAACCCTCTTATCATTTCCCTTATGAGGAAAACACCTTTTGTACTTCTGCTTGAAGAGGTTTTTAACCTTCCCTCTCTAAGGTTAATCAGGCCCATTAGCAGGAGTTAATTAAAGTAAATTAGGTCTGTTAGCAGAGTCTCCTTGGCCTTTGCTAGAGCTGGGGATGGGAGCCCACAGTAAATACCTGAGATTGATGGAGGTGTCGTGCCATTGTTTATCCCTTGTTTTCGGGAGAGGTGACGGGAGATTGATGCTCTCGGGGATGATTTTATCATAAATATTGTAACTCGCCCCAGCCTGTCCTTTGCTGCCTGACTTGCTGCATTAAACTTTTATCCTCCCCATCCCGGGCACTGCCCTGAAGGATCCGGTGGTGAAAAAATAGCAGGATTTGTTTCTCCCCCGGGGGAATTTTGGGGAAGATGTTTAAGGATCTTCTGTGCCATTGCTCCTGTTGAGTGGCGCGGCTTGTCCTGAGCCGTTCCGACATCCCCTTTCTCTGAGCTGTGATGTTTTGGCCACCAGCGATTGTCTCATCGCTCAGCCCCTGCCACCACTGACAGCCACGCTGGAGACACTTCAGCTCCCATCTCGTCTCGCATCACAGGGGGAAAAAAAGTCTTTTTTTTATTTTCTTCCTTTTTTTTTTTCCTTTTTGACAATACAGCTGCGATTTCCCACCTGCTGTTCCCATCTCCAGCCGAGCAGGAGGACGGGGAATCTTCCCTCTCCCCCTCTTCCCTCCCATCTTCTCTCTAATGGCTTTTTTTTTTTTTTTTTTTTTTTTTTTTTTCTGGAAATTTGTCCTATCTCTGGGATGTTTTCAGGGTGAAAGAGCGTGGATTTAGAAGGATATTGGGATGAAATCCTTCCTCTGGGATGGAATTCCCAGATTTGCTGTGGGTGCCCCTGGATCCCTGGCAGTGCCCAAGGGAGAAGGGAAAGGCTCCAGGGAGAGCTCAGAGCTCCTGGCAGGGCCTAAAGGGGCTCCAGGAGAGCTGGAGAGGGACTGGGGACAAGGGATGGAGGGACAGGACACAGGGAATGGCTTCCCACTGGGAAAGGGGAGATTTAAATGGGATTTTGGGAAGGAATTCCTGGCTGGGAGGGTGGGGAGGGGCTGGGATGGAATTCCCAGATTTGCTGTGGCTGCCCCTGGATCCCTGGCAGTGCCCAAGGTCAGGCTGGAGCACCTGGAAGGTTTCCTGTGTGGAACGGGATAAACTTTATTGTCCCTTCCCAAATTATTCCATGATTCCCTCTCCCTTCCTGACTAACTCCTGGACTCTCCCTGGCACTGACGATGGGATTATTGCAGAGTTTATTTTCTGCTGAGGGGAAAATCCTGCCCTCAGCTCCCTCCCAGTGCCCCAGCCTGGGTCAGGACACCAGCACAGCACTGGGGAACCTCTTTGCCACCTGCATTTATTGTACATAAAAATATAAATATCCTGATATATGAATTTAACTTTCCTTCTTTATAAATTTATCTCTCCTTCTTTATAAATTTATTTCTCCTTCTATATGACTATATACCTCCTTATATATAAGTATTTTTCTCATATATAAATATATATCTCCTTTTATATACATATCTTTTTATATTTAAATAGTTTAAATATTATATATATAAATATTTCTCTCATATATAAATATATATCTCCTTTTATATATCTCTTTTTATATTTAAATAGATATCTCCTTATATATCAATATATATCAGCTATAAATATATATCTCCTTATATATAAATATTTCTCTCATATATAAATATATATCTCCTTTTATATATATATTTATATATCTTTCTATATTTAAATAGATATCTCCTTATATATAAATATATATCACCTATAAATATATATCTCCTTATATATAAATATTTCTCTCCTATATAAATATATATCTCATATATATATATATATTTAATACTTAAATAGGTATCTCTGTATATATAAATATATCTCACATATAAATATGTATCTCCTTATATATAAATATAAATATCAATATCCCTATTTTAAGGATATATTCTCATATATAAGTATAAATATCCTTATTTATATAAGTGCTGCTTTAACACCGCAGTGTCTCAGAGTGCAGCTCGTGGCTCCCTGAATATATTTATTTTGATTTTTTTTCCTATTTTTCCATCATTTTCCTTTAATCCTCAATACATATGGAAAGGTTGTGGAATTTGCATTTCACTTCCAGCAGAGTCTGTCCCAAATACTCTCACTGGTGGTTTTAGACAATGATTCCTTAAAAGATTCCACTTTTTTAGAGCCTGAACAAAGAATTTCTCCCCATTTGTTTGTCCCGTCCACAAAAGTGTCACTTTGGGGTGAGAGGGGGTTTCAAAATTTCAAAAAAAAATTTGAAATTTTCAAAATTTGGTGGAAGATGTGGAAAACACCCGGGGTTAAAGCTCTGGAGATTCCCAGTGTGGGAGTTACTGGAAGGAAAGTGGAAAAAGATGCCAAGGAGCAAAAAAAAAAAAAGGCAATAAACTAGGAATAATCTCTTCCTAAAGGAGAATTTTGGGAGGGGCGTAAGGAAATGCACAAAGACTGAAAAATACCCTACAAATATGCTATAGGGTTAAAAAATATCCTACAAATACCCTACAAAGATAACAGACATCCTGGAAATATCCAGTAAAAAATATCCTACAAATATTCTATGGGGTTAACAAATATTCTACAAAAATCCAGTAAAAAATATCCTACAAATATCCTACAGAGTTAACAAACATCCTAGAAATATTAACTAAAAATACCCTACAAATATGCTACAGGGTGAGCAAATATTCTACAAAAATCCAGTTTAAAAAATCCTACAAATATCCTACTGGGCCAGTGAATATCCTAAAAATATCCCACAAAGATAACAAATATCCTAAAAATAGCCAATAAAAACTATTCTACAAATATCCTACAAGGTTAAAAAATATTCTAGAAATATCCAATAAAAGAATGTCCTACAGATATCCCACAGAGTTAACAAATATCCTACAAAGATAACAAATATCCTACAAATATCCAGTAAAAAATACCCTTAAAATATCCTACAGGGTTAACAAATATCCTACAAAGTTAACAAATATCCTAGAAATATCCAGTAAAAACTATTCTACAAATACCCTACAAGGTTAAAAAATATCCTAGAAATATCCAATGAAAAATATCCTACAGATATCCTACAGGGTTAACAAATATCCTACAAATATCCAGTAAAAAAATATCCTACAAATATCCTACAAAGATAACAGACATCCTAGAAATATCCAGTAAAAATATCCTACAAATATCCTACAGGGTTAACAAATATCCTACAAATATTCAACAAGGGTAAAAAATATCCTACAAAAATCCAGTAACAAATATCCTACAAATATACTACGGGGTTAATAAATATATTACAAATAGGCACTAAAAAATATCCTACAAATACACTACCAGGTTAACAAATATCTTATAAATATACCATAACAAATATCCTACAAGGATAACAAATATCCCACAAAAATCCAGTACAAAAGATCCTAAAAATATCCTACAAGGACAACAAATATCCTACAAGGATAACAAATACCCTACAAATACCCTACAGGGTTAACAAATATCCTACAAGATTAACAAGTCTCCTACAAGTTTAACAAGGATAACAAATACCCCGCAAATATCCAGTAACCCTTGTAGGATAAATGTTCTTGTTAAGTAAATTATTAAAATTATCTTCGGTATAAATCATTAATTTCTTCTGTGCAGCTGCTGTGAGATTTTTAATTTATATTTAAAGTCTTACCCAAGTCAAGCCTAAGCTGGTTTTTTTCTGGTTTTTTTCTCTTTTTTAGACAAGGTTTTTTAAATGTGGAAATTTCCAAAATCATCCAAACTCCTGGAAGTTTTCAGTGCTGACCAAATCTTCCAAATTATTTGCTTCTGTTCCGAGGAAATTATGGAATTTTTGGGGTTACAGTCATTGCAAAACCAGGGATGTAGAGATAATTTTTTTTACTGGATATTTGTAGCATGAGAGGAAGAGAAAAGTCACAATTAAAGTCAGTGACAATTATCCTACAAGGATATTTGGGGTTGACTTTTATTGGGATTTTTTCCCTCTATCTCATCCATTTCTGGCTGCCTGGAAGGTTCAGCAGATGTTTTTTGTGGAATGGCACAAGGAGAGGGTTGGGACAGCAGGACAGGGATGGAGATTTGGGCTCCGCAGAGCTCTGAATCCCAAACAAATCCCGGTCTGGATGAATCCAGCCCTGTGTCCCAGCGGAAAACCCCCAGGGATGAAAAGCTGGAGGTGCACAAACCTTTTCCTCTGTGAAAACAATTCCCTTTCCTTTACTGGGAAAGTCACAAAGTCAGTGACAATTATCCCACAAGGATATCCCACAAGGATATTTGGGGTTGACTTTAATTGGGATTTTTTTTCCCTCCATCTTACCCATTTCTGGCTGCCTGGAAGGTTCAGCAGTGTCCTGATGGTTTTTATGGAGTGGCACAAGGAGAGGGTTGGGACAGGAGGACAAGGACAGAGATTTGGGCTTTTCAGGGCTCTAAATCCCAAACAAATCCCAGTCTGGATGAATCCTGCCTTGTGTCCCAGTGGAGCTTCCATGGGGTGGAAAACCCCCAGGGTGTTGGAACCCTGGAGGATGAAAATCTCAGGTTTCCTGAGCTGGGGGTGCTGACCCTCGGGCAGGGACCACATTGGACCTGAGGCCTTGGGACAGACTCCAGAGATTGTGTGACAGCCCTGGGGCTGTGGGGTGTGGTTTGAATAGAATTGTGTGATCTCACAGGGTGAAAACTCAGCTTTGGGGTTTTGGTACACAGTGATGTGTGTGGGCCAAGGTGGAGGATTCAGGGCGTTGTCTGAGTTCTTCTTCTTCACTTTCTTCACCTTCTTCTTCACAGATTTGGGTGGTTTTCTCTAACTGGATGAAGGATTGTCTGCATTGCAAACCTCGAATGGTCATTATTGGGTCAAAAACATAAATAATACAGGTGTTACTTTGGTATTGGGTAATTATCTCTCAAATAGCCTTGGTAAGAGTTAAGGTCTCCATTTTGTCTCGTTTCTTTAACTGGCAAGTTGGAGCTCACGCTTCATAAAGCTATAAATAATGTAAATAAATAAGATTTATTAAACAACCAAAACACTAGAGAATCATGCCTTGTGTCCCAGTGGAGGATCCGTGGGGTGGAAAACCCCCAGAGATGAAAGGCTGGAGCTGCACAAACCTCTTCCTCTGGGAAAAGCCTCAATTCCCAATAAATCTCTCATTTTCTCCCATTGATCCCTTCCTTGGAGCCTGTTCAGCCCTGCTCCTGCCCCAGGAACACAGGGACACCTTTATCCTGGAATCTCTTCCTCCTGGAAAGATTCCATGCCAGGGATGGACAAATATCACCAAAACCCTCACGGTTTTCCTCACAAACCTGGGCCAGCCTGGATCTTGGGAATGGGCTGTGAAAGGCTCTCAAAATTGGGGAATTTGATGGGTAGAGGAGTTCTGAGAGGATTTTGATCCCTGATCTTGGAATTTCGGTGCTTCCCGCACGTTTTCCCTTTGCTGCAGCTCGAGTCATTAAAAGCCCAGAGTGAACAAGGAATTCTCTGGTTTATTGGTTTATATAAAGCAATGCAGAGCTCACAGTGCCCCAGAATGCAAAGCCAGAGGTGCCATTCCCCATTTTAATCAGGGGAAAAAGGAAAATAAAGGATGAGGGGAGAAGACCTCGCTCAAGGTCATGTGGAAGAGAGAGAGCTAAATCCAAGAATTTGAGTCATCTCAGAATCCTGGAATGGTTTGGGTGGGAAGGGGATTAAATCCCACCCAGGGCCACCCCTGCCATGGGCAGGGACACCTCCCACTGTCCCAGGTGCTCCAGCCTGGCCTTGGGCACTGCCAGGGATCCAGGGGCAGCCACAGCAAATCTGGGAATTCCATCCCAGCCCCTCCCCACCCTCCCAGCCAGGAATTCCTTCCCAAATCCCATTTAAATCTCCCCTTTCCCAGTGGGAAGCCATTCCCTGTGTCCTGTCCCTCCATCCTTTGTCCCCAGTCCCTCTCCAGCTCTCCTGGAATGGTTTGGGTTGGAAGGGACATTAAAAGTCACCCAGGGCCACCCCTGCCATGGAGAGGCACACCTCCCACTGTCCCAGGCCTTGGGCACTTCCAGGGATCCAGGAGCACCCACAGCTCCTCTGGGAATTCCATCCCAGCCCCTCACACCCTCCCAGGGGAGAATTTTATCCCAATATCCCACTTAAACCCAAACTCTTCCAGTTTAATGCATTCCCCATTATCCTATCACTCCATTCCCCTGTAAAAATCCAGGCTGGACCCTTGCAGTGAATCCTGCTTTATCTCCAGAGGAAACTCAACTTGATAAAAGACGTGGAGCCGAGATGGTCCCATCAGAACCTCTGCGGCCATAAAAGAGGTGAAACTTCCCCCAAAACTCTCGGAGCGTTCAGTGCAAGTACCAGGAGCCAAATCCAGGAGGAATAATAACGGAGTCAAGGATAAAGGGACAAAGTGAGTCAATCCAATCATTATGCAGGGATAATATTTCTTACTGTCCAAAGAGAATATTAAGCTGCTGCCTAGGAAGGAAAAAAAAAAAAAAAAAGAATAAGCAGAAAAAGTTATTAAGGAATGATAATGGAGGGAAGGGAATATTATGTTGATTCTCCCAACAGTTATGAATGAATAAAGATACAGTGGCTGTGATAAAAAAATCACATTTCCCTGGAGAGAATGGGGAAAAAAAACAGCCACTGCCAAATCCTGATCATTCTTTCACATGCTGAGCACCGAAATAACCCCACCTTTTCAAGTTTGCTGCTGATAAGTCCTAATCGGAGCCTTTGAGTCATAAAAACATTCCCAGATTTCGATCTGCTTGGAGAGGAGCAATAAATCACGGGGATGGGGCAGACGGCTCCTCCGGCAGCAGTCCTGGAATCACTCATTTGGCACTTAAAAATGAGAGTGAGAACGACAAACCTGCCGCGTGTCGGGCTGTTATAACACCTCAAATATTTATAATGCATCAGATGTGCCGTGTTACGACAGCCACGGAATGGTGGGAGCAGCTCCCTGGAAAAGATGCTGGAATTGGAAAATCAAACGGGCTCTCAGTGCTGGAGGAGTCGGTTGGCTGCATCAAAGAGTGAAATTTTTATAAATAAACAAAAAATTGGGGATTCTTTCCAGTTGCCCCACACCTTGAGGGGCATTTTGTGTTTTCCTGGGATGGGGCTGGGGAACCTGGAACCAGGGGAGGTTTTATGGTGGAAATTACTGAGAATGAGCTGCCATGGAATTCTGGGCAGCAGGAGACATGGAATTCTGGGTGGTGGGGCCATGGAATTCTGGGCAGCAGGAGTGCGGATCATGGAATTCTGGGTGGTAGGAGTGGGAGCCATGGAATTCTGGGTGATGGAGCCATAGAATTCTGGATGGCAGGAGTGGGAGCCATGGAATTCCAGGCACTGGGAGTGGGAGTCATGGAATTCTGGGAGTGCGGATCATGGAATTCTGGGTGGCAGGAGCCATGGAATTCTGGATGGCAGGAGTGGGAGCCACAGAATTCTGGGCACTGGGAGTGGGAGCCATGGAATTCTGGATTGTGGAGCTGTGAAATTCTGGGCGGGGAGCCATGGAATTGTGGGCACCAGGATCAGGAGCGATGGAATTCTGGGCAGTGGAGCCATGGAATTGTGGGATGTGGGAGCCATGGAATTCTGGGTGGTGGGACCTATGGAATTCTGGGTAGTGGGAGCCATGGAATTCTGGGCAGCGGGAGTGGGAGCCATGGAATTCTGGGCTGTGGGAGCCATAGAATTCTGGGCAGCAGAAGCCATGGAATTCTGTGTGGCAGGAATGGGAGCCATGGAATTCCACGCTCCCTGCATTTGCCTGCTCTGGCAGGTCCCTGCAGGGATCAACGGCCGACAATGACTGGCCAGATGGGCTGGGTGCATGTTGGGAAACTCCTCATGGATGGGTTTCATTTCTCTGACACCATTCTGGGTGTGTCTGATAAATTGCTTGGTCTCTCTGCTCCTCCAGAATTCCAGTGTAGTTCATTTTCTGGCTCCTGAGCTCATTTTCCCTCAGTTTTTTTGATTTTCCAGTTGGTTGTGGATCAGCACAGCCTGACTTAAGTGTCCTGATGGAAACAGAGGGAAGAGTGAACTGGGAAAGGTTTTGGTCACAGGATCAAAGGAAGGATTGGGATGATTTTCAGGGAATGGGTGTTTTTAACTGTCAGCTCCTCTTCCACCCATCCAACAGATCCACATCCATCCTCCAGCCCAGTGACACCAGTAAAACCAACCTGCATTTCCCAGTTAACACTGGGAAATGATTACCTGCACAATTTCATCCCAGACTAATTTTGTCTGCCTTTTTTTTTATTCTTAAATAAAAATTTAGGCTGTAATTTCCATAAAAATATGCCTAAAGCTTATTTCCATAAAAAAGTATATTCGGTATTTAAGGAAAGAAGCAGATGTTCACTGCAGGAAGAATGAGGCAGTTTGGTGGCTTTGGCTGAGTTCGAATTACTTTAATTTATTTTTTTCTTAATTGAACACATCCTGTGGATGGACATGCAGGGAAAAAATTAGGTGATTAAAAGGGAATGGCCTAAAAAATGGGTTTTAAAAAGGAATGTCTTAAAATTTGTCAGCACCCCAGAGCTGCCTGTTTGGGCCAGCCTGTGGCGATTTGTGGTTTGATTTCCTCAAGGCTCAGAGACAAAGTTTGGTGGGGTTGGTCTTGTATTTGTGTCCGAGTTCCTGGGAATGGATCAGCGCTGTTGGGGTGGGTGTTATTTAGGGTTGGGTGTCTAATTAGGGTTGGATGTTCAATTAGGGTTCACCATAATGGGCAGAAAGTTGCCTGGGAGCTCTGAGGGTTTGCACAGGGCAGGAATCAGGCTGGGAATGACCTTTCCCCTCCACCTGGAGCGAGATTAAACCACAGCAGATGCTTGGAGGAGGAAACGGGATCTCACCCAGCCCCAGCTGAGCATCTGGAGCATTTCCTCCCTGCAACCTGCTGGGAAATGAATTTAGGGAGCGATTCCTGCTGCTCCCTCCTGCTGTTTGCCACGGGCTTTTCCAGCCCTTCTCTTGGCTGGGTGGGTCTGACAGGGAGGGACAGGACCAGGATCTTGGCTCTGAGTGATCCGGGATGATTCTGCTGGATTCTGGAACAGCAGCCCTGGACCACGATGTTCCTGTGATGTTGTTTTACACCACAATGGACTCTGAGATTCAGGAGGCTGAAAATGACTCCTTTATTTCTGGGATGTGTCTCCCTTTTCTACTATTTCACACAGACCAATTGGATTGGTGACACAAAGACAAACCTCTTCACTCCCATTGGGCAGAGCAGAGGGACAGCAAGGAGAAGTCCCTCCTGGGGAAAGGAATGAAGAACAAAGTTCCAGTTCCAAAAACATTTCTCCTGTTGACAGAAAATTCCCTGGGAAAGGAATTTCAGAAAACCAAAACCCCTCAGGCACAAACCAGGGCTGCACCCCTGAGCCAGTGCCCAGCAGAATGAGTTGAGTGCAGGCCAAGCTCTGAGCTCTCCTCACAGCAACAACAGCCAGCGACCCCAGATTTCACTTTTTAGGCCACTGTTTGCCATGAAAATCCTGTTTTGGGGATCTTTTGGTGAAAAAGTTCAGGGCAGTTTCCAGGCCCCAGCTCCCAGGGATGGATCTTGGCTCTAAATGTCTAAATTGGGATTTCACCCTGGCGGTTATCTGGCACAGGCAGAGGGTTGTTCTTGCTTTCAGGAATGAAGTAATCCTAAAGGTTAAGCCTGTGGGGTGTTCTCAGCCCTGCAAGAATTAATATGGTGACATTTAACTGCTATTAGAAAAATAAAATAAATCTCATTTTTTGCCTTCCCACACCCCCGCCCTCCCTTCCCTGTTTTTTCCCTTGGAAAAGCGCGTGAGGCGTTTGTTTTGTAGCAGCGGTTGTTTAAAATAAACCCACAGCTCCCACCACTGTCCTGTCACTGCCTGGGCTAATGCAGATGGGTTGGGGCTGTCCCTGCTCCCCCTGGCACATCCTGACTTTTTTATGGACACTCCATCAACTCTTCCACGGGAATCCTGTCCCAAGAAATGCAGGAACGGGATTCCTGGAGATTCCAGTGGAAGATCTCCATTGAGGATGTCACAGTTTGCACTTTTTCATTAATCTGGGGATTTTTTTTCACCAGCTGTGCATTGTGCTGGACTCTTGGGTCGGCCTGGTGGAGGAAAAGCAGAAATGGAGCCATGGATTTGTTGTGTTTCCTGAAGTGTAAGGTGGGATATAATCCATGGCCGGGTTGGGGAAAAGCGCGTGAGGCGTTTGTTTTGTAGCAGGGGTTGTTTAAAATAAACCCACAGCTCCCACCACTGTCCCTGTCACTGCCTGGGCTAATGCAGATGGGTTGGGGCTGTTCCTACTGCCCCAACACTCCCCTGGCACATCCTGACTTTTTTATGGCCTCTCCATCAACTCTTCCATGGGAATCCTGTCCCAGGAAACACAGGAACAGGATTCCTTGGGACAACAGTGGGAAATCTCCAGTGGGGATGTCACAGTTTGCACTTTTTCATTAATCTGGGGATTTTTTTTCCCCCAGCTGTGCATTGTGCTGGACTCTGGGGTCGGCCTGGTGGAGGACAAGCAGAAATGGATCCATGGATTTGTTGTGTTTCCTGCAGTACAGGGTGGGATATAATCCATGGCCGGGTTGGGGTGTCCCTACAATGGCATCATTTTACTCCTCCAGTCAGAGCTGGCTCTCCTCTCCCTCTTAATTTGTTGGACAAAAATGGCTTTTGACATATTTGGCTTCTTAAAAATATCTCTATTGTATTTATTTACCAATTTAATGCAAGAAATGAGCGAATAATCCTGGTCTGGGGGCTTGGCCCAGTGAAATCTTTTCCCCTTGGCTCTACTGAGCTTTGGATCATGATTTTTCTCTTTTTTTCTCCTTTTTTTCCATCCATTTTTTTGCTCTCTTTTCTCTCCACTGGAACCAAGTCCACCTCTATCAATATCAGTTATCCTCGCTGTAAAAACCAGCCCATTCATCAGAATAAATAACCCCTCTCTAAAATGATGATCATAAAAAAGGGCTGAGCTAACACAAATTCTCCTGCCTTTTAAGGGAATGACCCTCGTTGGGCAGCATAAAAAACAGATCAATAAATTTTCATTTCCTGTAGTTTTCTCTTAAGATTAATATTTTTAACTTAACTACTGAGAACACACAGGCCAGTTACGATCCACTTGTGTGGTTTTGTAGGGCCAACAATTTTTTCTGGTATCAAAAAAGCTGATTGATTTTCCATTTAAATTAATCTTCAAGAGCCTCAGTTTATGAAGTCAAGTGGGCATAAACAAGCTGTGGATACATGAGGGAGGAATTTGGGGATGGGATGGAGTTCCTTTGTTGTGGGGATAAAAGATACAGGGATAAAAGATACAAGGAAAAAATCTGGGAAAGATCCGTCCCCAAAAAAAAATTTATCAATATCAGTTGATTATAACCTGATTATATAACCTGATTATAACTGGATTAATAACCCTGCTAATTAAGAGGATGAAGGTTTGGGATGGATCCCTCCTGACAGGGGGTTTGCAGTGTCTGCCAGCCCCTTCTTGGCAAATCCCTCCATTGCTTTTGTACCCTTTATTATTTTATTTTAAATTGTCACTGTTTATTTCATCTCCTTGCCCAGCCCCAGTCCCTGGAGAGCGGCTCTGATCCATCCTGTTGTTTATTCCTGTTTCCCAAAGCATCAGGGACACTCGGGGATGTAAAACGAGGGATCCTTCAGCCCAAATCTTCCGAGCCATTTGCTGGAGACGCCGCCGTGGCCTGATGGCAGTGACAGCATGGAGTGGCCCTATAAAACCCTTTTTTGACTGGATAGAGCAGCCCTAAAAAAGTCATTTTTTTATTAGATGGAGTGGCCCTATAAAGTCCTTCTTTGCCTGGATGGAGTGGCCCTAAAAAAACCCTTTTTTCACCAGATGGAGGGGGCCTCAAACTGTATGGAGGGGCCCTATAAAGTTATTTTTTGACTGGATGGAATGTCCCTATTAAGCTTTTGTTTCACTGGATGGAGTGCCCCTAAAAAGTCCTTTTTTAACTAGATGGAGGAGCCCTAAAAAAGCCCTTTTTACCTGAATATAGTGGCCCTATAAAGCTCTTTTTTGACTGGATGGAGCAGCCCTAAAAAAATCATTTTTTGACTAAATGGAGTGGCCCTAAAAAAGTCCTTTTTTGACTGGATGGAGTGGTTGTAAAAAGTTGTTTTTTGACTGGATGGAGGGGCCCTAAAAGAGTCCTTTTTTGGGTGGATGGAGTGGCCCTATAAAGCCCTTTTCTGCCTGGATGGAGTCGTCCTATAGAACTTTTTTTTTGACTGGATGGAGAGGCCATAAAAAGCCCTTTTTTGCCTGGAGAGAGTGGCCCTGTAAAGTCCTTTGTTGACTGGATGGAGTGGCCCTATAAAGTCATTTTTTGACTGGATAAAGTGGCCCTATAAAGTCATTTTTTCACTGGATGGAATGGGCCTAAAAAGTCCTATTTTTACAGGATGGAGGGACCCTAAAAAGCCCTTTTTTTTTTTTTTTTTTTTTTTTTTTGCCAGCAGAGCTCAGCTGGACATGGACAGGGACCTGCAGTCATTTCCACGGCTCAGAATTCCACACTCTGGTCTTGTTCACCCTGCCCTTGATCTCCTCTCCTGGAAATCAGGATGGGCTCAAGATCTGAGCCCACGGGATCAACAGGAGCTGGGACAGACCCCGTGTGGCTGCTGGGGTTGGGAATGTGCCCCTGTCCCTCCTGGAGTGCCAAAGGAACCGACCTCAGGTGTGCCAGGGGAGTGTGCAAACACCCACTTTAGGCTGGAAAATTTAGGGGGGAAAATTTCTTCATCCAAAGGGCTTTCGAGCCCTGCACAGCATGGAAATCCCCATCCCCAGGGGGATTTGACAGCTGTGGGGACTTGGCGACATGGTCAGTGATTTGTGCCTGAGGTGTTTTGGTTTTCTGAAATTCTTTTCCCAGGGAGTTTTCTGTAAACAGGAGAAATGTTTTTGGAACTGGAACTTTGTTCTTCATTCCTTTCCCCAGGAGGGACTTCTCCTTGCTGTCCCTCTGCTCTGCCCAATGGGAGTGAAGAGGTTTGTCTTTGTGTCACCAATCCAATCGGTCTGTGTGAAATAGTAGAAAAGGGAGACACATCCCAGAAATAAAGGAGTCATTTTCAGCCTCCTGAATCTCAGAGTCTGTGTTGTTGTGGTGTAAAACAGGGTCAAGTGGTGGCCTGACAGTGGGTGGGCAGATGATCCCAAAAGTCTTTTTCAACCCAAACAATTCCATGGTTTTGATTTCTGATTTTTAATGCTCACCTGGGAGCAAGAACCTGCTCTGCCCTCAGCGTCCAAAAGTGACAATTCCTGTTCTGGAGCCAAAAATCATCACCTGCTGATCCAGGTGGTTCAGTGGTTGTGCAAACTGGGCTTCTCCTGTGCCCTTTTCCCAAAAAATACTCCAGGAATGACTCGTGGCTTCATCAGCTGGATGGGAACATTTTACTCAGTTTGTCACAATTGATAAGTGTGTGGGTTTTTAAGCAGTTTTTTTCCGCTGGAAGTTTTGGTTTTTTCCCCTGCAAGTTTCTTTTCATCTCACAAATGGGCAGAAAATAAAGCACTGAGGTGTCCCTGCCCATGGCCCACCCCATTATCTGCCCTTGTTTTGCATGGCACACCAATAAAAATGCAGGAAGAATTTTTTAGTTTTTATATTTTGTGCATTTGGGTGAATTTACCCTTCAGGTGCCTCAAAATATTGGGAAGATTTAGGGGCTGAGGAGGTGTTTTCTTGGGAATGGGTGGAATCAAAGGAAACTTGTCCTTAGCAGAAGCAAAAAAGGAATTTTTTTTGTTTCAGGTATTTTTGATGGTCAAGGAGCTTCCCCCCACACCAGGGGTTCTTTCATTCCAGGTTATTCCAAATATACTTAAAAATACACAATTTTATGCATATAAATATCCAATATTTAAAAATATACAATTAAAAATATATTATACTCAAAAATATACAATTTCCCAATATACATTTACAAATGGCAACTCTGACAAATCCGCTTTTACGGGAGGCTTGTGCTTAACAGATTTATTTCTTTTTTTCCCTGTGTTATTCTTCCCTTCTAAAAGCAGAGCATTATTTAAAGTGTCAGCCCACAAAACTCCCATAAATAATGAGCTGGGAAGCGGCGAGGGCCACGGGCTGTAGCTGCAGTGAGAATTCCAGCGTTTACTCAACTCCCAAAGTCCTCAACCAGCTCTTTCCCCAAAAACATTTGCAACCAAACTGCTCCCTGCAGCACTCGTGGATTCAGTGACAGGGATTGTTAGGAGTGCTGTAATATAATTTGTAAATGATGTTGATTTACCCATTCCAAAGGCTTTTGAGGGAAATAGATTGTGTTCATTTACTCCAACAAGCTGCACATTCAGAACAGCCATTGGAACACTCCGTTTAAATATATATGCAATTAAACTAATGATGTTTTAGAACATCCTAAATAACAACACAGCACGAGGACAGCTGTCCACAGCCTCTGTTTAGGTTTACATTTCTGCTGCACAGTTTGCTGGTTTTAATTTTTTTTCATAAATGTTGGTCAAATTTATCCTTTTTGCTGCATCTCCGAGAGCAGCAGCTGCCCCCAGCTCAGAACTGGCCATGAGAGGAGGAAATAAAATAAAATAAAATAAAATAAAATAAAATAAAATAAAATAAAATAAAATAAAATAAAATGCTGTTCGGGTGTAAAATTGGGGTAAACCTAGATGCTTTCAGATGGTGTAGGGGAGAGTTAGGCCCAGAATATCCAGTGTAATTATGCAAATTGGTGTTACAGAAAGGGCTTTTAATTGGGGATGCTCAATGAGCTTCAGACAATGCCAGGTCATGGATCTGGGTGGGTCAGTTCTGTCCGAGACTTCTCATGGGCTGAGGGAAAGAAATATGCCAGGACCTTTGCTGAGGTGTTTCCCAACATTTACCTTCATGGAATCGTGGAATCATGGAATTGTGGAATCATTAATCATGGAATCATGGAATGATGAAATCATGGAATTGTAGAATTGTGGAATCGTGGAATTGTGCTAATCATGGAATCATGGAATCATGAAATCATAGAATTGCGGAATCAGAAATCATGGAATTGTGGAATCATGAAATCATGGAATCATGGAATGGTTTGGGTTGGAAGGGACCTCAAAGCCCATCCATGGGCAGGGACACCTCCCATTGCCCCACGGGCTCCAAGCCCCGTCCAGTTTTGGGCACTTCCAGGGATGGGATCCTTGTTTCCCATCAAGCATTTCCCAGGACAGGATTTTCCCCACACAGCTCGGCTCTTTCCCCACACCGAGCTCCTGATTAATTTTCTGTCCTCAGTAAATAAATCTCCAAGTGAAGCTCACTTCCAGGTAATGATTCCTGCTTTGAATTTGCATTAACTCCCAACATCTTCGTCACCTCTTCATTTCCATAATTGCTGCCCCTGTTTGCCACCAGCCCTTCTGAGGCACTTCCAACGTTCTGTTGCTGTAGGACACAAAAGACTCCAAATAATCCAGAAGGCAAAAGTGTAGAAAAAGAAGGCTCTTTATTGTCTAATTCTTACTCTTAAACCTTTTATAAGGTGTTCCAATACAGACTTAACATGATTGGTGAATAGGAACATGTCTTGGGTTTTGTAATTAAAAAAAAATGTTTATTCTATTCCATCTGTTGAAAACTGGTTGGGGAGGTGGGTTTTTTTTTTCTTTATCTGTTGTAACTCCAGAAAGGAGGGGGTCACTGCCTTTCTGATAACAGACCAGCTGTTAAAAATGGGTGGGGCATTGTCTGTTATCTCTGGTCACGCTCCCATTACCCCCATGGGGATATCTGCTGTTAATGGGCCATTAAAGCTCACCAATGGCATCACACATTCCATCATCCCAGTGTTCCTTATCTCCTCCATGAGGATATCTCCCGTTAATGGGCCGTCAAGGCTCACCAGTGTCATCACACATTTCATCATCCCAATGTTCATTATCTCCCGTTAATGGGCCATCAGGGCTCACCAGTGTCATCACACATTTCATCATCCCAGTGTGAGATGCTCCACCCAGGGGGGAGGAGCCAAACCATTCCCACCCAGATAAAAAGGAGCCCCAAGTGTCCCCAGACATCCAGTGTTCCCACGGGATCCTGAAGGAAGACCCGACCCATCTCTGGGCCCTTTTCTCTACAGGACCATCTCTGCTTCCCACAGGACACACCTGCCCCTCCAGGAGGGTTTACTTTGGGCTGTTTCCAGCACCCTGAGCAACAGGGGGTCAGGTTGTGTTCTGACTCTGTCACTGGTCTTTTGTGTTATTGCATTTAATTTATTTTACATCTTTTTTTCTTTCCCTATTAAATTGTATTTCTGACATGGAGTGTCTCACTGGTTTTGATTTCAAACCACTACAGAACGACGCCTCTCTAATCCCATTGGTTAATCTACAAAAACAGAAAAAACACCCAGAGAAAGATTGTTTTGAGAAAGGAGAGTTGTTTGCCAAGATTGTTTTGAGAAAAAGCTTTCCTGGGAAACCTTTCCTTGGGAAAGTGTCAGCAGTTACTAAGCAGGCTGAAATCCTCTCAGGCCCACAAGGCTCAGCTCGTTAGGAGAGGAGACCCCTCATTAGCTGCGAGGATTAAATGAGACAGATGAGTTGGTAACCAAACCAACAAAGGCACCGCCGCCTCTCCCCGGGATTGGGGACTTTGTCCTCTCCTTCATGGATTAATTATATGGTCCATTATACTGAAATGAGGGGTTTGATATCAAAACTGGTTTTGTTCTTGAGGTTTTTTTCCTACTCTGCAGCTGCTTTAAGGCTCTTTATCTTTCCAGGAACAAGAGGCAAATTACAGATTTCTTAACCTGAAGGATAAATTTAGAGCAGTTTTGGATGTCTCTTATTTAAAATGAGTTCCAGGAGGAATGTCCGGCCTGCAGAGGGGGAGGCTGGTGCAGCTCTGCCCTGCCCTGATCCCTCCCACGTTTTTTGGGAGCAGCCAAAACATGGGAACAGACCCCAGCCTGCACTGCTGTCAGAGTCTGTCTAAGGATGTGTTATGCCTCACCACTGTCTCCGATGGTTGGGGACCGAGACCCTGGACTTTGAGAGAGCCCCTGGCCTGGCTGAGGTGGAAAGTTTGTTCCGCAAGAACGGAATGCAAGAACAATAGAACTGGTTACAGTGGACTGAGCTGAGACTGCTTGTCCCAACTGATCTGTCCGTACCAGGAGCAGCTTGTTCCTGAGCACCCAACCTCAACACAGGTGCCTGCCTCAGCCCTGTGCCCCTCGCTTGGTTCTCTTTGGCTTCGTGCCACTCGCTTTGGTCCTCGCCCCAACCAACCTATAAAGACTCTGGAGACCCCGAACACCTTCGTGATCACCCCACTGGAGAAGATCCCGTCCATGGGCATCTCTACGCCTTGAGGATTTCCGACTCTCCGCGTTGGTAGCTATAATCCCCTTCCCCTCTTTCTCTATCTTTCTCACTATTCTCTATTTTCTTTCCCTACTATCGCATTGTGGGCACTAAATAAAAGTGCATTTTTTGTTTAAGCAAACTGACTTGTCCCCTGCTGTGTCTTTTGCGCTTTGAGATCTCCAAAACGAACCATCAGGTTTCCCGCATATCTTTGCGGACCCTGACAACTGCCCCACATCCCCAGGCATCATCCCTGCCCTTGGATGGAATTTCACCTCTTTGGGCTCCGCTCTCCTCCAGCCCTGTGGGGTTACAACAATGATCCAGCAGTAACTCCTGATTTCAGACCCCATTTTAACCCTCTGGAACTGGGCTAAACTGGGGGGAAAAAAAGCTCTTTGGCTCATGCCAAAACTGCTCTGGGAACTGAACCAAAAATGCTGCAAATGAAAAAAAAAATCAAAATCTACCCCAAAGAAACAAAACTGATGGGGTCAAAGGTGTTCTCCAGCTCCAGGACAGCCAGGCTTGGATTGGGGCTCTGCTGGGATGGGGACAAAGCTGTGGCACATCCAGGACATCAATTTCCCTCCCCTCCTCCTGGGACTGGGGCAGCCACATCCAGAAGCTCCAGGAATTCTTGGACATCAATGCTGGAGTCTCCTGCCTGGTGTTGGGGAATGAGCAGAGGGGATTTTCAGGCTAAAACACCCGGAAAAAATTAATTAACTGACTAAAGTAACGCTAACGAGCTGTGCAAGCACCTCAGTAAACTCAGCTTTGCTCCAGCACTGAAGAAAAATTCAGGTTTTGATGAGGGTGGTGACACTTCAAATGACACTTCAAAGACAGGGGTGAGGACCAAGCACTTGGAAATGAGGGATGTGTTTATCTGCAGCAGCTGCCGAACTCGGGGAACGGGAAAATTCAATTTGTCCCATAATTATCTTTTGTACAAACAGGCAGTGGCCCTCCAGCCAGGCAGCTCCTAAAAAAGCCTCTAATTATTGCATATAATAACTCCCAACATTAATCTTGGCTGTTGCTTGTACAAAAATTATAAATTACTGCACCAAATCCTATTACTGCAAATATTAAAAGTTACTCAGCATTTATTGGAACTTTGATTTTTTTTTTTTTAATTTTTTTTGTCTTGCAACTTGGCGTTAATTTTCTCCATATTTCACAACTCCAGCCATCACTGCAAGAGAGGTCTGAGAGTTTCAGAAATTCATTGCTGTGAGATTGGACTCATATGGAAAAAGGAAAAGACTTGAAGTTAGGAATATTGGGAATATTTTTTGGATTTGGCCAACTTCAGGAATTCCTTCTTGCCCAAGAGGGGTTCCCCAAGAGTTGTTTAGTTTAAGAATCAGCTGAATATTGAAGTGGTTTTGAGCCCCCAAACCATCCAGGTCTCCCCTTCCTGCAGGAATTCTGGCTGAGGAATTTAATTCTGGAGGATTCTGGAGAATTTAAAGCTGATAATGTTTTTGGGAGCTCTGCTGGACTGGACTGGGAAGGAGGAAGAATTATCACAGGAGTGAAAGGGATCCACAAATATCATAGAAATCCAATTCAAATTTTCAGTTATCATTGGTCTGACATCCAGGGATGGAATTTTCAAGGCTTCTGTTCCAAACCTGGTGGATCAAAACTTAAATGAGCTTTTCTCACCTTTTATTGCTGTGAGATCTGGAGGTGCTTTGAACACTGGAACTTTCTGGGACTCTAATGTGCAGGAGGACTTGGGACCTTACAGGGCCATCTTTACATGCCTGAAAATTCATGGAATGATGGAATCATGGAGTGGTTTGGGTTGGAAAGAGCCTGAAATCCCACCCAGGGCCACCCCTGCCATGGCAGGGACACCTCCCACTGTCCCAGATTATCCCAACCTGGCCTGGGACACTGCCAGGGATGCAGGGGCAGCCACAGCTCCTCTGGAAATTCCATCCCAGCCCCTCCTCACCCTCCCAGCCAGGAATTCCTTCCCAAAAATCCCTCCTATTTTGAAGCCAGAACAGAGACATGTCAGGTAGAGCTTCTCCCAATAACCAAGGAATCTTTTTTTTTTTTCTTTTTTTCCTTTTACTGCTGTGCTGAAAAGCAAGGGAAAAGTTTGGGAATGCAGTCACTTAAGTCATGAAGAATTTAAAGTGTAAGACAATGTTCTTTTCTCGGCTGTGCTGCTACAGAAACAGAGTTTGGAAATTTTTCTCCAAGGTATTTATAGAATTCTCTCTGTTCTCCCCTAAATAATCTGAGACTTTTCTTTTTTTCCCTTGTCTAATTCTCGAGTTTTGAAGGTTTCTTTGGGTGGTTTTTTTGACATTTGATATTTTTAGGGGGTTATCAAGAATTCTTTTAATATTTTTTTCTTAATTTGGAGGATGAAGCCAAGACATGAAGCCTTCAACAGCAGAGTTGGGGTTGAACTTGGGGACACAACTGAGGAGCCCCAACTCTTCTGGAGCTGGGATTTGAGTGTCTCACAATAATCATCCCCTTCTGCATTCTCCCTGCCCTTGCCTGGGCTGTGGTTGTTTTTCCAGCAGATATTTGCAGCGTTTGATCCCATTTTTTCCAGGTGGGAACATGGAGGGAGCGCTGTGGTGTCCAGAGGGTTTTCCAGGCATGGAATATGTCCCATCCAGCCAAGGCAGAGACAGCTCAAAAATAAAGCATTGGGAAGGGAAGGGAAGGGAAGGGAAGGGAAGGGAAGGGAAGGGAAGGGAAGGGAAGGGAAGGGAAGGGAAGGGAAGGGAAGGGAAGGGAAGGGAAGGGAAGGGAAGGGAAGGGAAGGGAAGGGAAGGGAAGGGAAGGGAAGGGAAGGGAAGGGAAGGGAAGGCAAGGCAAGGCAAGGCAAGGCAAGGCAAGGCAAGGCAAGGCAAGGCAAGGCAAGGCAAGGCAAGGCAAGGCAAGGCAAGGCAAGGCAAGGCAAGGCAAGGCAAGGCAAGGCAAGGCAAGGCAAGGCAAGGCAAGGCAAGGCAAGGCAAGGCAAGGCAAGGCAAGGCAAGGCAAGGCAAGGCAAGGCAAGGCAAGGCAAGGCAAGGCAAGGAAAGGAAAGGAAAGGAAAGGAAAGGAAAGGAAAGGAAAGGAAAGGAAAGGAAAGGAAAGGAAAGGAAAGGAAAGGAAAGGAAAGGAAAGGAAAGGAAAGGAAAGGAAAGGAAAAAGAGAGAGAGAAAGCAAGAAAGAAGGAAGGAAGGAAGGAAGGAAGGAAGGAAGGAAGGAAGGAAGGAAGGAAGGAAGGAAGGAAGGAAGGAAGGAAGGAAGGAAGGAAGGAAGGAAGGAAGGAAGGAAGGAAGGAAGGAAGGAAGGAAGGAAGGAAGGAAGGAAGGAAGGAAGGAAGGAAGGAAGGAAGGAAGGAAGGAAGGAAGGAAGGAAGGAAGGAAGGAAGGAAGGAAGGAAGGAAGGAAGGAAGGAAGGTGGGTGATAGATTCAGGTATCTCCCAGAGCAGTGGAATTGTGGAATTCTGAGGCAGGAAGTTTCATTATCCCAGTGCTGTGGAGCTCAGCTCTAATTCCCATTCTGTGCAGCCACTTCACAGTCCAGCCTGGCTTTGCTTTTAAAAAACCTGATGATGGTTCCATTTAGAGATTTTTCTTTTTTTCCCCTCTGGATTGTCAATCATTAATTTAGCACTCTGTCAATCATTAATTTAGCACTCTGTCAATCATTAATTTAGCACTCTGTCAATGCGTAAGGAATTCCTGTCAGAGCTGAACTGACAATGTCTGATTTTCCCAGCTCCCAGGACTGATCCTGATCTCCAAGTGGAATCATTCAGCTGCTTCAAAGCACCACATTTCCTCCTCTAGTCAAGAATAATCCTCTGCTCTAGGCAGGTTTTTTTGCCCCTTGGATTGGTTTTGGGGTAAATATGGTTTGTTCCTCCTAATGCCAGATTTTGGTCCTACAGTGGATGGAGCTGCTGAATTCAGGTTATCTGAAATAACATCCCCTGCCTGCAGAATTCTGCACTCTGGAACTCGGTGTGAGGCCACAAATCCTACAGAAATCATGAATTAAACAGCCCCTGAAATCATTAATGAAGTAATCTCTGAACCTGTGAATGTGTGAATCCTTAACATCCCTGAAAAGCAGAGACCCAGGGCTCTCTAAAAAAGATGTTCTGCACTTACATTTATCATTTACGTGTTTATCATTTGTTCTGCTGCATCACAGAGCTCTGTGCTCCAGACCTAAACCTGGAAAATCAAGAGGTGAATTAATTCCCTTTGCATTCTGTGTTTATAAAGGATGAGGAAGTTCCAGGCTGTTCCAAAGGATGAGGAAGTTCCAGGGTGTCCCAAAATCTGAGGAAGCTCCAGGGTATCTCAAGGCTGAGGAAGCTCCAGGCTATCCCAAAGGATGAGGAAGATCCAGAGTGTCCTAAAGGATGAGGAAGCTCTGGCATATTTCAAGGATGAGGAAGCTCCAGGGTGTCCCAAAAGTGGAGGAAGCTCCAGGGTATCTCAAGGCTGAGGAAACTCCAGGGTATCTCAAGGCTGAGGAAGTTCCAGGGTGTCCCAAAGGATGAAAAAGCTCCAGGGTATCTCAAGGCTGAGGAAGGTCCAGGGTGTCCCAAATGATGAAGAAGCTCCAGGTTACCCCAAAGGATGAGGAACCTCCAGGGTATCCCAAAAGCTGAGGAAGCTCCAGGGTGTCTCAAGGCTGAGGAAGCTCCAGGATACCCCAAAGGCTGAGAAAGCTCCAGGCTCTCTCGAGGATGAGGAAGCTCCAGGATACCCCAAAATCTGAGGACTCTCCAGGCTGTCTCACCTCCATGGCACAGCCGCATTTTCCCTTCCCTGGAGCTGACCCCTCTCCATGAGGACAAACACCTCTGTGCTGCCTCGGGAGCACTTACCGCCATTTCTGCTTTTCCAGGAATGACTCCACGGAGAGCAGCAAAGAGGGAAGGTCAGAAGTTTAAACTTTATTTGGAGCTGTAACTCTTCCCTGCAATCCCATATAACTCTTGCCCTGCAATCCCATATAACTCCTTCCCTGCAATCCCATATAACTCTTGCCTGCAATCCCATATAACTCTTGCCCTGCAATCCCATATAACTTTATTGACCTGGGCCAGCCCTTTCCCAGGATGTGGGAGCTGGATGGATCCACACACTCCTCGTTTGCTTTTGCAGCCAAGGCTTGCATAAAAAATCATCTTCATCACCTCCTCCCCAGAATCCCTGACCGGGATAAATTCATTTCTGTCTCACTCTGCCTTTGTGACCTCTGCAGGAGATTCTGGGTTCCCAGGAGGGGACTCTGCCACTCTTGGCCTGAGGGCACCAGCAGGGGAGTGGCTGCAGCTGCCCGGGATCTCAGGGGTGTTTATGGGGTTGTTTCATCCTGATTTTCAGCCTCCTGATCTTGTTTACACAATTCTACTGGATTTCTCACACATTTAACATAAACAAAGTAGGTTGTTTTCTCATTCCTCTCTGTGACGGGCTGCTGGTTTGACCACTGGGGTCAGAGGGCTGTTCCTCTCATCTCCCAATCCTTGACCAAATCCCAAAAACTATAAAAGTTGAAATTCCCAAAATAAAGTAATTCTTTCCTCGTTCTTAACGTGACGGGTGAGTGCCGTTCATTCGTGTTGTGTTTGCGACAGGGTTGGATTTTCCAGGACACAGATTGGGAATGCTGCAGTGTCCCGTGGGATTGGGATTGCAGCATCCTTTGAAAGGACAGGGTCTTGCCCTCCCCCAGTCCTCTTTCCCTTAATTGTTGCAGAACCATGGGATGGTTTGGGTTGGAAGGGGCCTTAAAGATCATCCACTTCCAAGCTCCACTATAAAAAAAATAATATATACGTGTATATATAAATATTTTGTATGTATTTTATATCTATATATTTATTTTTATATTTATATATAATATTTATATATAAAAATAAAATATGTATATTAATTATGTATTTATCTATTTATGTGTTTATTTATTTATCTATTCATTTATCTGTTTATTTATGCTGTGGGCAAAGATGGGAAACTGTGAGGTGCTTCAAACTGGAGAGCAGAGATCTCGTTCTCTCCCCAGCCCTTCCTCAGCTCAGAAAATCACGGGATGGGTGGGGTTGGAGGTGATGCCTTGGGGAGGCTGAGCTGGAACAGACACTGGGCAGAGCCAGAGAATAAAGTAGAGATTTATTGAAAGGCCTTTAAGGATCCACCTTGGGCAGGACAAGAGCCTGGCCAGGGCTACACCCAAGGTGGACTCAAAATGGACACAAAATGGCTGCCTGGTCACGAGGTCTCACACTTTTATCAGTTTTGGTCCATTTGCACATTGGGGTTGAATTGTCCAATCCCAGCTCCAGGCTGGGAGGTCCCATCCTTCTTGTCCCTCCCTCCAGCCCCCCTTGTTTGTGCTTTTGGCCTGAGAGTTGTCCTTGGTGTGCAGCAGGAAAAGGGTTTGTTTTGTGTCCCTGCTGTGTGCAGAGCTGAGTGACACTGACTGTGAGCTCAGAGCTGCCCCCCTGGGCACCACAGAACATGAAATACAAGAAATCTCAAATTTAAGGCCTCAGAGGGACCTTAAAGACCATCTAATTTTAACTATCCCAGGTTGCTCTCTCTGAAGAACTATCAGAGAATTCAAAGGGATCCACAAAAATAATCAAAATCCAACTTAAGTTCTCACAGTTATATTGGTCGGACATCCATGGGTGGAATTTTCAAGGCTTCTGTTCAAACCTGATGGATGAAGGCTTAAATGGGGATTTATGACTTTTATTACTGTCAGATCTCGAGGTGCTTTGAACACTGGAACTTTCTGGGATTCTGATGTGCGGGAGGCCTCCATTATTTCTCGGGGACCTTACAGAACAATCTTTGCATGCCTGAGAATTCATGAAATCCTGAATTGGTTTGAGTGGAAAGGACTTTAAAGCCCCTCCAGTCCCATGGGAAGGGACACCTCCCATCATTCCAGGCTGCTCCAAGCCCGGTCATGGACACTTTCAGGGATCCAGGGGCAGCCACGACTTCCCTGGGCACCTGTGCCAGGGCCTTCCCTCCCTCACAGGGAAGAATTTCCTCCCAATATCCCATCTGAATCTCCCCTCTTTTAGTTTAAAAAAATTTCCCCCTTGTTCTGTCACCTCATTCCTTAACCCAAGTTCCTCTCCACTCTCTGGGAGCTTCTTTAGGCACCGAAAGGGGCTCTAAGTCCTCCCTGGAGCCTTTTCCTCTCCAGGCTGGAAAACCCCAACTCCCTCAGCTTTTCCCCATAGGAGAGGTGTAGCCCTGGTTCTGTGCCTGAGGTGTTTTGGTTTTCTGAAATTCTTTTCCCAGGGAATTTTCTGTAAACAGGAGAAATGGTTTTGGAACTGGAACTTTGTTCTTCATTCCTTTCCCCAGGAGGGACTTCTCCTTGCTGTCCCTCTGCTCTGCCCAATGGGAGTGAAGAGGTTTGTCTTTGTGTCACCAATCCAATTGGTCTGTGTGAAATAGTAGAAAAGGGAGACACAGCCCAGAAATAAAGGAGTCATTTTCAGCCTCCTGAATCTCAGAGTCTGTGTCCTTGTGCTGTAAAACAGTGTCAGAGAGATGCTCCATCCCTCCAATTTCCTTTCTGGCCCTCAGACTCCTGTGTGAGGAAAAGGAATCAGCCCATTATGGGAACCCCTCACCAGCAGCTTCAACAGTTAAACAATTAACCTGAGGCCTGGATCCAAATTAACCTGATTCCTGCCTTGTGGGCTTGATATTTCTGTGTCTGAGAGATTTTATCCTGCTGGCAGCTGCTAATTTTCTCCAAGGGAAAATTATCCCAAGAAAGTTTCTTCTCAAAACACTCCTGGCAAACAACTCTCCTTTCTCAGAACAATCTTTCTCCAGGTGGTGTTTCGCTGTTTCTCTGGTTTAACCAATGGCATTAGAGAGGTGTCGTTCCTATTCCCCAACCATGGTCAGTCTGGATGGGAACACCTGATAAAAGGTGGTGAGAATTAGACAATAAAGCCTTTTTTCTGTGCTCTTTGCTGTCACTAGAAGACATGAAAAGAACACTCACGCAGTCAGGTTGTCAGAGCAAAAAGAGACAGAGGTTTATTTTTTACTGGGGTTTATATAGATTCTGAACAATGACCAGGGATTGGAGGATGAGGCTTCCACCTCTCCAACCCCACTGGTCAAACTAAAAGTCAATCAATTGTCCTTCTTCACGAGAGAAATGTCCAGTTTTTAAAACACCACTTTTCTGTACCTAAAAATCTGTGAGAAACTCCACTACAAAAACGCAAACATCAGGAGGCTGAAAAAGATCAGGGTGACATTTTCCCTTCAGAAATATTTGGAGTCTCTCATTTTTCTTTCATGTCCTACAACAAGTCTGCCTCCTGTCCTTGGCCATGCACACACAGCCCCAGGCAGAGCCTTTTCCTCCCCCAGATCTGGCAGAACTGGGACACCTGGCAGGAGAAATCAGTGATGGATGTGGCCACTCTCCAGGAGAAGAGAAAGGGCTGGGAAAGGTTTGAGTCCTTTGGGAGATCAACTCCTGGTTTTATTAAATGTCAGCTCGTTCTGCACCGCACAATGGCTCGGGGATTAACAGGTATGAAGACACCTCATTATCCTCAGGGCTTGTTAATTTGTTAATCCGATTAATACTCGATGGAGGGAAGGGAAGTGGCTCTGAGGGTGTTGTGCTCTCAAGGCAAAACGGGGCCTTGGGTGTTTCTTATGACAGAGGAAGGGAGGAATATCTGAAATTCCAGGATTTCTCATCTTTTCTCCTTGCAGGAGCACGCTCTGGAGTGAAGGAAACAAAGGCCAGGCAGGATCATGGCAGTGAGCTCCCTCCAGGATGTCCCTAAGGAATCATGGAATCACAAAAGGATTTGGGTTGGAAGGACCTTAAATCCCACCCAGGGCCACCCCTGCCATGGCAGGGACACCTCCCACTGTCCCAGGTGCTCCAGCCTGGCCTTGGGCACTGCCAGGGATCCAGGGGCAGCCACAGCAAATCTGGGAATTCCATCCCAGCCCCTCCCCACCCTCCCAGCCAGGAATTCCTTCCCTGTACCCCACCCCACCCTCCCCTCTGGCAGTTTGAAGCCATGAAATTGCTGTGGCTGGTGCCAGGTGTGGCCACCTCCAAATTCACCCTTTTTTGGTTCCCCCCAGGTGAGTCCTGGGAAAAACCCCCTGACACTCAAGTGTTTCAGAGCAGCCTCACAACTGAGTAAGTATCTCCATACTCAGAAAAGAGTTTCAGTTACACCCCAGGACTTTAAAGGGAGAAGAACCAGGAACTTCTTTGCTTCTCTCATCATACTTCACCCAGTGCCAGCACAAAGGCACCTGTTGGAACTTCAGAATGTACCTCAAAACCTGGAGATGTTTCTATTGGGCAGCTTGCAAAAAACCCCCCTCCTCCGGGTTTTTAAGAAGTAGCACAAAACCTCTCAGTGCATTATTGGGGTGTCTTAGCAGGTGCTGGGGTGTCACAATAGGACACAAAATAAAGATGCCTGACTCCAGTCAGGGGCAGCAGAAATCAGAAGGTTTATTTACAATCCATTCAGCCCTTTTATAACACGCTGTGCTAAAGGCACGTTATTGGTCCAGAGCACTGACACCTCTCCATAGGCTGAGGAACAGAAACAGCAAACAACTCCTGTTGGCATGGGAAAGGAATATTGTCTACACAGGGTTGTTTGGGGAAAAACTGTTGAGGAGTTTTCCTTGGGAGGAGCCCAGGCTCAGAAAATTTCGGGTCCACATTAGGGGCTTCCCTGCACTGTGCACGGCTTTACCTTTTTGTTTTGTATTGTTTGTTATTTTCTCTTTAATTAAAACCTTTTTGCTTTTTCAAAACACCTCCAGTGTCATCTCACTAATTATTTTAAGCCATTTCTGGGAGTTGCTGGGCACCCTCAGTGTGTTGAGTACTCATGGGGCGGAATTTCAACACCCAGGTTCTGTTTTTGCCAGGAATTCTCCCATTTTAGGGACAGAGGAGGGTCCAGAGAGGATTTCCAGCCCCACAGCTCTGCTCTGCTCATTGCCAGAGTTGTGCCTTCAAAGCACTTTGGGTCCAGGAAACCATCCCAGGGAAGGAGCTGAAATGATTTGGAATGATTTGGGAATGTTCAGCAATCTCACCAGGTTTGATGCCAGGTTTTACAGGACTCTCCTTTCTAATCAACCTCATTAACTGTGAAATTCTTCCTCTGCTGCTCCAGCAGCTCCAAACTCTCCTCAGGCCGTGGTTTGTGCAGTAGAAATTTCAGTGCAGTTCCCAGCAGTGAAGCCAAGCCAACAATGGCCCCTTTGATACTGATATTCCTGGAGGGAAAAGGAGAGAAAAGGAGCCCTTCAAGAAACGCACTGGCCTCTTCCTCCCCCAGTCCCCTGCCCTCTCATCTCCAAAGGAATTTCTTGATTGTTCTCTCCGACACCGTTACAAACTTAGTTTCAAGGGAAAGGAAAAGAGCTTTATTTTTTTTTTCCTTTGGCTTTTTCTCTGTCTTTTCTCCCCTGAGTGCTCCTGTTTTGAGTCCTTCAGCCTGATCTCAGTTCAGCAGGGCTCCTCTGCTGACCACAAAGGCAGCAGAGAAAACCTTTGAGCAGAAGTTACTCGACAACTTTTTTTTTTCTCTCCCCCGTCTCCTCGGAAAATTTCCTAATGGTGTGGGAACATCGGGAGTTCAAGGTTTGCTTTCCTGCTGCTTCCACTGTTTCTCGAAGGCCTTGAAATCATCTTTGAAATCCCCCACAGCCCTGGGAGTAATTCGGAGCCATTGACTGCCAAAGATGAGTCCTCTCAAGGAGTGGGGTGAGTGTGACAGGGCTCTGAGTGCTTCTGTCTTGACTTCAGGAGCCTTAGGGGACACCTGGGGTGTTGTTTTCCACCAAATAAAATTGCCTGATTGTCACCACACCAGGTTTCTGTGCGGGGTAGCTCAGGCAGAGGGAATTCACCAGTTGTAATCTGGAATTTTTGAAGGGAAAAACCGACTCCATCCTATTGATTTCTCAAGGGAATGAACATTTTTGTTGTCTTGTTTTCCCGTCCCATCTCCGCTTCCTTTCAGGTCTCGCTCCCATCATTTCTTCCCCACCTTCTTTTTGCCTCTTTTGAAGCAGCAGAGGCTGAAATGTCAGACAGAGCTCTTTGCTTTGCCCAAAAATCAAACCAAAAGAGAGTTCTGACACCTCAGTCCTCCCCACAGCCCCAGACTGGGTGTCAGTGCCTGAAGAATGTAAATTAATAAACCTGTGTGGACTGGGTCAGTTTATTCCAGCTGGGAATCTCACCCTGAGTTTGTGAATTCCCAGGTTTGGGGGCCAGGATTCAGGGTTTGACATTCTGGGGTTGAGCAGAGGCAGAGCTGAGCCCCAGGTCAGCCCCGTGTTCTCACCTGGGTTTTGTGGGGTTTCTGCTCTCACAGGAGGAAGGATCGTGTCCATCAGGGAATAACAAAACAGCTCTGGAGCAGCTGAGGTTCCCCAGCAGGGGAGAACCTCCAGGAGGGCTCTGTGACATAAAAACACCAAATAAACACGAGAGGCACTGAAAATACAGCTCTGCTGTGCTGGGAGGGCACAGTGTGTCTCCTGTACGAGTTCATCAGCCAGAGAGAGAGCAAATGCCAGGCTGGTTCCTGTATTTCCCACAGGCTGACCCTATAAAGGAGATTATCCTCAACTCCCTCCTCCTGCCTCAGTTTGTTCCACCCCTGGAAGTGTCCAAGGAGGGGTTGGATGGGGCTTGGAGCAGCCTGGGTTGGTGGTGATGCCTCAAGTTTCAGTTTTCATGTTCTGTGGTGCCCAGGTGGGCAGCTCTGAGCTCACAGTCAGTGTCACTCAGCTCTGCACACAGCAGGGACACAAAACAAACCCTTTTCCTGCTGCACACCAAGGACAACTCTCAGCCCAAAAGCACAAACAAGGGGGGCTGGAGGGAGGGACAAGAAGGATGGGACCTCCCAGCCTGGAGCTGGGATTGGACAATTCAACCCCAATGTGCAAATGGACCAAAACTGATAAAAGTGTGAGACCTCCTGAGGAGTTGTCCATTTTGTGTCCATTTTGTGCCCATTTTGTGACCATTTTGGGTCCACCTTGGGTGCAGCCCTGGCCAGGCTCTTGTCCTGCCCAAGGTGGATCCTTAAAGGCCTTTTAATAAATCTCTGCTTTATTCTCCAGCTCTGCCCAGTCTCTGTTCCAGCTCAGCCCCCCCAGGCACCAGTGGGAGCTGTCCCTGCCCATGGAACTGGGTGGGATTTAAGGTTATGTTGGTCTGACATCCATGGGGAGGAAATTTCAATGCTTTTGTTCCAAACCTGATGGATCAAGGTTTAAATGAGGATTTATCACTTTTATTACTGTCAGATCTCTCCTCCAACCCAAACCTTGCTGTGACTCTGATTTTGGACCTTTCCCTGCACAGGCCACACAACTTTGGCTTTTCCTCTGGATTCTGGGCGGTGCTGAGGAGTGAGGAAAGGGCAGTGACTCTGTGTTGGGACCTTTGTGTAGGGTTTGAACCAGGGGCTGGCAGGAAGTGTCACCTGAGGTCTGGGCAGTGAATTTTGCTGCCTCCCCAGCCCAGGGCTCACCTCAAAGTCAGGTTGGTTTGTCAGAGGCCTCCTCTGGATTTAAAACTCTCCTCAAAGGAGGCAGATGGAGTTAGGTCAGGGCAGAGCCTGTTCTAAAGCTCTGCTCTAAGTGGTAAAAAAATCTTTGTGATCTGGGCTGTGTTGCCTGAACATCCTCAAGGTCTGTAGAATCCTGGAGTGGTTTGGGAGGGAAAGGACCTTAAATTCCCCCCAGTGCCACCCCTGCCATGGGCAGGGACACCTCCCACTGTCCCAGGGTGCTCCAGCCTGGCCTTGGGCACATTTCCTCCCTTTAACCCAATTACTCCCTGACTAATCTCGGATTTAATCGGTTGTTTCTCACCCGAGATTCCAAGGCTGGTGGTTCATGTGGGCTTGAGGGAGTGATTTTCCCTCTCGACATCTGAAGGATTCAGGGTTTGCTATCTGACTCTGTCTCTGTGTCTGTGCTGAGCTCGGTGCAGCACGAGAATGATGTGGAGTCTCAAGGTCTTGGTTTTCTTGGTTTCTCACGTTGTTTATTAATTCTGATCTTACAATTCTCTGTGTCCGGCCAAGGTGTTCACAGCAGCTCGGACACGAGGGGACTGCCCTGTGATGGGAGGTCACTGCCTCTTATACAGAAAACTATGTACCCATTGTTTACAATTCTGTGCCAATGTCTGTCACCTGCACTAACAGGCTCATCTCTACTTTGCCCCAATCCCCTCAAACTCCCTTGTGCCCACGTCACTGCAGACAATGGAGGCCAAGGGAGAAGGAGAAGAACTCAGGGCACCGCCCTAAAATCTCCATCTTGTCCCCTTGCACCTCCATTCTAAAAATCCCAAAACTACAAAATCTTCTACCTGGTGATTAGTTACACCACTGTCTGTCACACATTTGTGACTTGCAATTCTTCTCTCTGTTAGATGTTTTTCTCATGGACTGAAATCCAAGCCTGTGTCCTCCTGGGCTCTGTGCCAGGCAAACCCCCCTGCACAGACCCCAGACCCTCTTTCTCGGGTCCCAGGCCCCTCTGCTGAGCTCTGTGACCTTCCAGGGTGCCCAGAGGGATGCCCTGGACTCCAACAGACTAACAGCAATAAAATGGGACATTCTCCTCCTTCCTTTGGCTTTGCGGAGGTGTCGCTGTGACAACAACCCGTCCCGGCTATCACAGAATATCAGGTGATGGAAAATGTTCCTTCCATTCTCCTCTCAGTTCATTATTTGCTTTCTAACCTTGCCCTGTGCTTTCTGCCCTGCTCAGGGGATGTTCCTGCTGCTGGATGGGGTCAGGAGGTGTCCCCAGGAGTGATTGGCTGCAAAGGTGCAGCAGCAGATAAACTCTCCTCCAAACCACTTGTGAGAATGGAGCCAAGGATTTATATTTAGAAATCCATTTAGGTCTCCCAATCTCTGTAAAAATGGAATTGATAATGATAATAATAATAATAATAATACCTGGCTGGGCCGTGCACTTAATGAAAAGCAGCGAATGGGAAAGTTAACAAATGTAAAAGTTGAATTTTTATTTTATTTTTTTTATGGGAGCTTTGCTTTTCCAGTAAGCTTTTAAAGCCCTATTCTCATTGGAAGCAATCTACTGATACATTTTAACAAATGTCAAGATGAAATGCTTCAGCAGAGATCAAAAGGAGCGAGGTTTTATTGTGCTGCTCTCTCAGCACTGATAGTCTGGATTGAACTTTCATTCCAAGGATCAATAGCTTTATTTGATCAAGTATGGGGAGCCATCAAAGCCATCGGGCTCTTCCTAAAGGACACTTCAGATTGAGCTGCCTCCCTCGAGAGCACTCCAGGGCTTTGATATTTGCTGGTGCCCCTGCTTGTTTGGAAATTGGGGTTTAATTAATTAAAAAAGAAAAAAAAAAAGAAAGAAAAAATTGCGCTTGGGTTGTTGTCTGTCCCCGAGTTCTCTCCACCCTCCACGGGGATCAAAGACACCAGGGGCCACCAAGAGGCCACTGCGGGTCCTGGGCTTGAAATCTGGTGGCTTTAGAAGAGTTCAGATCCCAAGGAATTCCCTAAAGGTGATGCAGGGAGGCCGGGAAGTTCAAAGGGCCCCAGAGGGAAGGACACAACATCCCTTGTGCCGAGGCTGAGGAGGAGGAGAAGGGGCAGAGAGGCCTCTCCTGAGCTGGAAACTCCACAATCAGGACCCAAAACTTCACTATTCATCCCCAAAACTCAACAATTTGCCCCCAGACCTCTCCCCAGTCTTCCCTCCATCCCACCTCCACCATCAATTATTAAGAGCTTTTCCTGGTCAACTTGGAACAAACATTTGTGTTTATCAGCAGAAAAATTGGTGGCTTTAGAAGACTTAAATCCCAAGGAATTCCCTAAAAGTGATGCAGGGAGACTGGGAAATTCAAGGGGCCGTTGGAAGGGAAGATGAAACAACCCCTTGTGCTGATGGAGCAGAGGAAGGGGCAGAGATGCCTCTCCTGAGCTGGAAACTCAAAAATTTGCCCGAAAAACTCCACAAGTTCCCCCCAAATGTCTCCCAAGTCTTCCCTTCTCTCCATCCCACCTCCCCCATAAATGATTAAGAGGGTTTTTGGTGAAAATGTTTATTCCTTGGAATAAAGTTCATGAGACCATTGGAAGGGAGGATAAAACCCCTTGTAGTGATGGTTGTGGATGAGAAAAGGCCAGAGATGCCTCTCCTGAGCTGGAAACTGAACAATTTCCCCCAAAACTCCCCCGAGTGTTCCCCTCCCTCCGTGCCACCCCCACCATCAATGATTAAGAGCTTTTCCTGGTGAACTTGGAACAAACATTTGTGTTTATCAGCAGAAAAATTGGTGGCTTTAGAAGACTTAAATCCCAAGGAATTCCCAAGGAGTGATTTGTGGAGGCTGGGAAGCTCAAAGGCCCCCAGAGAGGAGGACACAATAACCCCTTGTACTGATGAAGAAGGAGAAGGGGCAGAGATGCCTCTCCTGAGCTGGAAACTCCACAATTTCCCCCCAAAACTCAACCATTTCCCCCCAAAACTCCCCCGAGTGTTCCCCTCCCTCCATCCCACCTCCACCATCAATGATTAAGAGCTTTTCCTGGTGAACCTTGAATAAACATTTGTGTTTATCAGCAGAAAAATTGGTGGCTTTAGAAGACTTAAATCCCAAAGAATTCCCTAGGAGTGATGCAGGGAGGCCGGGAAGTTCAAAGGGCCCCAAGAGGGAAGGCACAACACCCCCTTGTGCTGATAAAGAAGGAGAAGGGGCAGAGATGCCTCTCCTGAGCTGGAAACTCCACAATTTGTCCCCAAAACTCCACAATTTCCACCCAAAACTCCCCCGAGTCTTCCCCCACACACACTCTATCCCACCTCCCCCATAAATGATTAAGAGCTTTTTCTGATGAAAATGTTTATTCCTTGCAATAACTGTTTATTCCTTTGGAATAAAGTTCATGAGGCCATTGGAAGGAAGGACACAACACCCCTTGTACTGATGGAGGAGAAGAAGGGGCAGAGATGCCTCTCCCGAGCTGGAAACTCCACAATTTGGCCCCAAAACTCAACCATTTCCCCCCAAACTCCCCTGAGTGTTCCCCTCCCTCCGTGCCACCCCCACCATCAATGATTAAGAGCTTTTGGCTGGTGAACTTGGAACAAACATTTGTGTTTATCGGCAGCGCTGCCGAAAGAGGAAAGCGGTGGGAGCAGGTGGAGGTGGCGGGGTGGGGGGAGAATTGGAAGGACATGGGGAGGAGAAGTAAAAAAACACCGGAACTGAGCGAGAGCAGCTCGGTCTAAAGGAGATTTTTCAGCTCCAATAAAAGGCTGCAGGAAGTTGGAGAGGGCTGGGATGTGGTGGCAGGTCCTGGTGGGTGGAGAGGGGGCTCAGCGAAGCCCTCGGAGCATCTGTTCTCCTCTGACAGCACAGCCTCAAGGCTGGTTCTTGTGACAAAAAAACAAACAAAACGTGCTTTAGCTTCTCCCGAGCAGCACGAGCTGCTGGGTTTGGGGGCTCACCTGTGCCCAGGTGAGGGTTTGGGTGGGTGGAGGAGCGGGAGGATAAAGGATCTCTGCAGGGATGGGTGATAGGAGCCTGAGGTGAAACCCCAGAGCCTCCCCAGTGAGGCTGAGAGTGGGGTTTGGCCCTGAGTGCCAGCTCAGAGAGGTGCCAACACCCCTACGAGTGACACTACCGGCAGAAATGTGCATTTTCTCCTTCCTCCTGTCCCACCTTTGATGCTTTCTTGGCTGAATTTCATCACAGCCGGGTCAGGAAGGAGCTGGGAACAGCCTGGAGAGGAAAACTCTGCTGTGCTGGTGGTGCCGGGGGCCCAGGAGGAGGAAGATTTGAGGGAATATTTCAGCAGTGCATTAAATCAGCCCGCAGTGAACCTGGGTTTATTTCTCTCATCGCAGCAGAGCTTGTTTGGTTTTGTCCCAAACAAATCAACAGCCAAAGAAAAGACCTGGAATTGTGAATAATTCAGTGGGAAAACAACTCTGGGACCATCCCATCAGGGCAGGGTTAGATGGGATTTTGGGATGGAATTCCTGGCTGGGAGGGTGGGGAGGGGCTGGGATGGAATTCCCAGATTTGCTGTGGCTGCCCCTGGATCCCTGGCAGTGCCCAAGGGAGAGGAGAATGATCCAGGGAGGCCTCAAAACCCCTTCCAGAGCCTAAAGAGGCTCCAGGAGAGCTGGAGAGGGACTGGGGACAAGGGATGGAGGGACAGGACACAGGGAATGGCTTCCCACTGGGAAAGGGGAGATTTAAATGGGATTTTGGGAAGGAATTCCTGGCTGGGAGGGTGGGGAGGGGCTGGGATGGAATTCCCAGATTTGCTATGGCTGCCCCTGGATCCCTGGCAGTGCCCAAGGCCAGGCTGGAGCACCTGGGACAGTGGGAGGTGTCCCTGCCATGGCAGGGGTGGCCCTGGATGGACTTTAAGGTCCTTCCAACTCAAACCAATCCAGGATTCCGTGAATATCCACTATTTTGGGTTTACACCTGCCCCGTGCAGGGGTTTGAGCCTGCTCAGTGGGGTTGGGAATTGGGGACACTCGTGACTGTGGCAGTGATGGGACACTGGGGATAATCCCTCTCTTGTCCCCTCAAATCTTCACCTCGGGCACAACAATCCACTGATAACGACAAAAATGCAAAGGATTGTTCTGGGCCAGCCCCCGTGAGAGCAGGAATCGTTATTTCCTTAATCAGGTTTACTAATTATGAGGGTAATTAAAGCCACTGAGCAATGGCTGCTGCCTTTCTCCAGCCTCTGGATTTCCTGGTGGGGGGAAGTCCTGCTGCTGACCCATTTCAGTGTTTTCCCTCCTTTTTGCTGCCCTGGGATCCGTGTCCCTGCCTTTGCAGACACCTCCTGGTCTTCTCCCTAATTAAACTCCCTGGGGCAGGAAATGATTCCACAGGTGATGGTTTAAACACCCCCTAAAATTAGCAACTGTTGAAGAAAATCCTCATTTTTCCTGGGAAGACAAGAGCAAACGTGATCACACTGGATGGAAAACAGCACAACAGAGCCCACGAGGTGGGATTCACTGCAGGCCCCGTTTAGAGCCTCCAAACAGGAGCTAAATTGCTCAGAGGAGAAATCTTGGATCTCTTTATGGGGATAAATTTCATCTCCCAGCAATGCCCGTCCTGACTGGAATAAATTGCTGGAGGGAGTTGCCGTGCCTGGAAGGAAATGTTCTGCAAGGGGGATGCAGAGATTTCTCTCCTGGCGGATCCAGCTCCGTTCTTACCCTCCCAAGCACTGCAGGAAAAAAAAAAAAAACCCTCCTGGTTTTGCATATTCCAGCCCAGAAGAGCTGAGCAGTCAGAGCTGTGCTGGGGAGTGATGGAAAACCCAGATCTGGGCATTTGTTACTGCCTGCGTGGCATTCCAGGACAGTGGAAATTAAACACCTCAGCTTAGTGCTCTCCCCTGACCATTAAAAGTCTCCTCCTCGCCGTTTGCTCTTTGTCATCCGGACGTTTCGTCTTTTATCTCTTGGAGATGCTGTGAAAAATAAATTGTTTGTGAAAATCTCCAAAACAGGGAGCTGAGAGCCATAAAAAAAAAAAAAAATAAACCCATGGAGGAGCTTTAATTGGATCTGGGGGGAAGGTTTGGGGGAATGTGGTGGAAATAAGGGGCAGGAGGTCTCAGAGAACAGCCAAGGACCTGGAAAAGTGGTGGATGGGTGTAGGGAAAGTGAGGACAGCCTGCCCCAGGCATCGTGGATCTGACTCTGGTGAGGAGAAGGAAGGGAGGGAAGAGGGAAATAATCAGGAAAAACAGAATTGCTCTGTTTTGGAGCTCAGGGTGTCCTGAAACTGTGGCTGCCCCATCCCTGGAAGTGCCCAAGGCCAGGCTGGATGGGGCTTGGAACACCTTGGGGTAGGGAAAGGTGTCCAAGGTGTTGGAATTAAAAGATCTTTAAGGTCCTTTCCCACCCAATTCCATGATTCCATGAGAAAGCCAGGCTCTATTTCCCAGCTTTCAGTTCTTGGTCTCCAAAATTGACTTTCCGTGAGCAAAATTACCCTTTTGAGGATGTACTTTGCCATGACAACACTTCTGATGGTGGGACCTGTCCTTTCCTCCTTTCCAGCCTCACTGTTGGCTCCTGGAAAGGTTTTTATGGGGTTGGAGTATCGGGGTTCACCAGTCAAACCTGAAAGGAATTAGGGATGGGAACTGATTCCAAAACAAATGGGATTCCAAAATTGATGGGAACTGTGCTGATTCCAAAACAAATCCCTGAGCTGGGGTGTGAAATCCCAGAGCCCTGAGCTGAAATCCCAGATCCCGTGTGCACATCCCTGTTGTTGGTGGGTTGTTCTTAATGGATTTTCCAAATCGTTGTGTTTTTACATTCCAGTCCTTATGCCTTTGTGGGTATTTTGTCTGTTGGATCAAGAATGCAAAAAATGTAGTTTCCAAAATTTCCTTCCTTAGGAGGAATTGAAAATCTTCAATCTTCCCTCAGTCCCTGAAACCTTGGCAATGTTTTTCTCCCACTCAGCTGAGCGGGAGGGCTGACTCCACAACGTTTAACAAAAAAAGAAAACGGCGTTTCAGGCTTTGCTGAGGCAACACCACACGGAGCTGTCACTTCCCTGCTCCCCGGGATAAAACACCCGGGATCCGGCTGTTCCAGCAAATGGAAAATTCTTCTGGCTCCAACCCACTTCCCTTTGTTGCATCAGCGGGAGGAGAGTTTCTGGAGGAGGCAGAGTGACAGGTTGGCATCCCTGCCCGGGCACGAGGCTCCTGGTTTGCCTTCCCATGGATTCTGTGGAGTCTGGGGGTGTCAAAATAAAGGAAAATAATCCCCACAGCTCGGCTGGGAGGCACTGCCTGGTGCTGTCAGTTGTTGTTGTTGTGGTTGGGGAAGTTATGACACACAAAGGGAAGCAGTAAAAGTTTAGAAGGTTTTTTTTTATTTATTTTAATTTTTTTTGTTTGTTTGTTTATTACGGTGGTGCAATGTTTTTTATACATTCTTTAACACAGTTTATACTTATAATAAATTATGTCATAATAAATAAATACATAAAAAATATATATAAATAATATATCTTTATATTTATATAAATATTTATTATATTTATATTATATTTATATTATATTTATTTATAATATATTTATCTATTATAAATATACATTTCTATATTGTATTTGTATATAATATATTTCTATATTATATATAAATAATATATAATAATAGATATATATATAATGTAATACATAATAATAGATATAATAATATATTTATATATACTCTATAAATAATATATAATAATAGATATTATAATATATAATAATAGATATTATAATATTATATAATATAGATATATAATAATAATATAATAGATATAATATATAATTTCAATTATAATAATTAACAAATTAACGCAGTGTTTATTGGTATAGAGTAGTTTTTACTACTGTTTTTAGCTACTATTTACAAAGCTTTTTTTAGTCATTGGTTTCTTCTGCTTTTTTTGTCTTTCCTGTTTTCATTTGGCTGTTCCTGCCATTTAAGAGGAATAAAAACCCAAGCTCAAGGTTGCCAATCTCAGGCACTTTTAATTAGGTTTAAATCCTGCAGGATTGAAGTCAATAGCTGGGAATTGTCTCGGTGCCTGCAGTAAATCATTGGGAATTCGATTACTGGAAGAGATGGTCCCAAAATACAGGTTGGTGCTTGCTCTGACTCAGTGGGTGTTTAATGAGGTAAATGCAGGTGGTTCTTCCATTTTCAGTGTTTCTCTGTGATTTTTTGGTATATATTGGACCAAAAAATGTAAAAAAAATGGGAGATGGTCTACTAAATACCTGAACAATAAATGCTAAATGTTTTTATTACATTAAAATAAATATTAATTCAAACACAATTCAATTAAATAGTCTTTATAAATAAATATATAAATATAATAAATAAATTAATTAATCTTAAATAAATCAGGCTTTGGATAGTCTGCTCAGAGAGCAATTCCAGGAGTGGGAGGAGGGAAAGGCGAAGTGGAGCAGCACAGCAAGGCCAGGCCTGGCTTTGTTGTCGTTTTCCTCCCTTATTTCACTAAATAAATAACCCGAGGTGAATATCGGGATCCAGGCCTGCCTCACCTGTTTCAGATATTCCCACACTGGAGCTGCAGTGTCAGCATAGGAAATAACACACAATCACAGAATGATTGTGTGAGGTGCTTCATTGAGAGCTCTGGGAATCAGGAGAAGACCCAAATCCGACTCCACCGAAATCAAAAAATGACAGTTTTTATACTTTTCTTGTTCCATAAGGATTCATGTTAATCATTAAACCCCATTGTCCCATTGATTCTACCCAAGCCTAAACCTGTAACAATGATCCTTGTGATTCTTGCTTAAGATTCTGGTTTGAGAGAATAATCATATTTAGTTATCAAACTAACATTGCAATTAACAATAATATCATTTATTGTACTGATGATTGTACAGGTACAGATCCTCCTGACCTAACTTTATTCTCCAGGCCTGTGGACTTTATTAAGAATCACCATCATCCCCCCCTTCTCCCCTGTCACCCCTGATTTTGTCGCTTTCGAGTGTTTGAACCTTTGCAGCCTGATTCTCCCGCTGCTGCATGTAAACAATGTGTATTCTTTGAATTTATCTGTGTGTTTTGCATAGTTCTCTGAGAGAGAATTTGACTGATGGTCACAGTGACCAATGGCGTCAGGAGGTTGTAACCTCCTTGGGCCAATCTGAGCCCTTTGTAAAAAGTGTATATAAGTACATTGGAGTCAGATAATAAAGAGCCTTCCATGTGTGACCTGCTGTACCTGCTGTCCCCTGTGAGGATCCACACCCACGTCACAATGTGTTGCCCCTCAAAGTGCAGGGGTAACACTCCCCCATTCCCTGAGCAAAGTTATACTTGATTTGGTTAAAACAATAACATGGAATAACACCCTGGTTGCAGTGAAGCCAATGTCCCATTCTCAGGCCCTGCTACCTCAGAAATCATTTAACCCTGTACTATCACCAGTCTTTCATCTCCATCAAGGCCACACCAACCACGGGATCCAGGGATGAAAGAGGAGACTTGAAAAGGCAAAGTGAGTGGTGTGTCAGGCCCATTTAATTTAAATGTGCTGGACCCAGCCCAAAGCTCCGGCTCCGCTGTGTCCGAGCATTTGGATCCTTATTAACGTTCCCGAGACAGGGAAAGGGGTTTTAAAGCAGGCCTGGCTGGAGATGAGGGGAATTTGAATCAGCACAGAGGTTTGGAATGGTTTTGTGCTCGGCTTGTGGTACTCAGAGGTGAGGAGGGAGGTGTGGTGGCAGTGCCAAGATTCCAGGAAAAGGTGATTCCTGGTGGGGCAAGGGAGGAGGGAATTTGGGATTTGCTGGGGAGATTCCCATGCCCCAAGAGGCAGGAAAAGGAGATTCCTGGTGGGGCAGGGATAGGGAGATTCCTGTGCCCCAAGAGGAATCAGGAAAAGGAGATTCCTGGTGGGGCAGGGATAGGGAGATTCCTGTGCCCCAAGAGGAATCCGGAAAAGGAGATTCCTGGTGGGGCAGGGAGGAGGAAATTTGGAATTTTCTGGGAAGATTCTTCTGCCTCAAGAGCAATCAGGAAAAGGTGATTCCTGGTGGGGCAAAGGAGGAGGAAATTTGGGATTTGCTGGGGAGATTCCTGTGCCCCAAGAAGAATCAGGAAAAGGTGATTCCTGGTGGGGCAGGGAGGAGGGAATGATGAAGGGAATTTGGGGTTTCCCCTCGGGCTGCTCTGAGAAGGGCAGCTCAGCTCTGTCCCCCTGCAGGGTTTGTCCTGAGGGTGTGGATGGAGCTGCTGAGCTCCGAGTGGGTTTGGGCCCTGCCTGGTGCTTCCAGACACTGCAAAACATCCCTGGAAAGCTCCTTGGGTAGGGAATCTTTTATTTGTCAGAGCAGAGCTGGTGGATAACGGGGAAAGGGGAACTGTGGGACAAAGTCACCACTGGGTCAACCCCAGGGACGGAGGGTCAGCACCTCCCTGGCTGGTGATACAAACTGGGATTAAAAAATTGGGATTGTAAAAGGTGCTCCAAGGGCTGGAGCCTCTCTGCTCTGGAACCAGGCTGGGACAGCTGGGAATGTCCAGCCTGGAGAGGAGAAGGATCCAAGGAGAGCTCAGAGCCCCTGGCAGGGCCTAAAGGAGCTCCAGGAGAGCTGGAGAGGGACTGGGGACAAGGGATGGAGGGACAGGACACAGGGAATGGCTTCCCACTGGGAAAGGGGAGATTTGGGTGGGATTTTGGGAAGGAATTCCTGGCTGGGAGGGTGGGGAGGGGCTGGGCTGGAATTCCCAGATTTGCTGTGGCTGCCCCTGGATCCCTGGCAGTGCCCAAGGCCAGGCTGGAGCACCTGGGACAGTGGGAGGTGTCCCCATGGCAGGGGTGGCACTGATGAGATTTAAGGTCCTTTCCCACCCAAACCATCCCAGGATTCTGTGATTTTTGTGGATCTTCCATTCCAGGCCCTTGGCCTGTTATTGGGATTTCCATGTGACAGATTTAATAAAAGCCACCAGAGCTCATTGTGCAATTTAATAAAACCTCAGAGCCCCAGGATCAGGAAACTGCAGCCCAGGATAATCCACGGAGCTCCTGATGATTGGGAGAGAATTCCTGATGTGAGAGGGATTTCACAGCACCTCCATTCCAGTGATTAAAGTTTTCCTTAGGCAGAAAAAAAAAAAAAAAGGAGGCAAAACCTTGGAATATAATTAAATCTTTTGTATCTTCGTGGATTCAATTACTGAGGGGAAAAAACAAGATTTGTGTAATACAATATTCCCACCTCGGAATCTTTGGGGGTTTCTCAGATGTCTTTTTCCATTTGTTGTGTTTCCTTTTTCATTTAAAGGGAGTTTTTGGGTTGTTTTTTTCTGAACAGGTTTTCCATTGGCTGAGGAAGGATCTGTTTCAGTGCCACAGGAAAAAACCTGCATTAGCAGGTTAGAAAAAACATTATTTGGATGGAAATTTCTGTTTGGATTCCGACCTGGATGCTGAACAAGCCAGAGTATTTGTTCTTCCCTGTCTTAGAAATCCCCACGGAAAACCTCAGGGAGCTCCACAGCTCTTTCCTCTCTTCCAGGGAAAAGAGGCTGAGTGGGAGATTAAAGTACTCAGAGAACCTTCCAGAGGCAAATATTGGCAGCCCTGCCATTCCCAATTAGTTGTTCTCAATCTGGGGGAAAATCACAGGGAATTAGATAAAACTGCCTCAATAATTCCCATTACAGAGAGGGCTGGAGTTGAGGAATAACCACTTTGGGGTTAATTCTCAGCAGGGTTTGGGTTTCTCTCCCTGTGCTCCCCCAAAAGTGCATTTCCAGAGCTCTTAATGGTGATAATTGTTGGATGGAGCCACCCCCTGTAATGGGATATTCCAGCAATTTATTCCCCATAAGATTTTAGCCCAAAAAAAAGAATTTTGGGCAGCTCTGTGGGCAGGTGGGAAGACCTGGAGAGTCTCCCCATAGGCAAAAATCTCTTTACCATGGAAAACTTTCCTCCAGGATGTGTTTTTGGCACTGTGGGAAATGGAAGCAGAATGCTGCACACTCAGAAAAGTTCATTTATTTGACAGGACAACTCCAAATTCACCCTTCCCCTGCTTGACACCAGTGAAAAAATAAACCCAGAATTTGAGGCATTGGAGGTTATTTTAATTCAGAGCAAAAATTGGGTTTGAGGTCAGGTACCCTTTGGATTCAGCATTTGTGCAGAACATTCCTGAGCTCCTCTTTCCCGGGGTCCAGCAGGGATGGAGCAGCAGGGGCTGGGCCCTTTGTTCCCTTCTCCAGACCATTTTTAGCTGGATTTTACCTGGATTCTGCCTCTCCTGCTCCTCCCAAAGGCCTCCTGGATTGGCACTGCCAAGACCAATCCTTTTCTTTCCAGACACTTGGAATGAATTCCAGCACTCCCAGCCCTGATCCTCAGCCTGGGGTGCTGCTCCCTGTTGTTTTAATGGACTAAAACAGAGTTTGGAGTTTGCTCTCCTCCCCTCCAAGCCCTGAAATCCTGGAGTTTTCCATCACTGGAGGTTTTCCAACCCCTAAAGTGATTTTTCCCTCCCATCCTGACAAATGGCAGCTCCGTGGAGTCCTGCCCTGCTCCTGTGCCCAAGCTGGGATGCTGAAATTTGTTTATTTTCAGGATTTGTCTTTCAATTCTGACCCTCTTTTCCTCTCAGCAGAAGGGAATTTGTGATCTCCTGGAATCTGGAATGATTTGGGTGGGAAGGGACCTTAAATCCCACCCAGTGTCACCCCTGCCATGGCAGGGACACCTCCCACTGTCCCAGGTGCTCCAGCCTGGCCTTGGGCACTGCCAAGGATGGAGCAACCTCAGCAAATCTGGGAATTCCATCCCAGCTCGGAATTCCTTCCCAATATTCCATCTAAATCTCCCCTTTCCCAGTGGGAAGTCATTCCCTGTGTCCTGTCCCTCCATCCCTTGTCCCCAGTCCCTCTCCAGCTCTCCTGGAGCCCCTTTAAGATCCCTTCCAGCCCAAACCAGTCTGGGATTCCATGATTATTTAAACCAGGAAAATCCCATTAAAATCCCATCTATCTTCACACACACACTTGGACTCGATCATCTCAGAAATCCTTTCCAACCTCTTCCATCATTCCCCAGCCTGGGATGCCCTTCCCTGAGCTCAGAACCTCCCAAGGAATTCCCCAAAAAAAAAAAAAAAAATCTCTTGGCAGGGATCAAACCTCTCCAGGGGGGTGGCTCAACAGCCTAACCCAAAATGAGCCACCAAAAACTCCATTTCTTGGTGCAAACGGCCCCAGAATGACCCTTCAGGGATTGAGGATGTGAGGGAGGGGATTTTGTATCTCCCAACTCCAATCCAGTGTGGATGAGCAGGTGCCTCATAGCCCTGGTTGGTGCCTGAGGTGTTTTCGTTTTCTGAAATTCTTTTCCCAGGGAATTTTCTGTCAACAGGAGAAATGGTTTTGGAACTGGAACTTTGTTCTTCATTCCTTTCCCCAGGAGGGACTTCTCCTTGCTGTCCCTCTGCTCTGCCCAATGGGAGTGAAGAGGTTTGTCTTTGTGTCACCAATCCAATTGGTCTGTGTGAAATAGTAGAAAAGGGAGACACAGCCCAGAAATAAAGGAGTCATTTTCAGCCTCCTGAATCTCAGAGTCTGTGTCATTGTGGTGTGCAATGGCATCAATGCCTCCCTTTGATCCAGCTCTTCCCAGTGAGGATTTATCCACTTTGTCCCAAAATCCTCCCTGTCCCAGCCTTACCAACATGGAAATTCAAATTTCCCAGGTGGGATTGCACCTCCCTGAGCCCTGGTGGGCTCCAAGCCTGGCAAAAGCTCGGGAAAAACGTGCCCTGATTGCAAAAACGTGGAATTCCAGCCCATCCTGGTGATGTTAAAATGCACAAGGAGCAGGAGGAGAGGAGGGAAAGGAGCCTCAGGTATCAGGATGAATCCCTAATTTTGATGAGCTGGGAAAGAACCAAACAATCCCGATTTGTGTCCATGTGGGAGGAGGTGGAAATGCTGCTGCTGCTGGGTTTTATTGGGATGGTTGTTGTGGAGACGAGGGAAATCAAAGCAGGACCTCAGTCCCAGGATTTAATGAGTCCCAGGGAAGATCATTCCGTGCCTGCAATTCCTCAGCTCCTCGGGAAATACGGGAGGACACGGGGCTGGAATTCCAATTTCTCAGGAATCCTGGTGCTCTGGAAGGGAAAAAAATCCAGAATTTTCCATGCAAGTGAAGGGATCCCACTCATTTGGGAGCACGGCTGGAATCAGTGGCTCAAACGTCAGAGCACAACGTGAAGTTTTCTTTTATAAAAATCCCATTTTATATTTTATAAAATATATAAAATAAAAATCCCATTATCCCAGGGTGCTCCAAGCCCCCACCCAACCCAACCTTGGACATTTCCAGGGATCCAGGAACTTCTTTGGGAACCCAATAATGAAGAGTCTGAGCAATCCCAACAATAAATAATTCCAAAAATTTCCTCCTCCTCAGCCAGGAGGAAAAAGAGAAGATTTTTTTCCAAGAGTTCATTAAATCCAAGGAAATCCAGAGCTTTTCTGCTCCTTCCAGGGCATCCTAATCCCTTCTCTGGGCACCCAATAATGAAGAGTCTGAGCGATCCCAACAATAAATAATCCAAATAAATAATCCCAATAAATAATCCCAACAATAAATAATCCCAATAAATAATCCCAATAATTTCCTCCTCCTCAGCCAGGAGTTTTTTCCAAGAGTTCATGAAATCCAAGGAAATCCAGAGCCTTTCTGCTCCTTCCAGGGCATCCTAATAAGTGTTATAATTCTCACAGAATCAGCTAAAGAAAACCCTTCTGACCCTAACGAGTTCTTTAAGGGTGTAAAACACACAAAACTCCGAGCGAGTCGCGCTGGGATTATTTTTCTCCTCCTTGTGAATGTTTAAAGTTTAAAAAGTGGAGTTTAAAAAAGTCCTGATTAGGAGAAGAAATTGGGAATTTTAGCGCTTTCAGCTGCCAACAATGGGGGCAAATGGTGTTTCCCTGCTCCATCTCCCACGGAATGAACTGTGCACAAAGAGCCCCCAGGTATCATCACTGGCACTAATTACACACTTTGTGTTTAATGAAAGGCTCCTGTCTCCTGTCAGAGCCTTTCATGAAATGTTAATTTTTGCTCCTAATCAACTTGGAACATAAAAGCGGCAGCTCCTGCACAAATCAGTGAACTTTGTGTTTGCCCTGTGCTGCTTTGGAAGTTATCCAAGCTTTTCCTAGGATGAGCCTTCTTTCTTTCTCTTTCTTTCTTTCTTTCTTTCTTTCTTTCTTTCTTTCTTTCTTTCTTTCTTTCTTTCTTTCTTTCTTTCTTTCTTTCTTTCTTTCTTTCTTTCTTTCTTTCTTTCTTTCTTTCTTTCTTTCTTTTTCTTTTTTTCCTCTTTTTTTCCCTTTTTTTTTTCTGTTTCCTCTTCTTTCTCTTTTTACTTTTTCTCTTTTTCTTTTTTCTTTTTTTACCTTTTTTCTTTTTTCTCTTTTCTTTTTTCTATTTTTTTCTTTTTTCTTTTATACTTTTTTCTTTTTATATTTTTTCTTTTTTCTCTTTTTTCTTTTTTCTTTTTTCTTATTTTTTTCATTTTTCTTTTTTCTCTTTTCTTTTTTCTCTTTTTTCTTTTTTCTTTTTTTCCTTTTTACCTTTTATCTTTTTTCTTGCTTCTTTTAATATTTTTCTCCTTTTTCTCTTTTTAATTTTTTTCTCTTTTTTCTTTTTCTCTTTTTTCTCTTTTTATTTTTTTTCTCTCTTGTTTATTTTTTTTTTCTTTTTTCTTTTTTTCTTTTTTTTTTTTTTCTTTCTCTTTTCTTTTTTCTGCAGGCTGGGGGACAGCAGCAGCTCAGCCAAATTCCCATAAATCCATCACACTTTGAGCAGGGTGGAACCAGTGAAATCCTGACCCTGGGTTTAGTTCAGCCTCACAAATGCATTTTCCCGGGGCAGGTTTTCCTCTCAGCAGCCCTGGGAAGGTGACTGGTTTGAGCTCTGGAATTCTGTCCCAGGAAATAAAGCTGATGAAAGGCTCTGTCATGTGGAATAAAAGTCACTTCCATAAATCCTGCTCCTCTCGAGCCTTTCTGAACCAAACTGAGCTCCTGGGGCCCCAAAATCTTCTGAATTGGGAATTTTAAATCTGTCCAGGGAATGGTTTGGGTTGGGAAAGGACCTTAAATCCCACCCAGGGCCACCCCAGCCATGGCAGGGACACCTCCCACTGTCCCAGGTGCTCCAGCCTGGCCTTGGGCACTGCCAGGGATCCAGGGGCAGCCACAGCAAATCTGGGAATTCCAGCCCAGCCCCTCCCCACCCTCCCAGCCAGGAATTCCTTCCCAAAATCCCATTTAAATCTCCCCTTTCCCAGTGGGAAGCCATTCCCTGTGTCCTGTCCCTCCATCCCTTGTCCCCAGTCCCTCTCCAGCTCTCCTGGAGCCCCTTTAGGCCCTGCCAGGGGCTCTGAGCTCTCTCTGGATCCTTTCCCTTCTCCCTTGGGCATGTTATATGTGTGTATTATAAAATTGGCTTTTGGCAAGATGTGTGCTATATGATTAATAACATAGTAAGGATATAGGATATAAGTTTATTTCTGCTATTGGTAAAATAAGATTAGATATAATGGGAGTAGTTGATGTAAGTCTGCTTAAACTGTCTGTTTGGTCGGGATAACACCCAGTGAACATGTAAAGAGGACCCTGCTATTGATACACCAACTATCAGCATCTCCCACCTGCAGAAAGCACGGACCAAGGCCCAAGCTGGACGCGATAAAAAGGACACAGCCACGAAACACGCATGCTCTAAAAAGGCGGACCCAAGGAGGGGCCATGCAAAACAGTTCCTGGAATATGGAAACTAGTTTATGGAATTTTATAAATATTCATATATCGATATAACGGGAAGGGTATTTAACGAGTGTCTCTGAGAAAGCAAAGTGTGGACTTGGCGAAATGCCAGGTCACCCGGCCGGCCGTAATTGGCTTCTTTTTATCTCCTAATTGTCTTAATTATTTTATTAAACACATTCCTTAAAATTTACCAAAAAGTGAACCTCGTTTTTCACAGGCACTTCCAGGGATCCAGGGGCAGCTGCTCTGGGAATTCCATCCCAGCCCCTCCCCACCCTCCCAGGGAAGGATTCCTTCCCAATCCAATCTCAACCTGCCCAAATTGTCTTTGTTTTGATTATTTGTTTGCAAATTAGCATCTAAACACCAGCCTATGGGGAAATAGGATTGTGCTATGGAAACCAGGCCATCCCTCAGCCTTAGGAAATTCTGTTTATCCAGGGAAAACTGGAAAACACTCACCAGACTCTGCTCCAGGGGGTATTTCTGGCTGGTTTTGGGGGAGCTGGTGGCTCCTCTGGCTTCGTGTTTGGCCCCATCCTCATTTGGCTCCCTTTTGGAAGGAGCAGCAGCAAAGAGAGTTTGGGGAGATCTTTGTGCTTCCCATGGCTCAGGGCTGTGGAATTTTTATGTCGATTCAGGATTCGAAGCCAAAGCAGGGAAAGAACCAACCTTTGTAATCAATCCCTCAGCATTTCCTTGGGTTTCTCCCTGTTTTCCCTTGGAAATGAGTGTTGAGGAAGACGTTTGGTGCAGGTGGAGCTGTGAAGGGCTGGAATCCGGGATAAGAGGCCAGGAAATTTCCAAACCTTTGGATAATGAAGTGGCTGTGGCACAGCCAGGGGAGGGACACTGAGGGACACAGCAGGAGCTGAGGATTGGGGGGAAAGCAAAACTTTTGGACTCAGAGGGAGTCCAAAAGGAATAAATTGATTTATGGAGCTGGACATCCAAGGCTCTGCCATGGGGGACCGGGGGTGGAACTGGGGAAATCTGAATGAATTTCAGTGTCTGCAGTCTGGGGGTGGGAGAGTGACAGCCAGAGAACCCCAGGAATGTCAGACCAGGAAAGGTCCTAAACAACGAGATTGGGACCAGATCATGGAATCCTGGAATGGTCTGGAAGGTTCCTTATACAGAGAGACTGGGGCCAGATCACAGGATCATGGATTCATAGAATCTTGGAATCCTGGAATGGTTTGGAAGTTCCTAAACAGAGAGACTGGTACCGGATCATGGATTCATGAAATCCTGGAATGGTCTGGAAGGTTCCTTAACAGAGAGATTGGGACCAGATCATGGAATCATGGATTCATGGAATCCTGGAATCATGGAATATTTTGGAAGGTTCCTAAACAGAGAGATTGGTACCGGATCATGGAATCATGGAATCACGGAATCATGGAATCATGGAATCATAGAATCATGAAATATTTTGGAAGGTTCCTAAACAGAGAGAATGGTACCGGATCATGGATTCACGGAATCCTGGAATGGTTTGGAGGTTCCTAAACAGAGAGACTGGGACCAGATCATGGAATCCTGGATTCATGGAATCCTGAAATCCTGGAATCATGGAATATTTTGGAAGGTTCCTAAACAGAGAGATTGGTACCGGATCACAGAATCATGGAAACATGGAATCATTGAATGGTTTGGAAGATCCCTTAATAGAGAGATTGGGACCAGATCATGGACTCATGGATTCATGAAATCATGGAATCCTGGAATCATGGACTATTTTGGAAGGTTCCTAAACAGAGAGATTGGTACCAGATCACAGAATCATGGATTCATAGAATCTTGGAATCCTGGAATGGTTTGGAAGTTCCTAAACAGAGAGATTGGTACCAGATCATGGATTTATGGAATCATGGATCATGGATTCATGGATTCACAGAATCTTGGAATGGTTTGGAGGGTTCCTTAACAAAGAGATTGGGATCAGATCATGGAATCATGGAAACATGGAATCATGGAATCATGGAATATTTTGGAAGATTCCTTAACAGAAAGATTGGTACCAGATAATGGATTCATGGAATCCTGGAATGGTTTGGAGATTCCTAAACAGAGAGACTGGTACCAGATCATGGAGTCATGGATTTATGAAATCATGGAATCATGGAATCCTGGAATCATGGAATATTTTGGAAGGTTCCTAAACAGAGAGATTGGTACCAGATCACAGAATCATGGATTCATAGAATCTTGGAATCCTGGAATGGTTTGGAAGTTCCTAAACAGAGAGATTGGTACCAGATCATGAAATCCTGGAATGGTTTGGATGGTTCCTAAACAGAGAGATTGGTACCAGATCACAGAATCCTGGAATCCTGGCCTGGTTTGGGTTGGAAGGACCTTAAAGCCCTCCCCAGTTCCCACCCCTGCCATGGCAGGGACACCTTCCCCTACCCCAGGTCCTACACGAGCTGTTTTGAGGGAACACCCTGTGCTAAAAATCACCATTGGAGCTTTTTTTGGCCTATTTTAAGCCTATTTCTGCCTATTTTAAACCTATTTTAAGGCTGAGTGTGCAGGGACATCTTGGTGTGAATGAACTCCAGCCTCATTATCCATTATCACCCTCAGCCTCCCCTGTCCCCACCTCTTTCCCCTGGGATCAAACAATGGAGCAAACCAGACTTTGGGGTGGCTCTGAGCTCCTGCCCCGTCCTCTCTGGCTGCTTCAATTTATAAATTTGGATTGCGGACAGCTCGTCTCCAGGGGAAAATCGAGTTTTGACTTTGAATTCCCACTTTTGTGGAGCTCACACGGATTCAGGAGTGTCTCTGGGCACGGCACAGACCCTGTTTCCAATAATGCTCCTGTGACCAGGAAAACCAGAGCAGCCCTTCTGCCCCAGAAAGCAATTTAAGATTTAATTAATACTTGAGGGCCAGGCAGCTCCAGTGAAACGAGCAGGAAGGTCTCCTCATTTCAGGCCCTAAGTGTCCTACATTTGCTGCTAATTAAAGCAGAAATTTGGTATAAAAAATAATTAAAAAAAAAAAGAAAATAAAAGAAGGAATCCAGACTTAAAACAGCTCTTGTATTCCTTGGGTGTCTTTTATAGTTGGTGTTAAATGTAAATTGGTGGAACCTCAGAAATGGAAATAGGGAATGAGAACTCAGATGTATTTTCTTCCCTCCTAAAAATACCTCTGTGTATGGGGAGGGTTTGCTCTGGGATGATGAAGTGGTTCATTGGTGCAATAATAGTCACGGAAATTCAAGGGAAATGGTGCTGGAATAAAGGGATCTCTGGGTGTTTGTGTGGCTTCCGTGTGGAAGCAGCACCTGAGACAAATTTCCTTTTTTTTTTTTTTTTTTTTTTTTTTTTTTTTTTTTTTTTTTTTTTTTTTGCCTCTTAAGGTGATTTGATTTTTAGAACTCATTTAAAAACCAAACCTGGCCGTGTTCCCCTGAGGGGCAGCTTTTGCTCAGAGGTTTCTCTGCTCCCACTGGATGCATTTCACAGGGCCTGTTTTGCTTCTGGGAAAGGGATTTTGGCTTTTTTGGGATTCCCATCCTCCATCCCCCAGGGAGGATGGATACCACGACTCCAGAAGGGCCAGATGTCCAAAAGTCTTCACCTCTGAGGTTTTAAAAGGTTTGGACTTCAAATTTCCAATGGATTTTGTAAAATTGCTCCTCAAAATTTCTCCCTGTGCCACCTCTGGCCACATTTCCAGCTTGTTCCATTTCCCTTGGGCCAAGGTTTGTTTTTTATTTGTGGTTTATTTTGGTGCCTCGCAGGGAATCAACTTTTTTTTAACAATGCTTTGCTTAAAATGCACAGGACCTGCTCTGTTCCTAATTGTCTCTCCCTCCTCAATGAGCTGCTCCTTTGTCCTGACCCAGTTTCCCATTCCCAATCCAGGGCTGAAAAATTGGGAGAACCATCACCCCTTCCTCTTCCTCCTCTTCCTCCTCTTCTTCCTCTTCTTCCTCTTCTTCTTCCCCCTCTCCCTCTTCCTCCTCCTCCCCCCTTTGGGGTCTGTACCTGCCCAGCATTCTCTCCCTGCCATAAATCAGGATAGGAACTTGCCCTAAAAGCGATCTGAGTCCTGATGTATTTATGGGATCATGACCGTGTTTCCCTGGGATGAGAAGGGACTTCACCTCCTTCATATTTTTTTTTTTCCATGGGAAACCATTGTGGGTTCTCCTTCCAGCAGGGTGTGATGGATGGGGTGAAGCAGGCCAGGAGTTCAGCCCTGATGATTTACAGGAGTCCTGCACTCACCTATTTTTCCTCCTGGGCTCGTGCTGTGGTGCCAGGGAGGCTGTAAACAACACACTGCCCTTTCCAGGAGTACGGAGCCATCGACCCCAGGGCTTCTCTGTGTGATTGGTCCCAAATTCACACAATCACAGAATTACAAGGTTGGAAAAGAGATTCAAAATCATTGAGTCCAACCCAACCCCAACACTTCAACTAGATCATGGCCCCAAGTGCCACATCCAGTCTTTGTTAAACACACCCAGGGATGGTGACTCCACCTCCTCCCCGGGCAGACAATTCCAGGATTTAATCACTCTTTCTATGAAAAGTTTCTTCCTGATGTCCAACCTATTTTTCCCTTGACGAAATTCCTGGCATGGAGGGAGCTTTGGGAGTGGTTTTGTGCTCAAAACGTGGAGGCTGCTTGTAGTTTATAAAACGAAATTTTTTGCAGCCTTTCCCTGTGTCCAGGCCTGGCTGTGCTTTAGAAGGGAATTGTTAGAGGGTTTTAGTAAATCAACTTCCCATTCAGAGAGAAAAGGTTTAGTGCCTCAGAGAGGCGGGTCCAGGCTCCTGCAATAACATTTTCATTTCATTTGTGGCCTTGAACCCCTCGACAAAGTGCTGTTAATGTGATAATTGCCAGGTTATGTACAGTGCCTTGTCTGCCGTGACCTGGCTGGGGTAATGCCTGGGCTCCACGGCCATGGAGGTCTTTGCCAACCTAAATTCTCTTTTACAATCTAAATATTCCCTGAAATCATGGAATAAACCCATGTCCAGCCCACAAAACCAGGGCTTTGTCACTCTGGCTGTGGGTGGCAGCCACCCCACCCATGGGGGATTTTAGGGTGCAAAAGGAGAATGGAAACAGCTCAGAGGGACCCTAAAATGAAAATAGTTCAGAAACAGCCTAAAATTAAAATGTTTCAGTGCCCCTGAAATGCAAACAAGGAGCAGCAGGACCTGGATTTGGGGAGATCTCAGGGTGGTTCAAGCAAACCCTCTGTGTGTCACGGGTGCCATAAATACGTTTAAGAGCCGAGACAGGGAAGAATATTTGGGAGAGGAGCTTCTTTTCTCCCTCTTCCTTCACACTTGTCATCCCCTTAATTAATGCGACCACAAGCAGAGCAAATTCCTTGAGCTGGGAAGAGTTAAAAGGGCCTGGAGCTGGAGAGAGGAGTCTGAATTTGCCTCTTTCTCTTCCAGAGTGACCCTTTGCACTTTTTAAGCCTCGAAATTGGGCCATGGACCACTGCAGAGTCATGAATATAGTGCTGACCTCCTGCAGCAAGGAATCAGAGACTTAATTTCTTTTTTTTTTTTTTTTTTTTTTTTTTTTTTTTTTTTTTTTTTTTTAATGCTCATCCTGCTGCTAAGAAAGGGCAGGAGAGGAGCACAGAGAACTGAGACCCTTCTGAGGCCTCGTGGGCTTTGTTTTGGGGGCTCCATGGAGTGCCCACAGCAAAGACACAGCACCACCAAGGAGTAAAACTTATTCTGGGATGGCCACGTGAAAAACACAGTTCACTTTTGTTAAAATTTTAGAACACAAATAAAAAATAAGACAATAAGAGACATATAAAGCAAAAAAAAAAAAAAAAAAAAAAGTTTACAGATGTCTGGGTACCTGGCATTCCACACCAGCCACAGCAAATCTGGGAATTCCATCCCAGCCCCTCCCCACCCTCCCAGCCAGGAATTCCTTCCCAAAATCCCATTTAAATCTCCCCTTTCCCAGTGTGAGCCATTCCCTGTGTCCTGTCCCTCCATCCCTTGTCCTCAGTCCCTCTCCAGCTCTCCTGGAGCCCCTTCAGGGTCTGGAGCCTTCATGTCTCCAGATGAACATTCCCAGCCTGGCTCCAGATGTTCTCCAGCCCTTGGATCATCCCCATGACCTCTGGACTGGCTCCATCAGCTCCACATCCTCCTGCTGGTTTTGCCCCACAAAGTCTCCTCACACAACAGTGAAAATAAAACCCATGAGAATCAACCCTTGAAACTGCAAAATAGTCCTTTCCTTTCCTTTCCTTTCCTTTCCTTTCCTTTCCTTTCCTTTCCTTTCCTTTCCTTTCCTTTCCTTTCCTTTCCTTTCCTTTCCTTTCCTTTCCTTTCCTTTCCTTTCCTTTCCTTTCCTTTCCTTTCCTTTCCTTTCCTTTCCTTTCCTTTCCTTCCCTTCCCTTCCCTTCCCTTCCCTTCCCTTCCCTTCCCTTCCCTTCCCTTCCCTTCCCTTCCCTTCCCTTCCCTTCCCTTCCCTTCCCTGCCCCTTCCCCTTCCCCTTCCCCTTCCCCTTTCTTTTCCCTTTCCCTTTTCCCTTTTCCCTTTTTCCTTTTCCCTTTTCCCTTTTCCCTTTTCCCTTTTCCCTTCCCCCTTTCCTTCTTTTAATTCCATTTCTCCCTGGCTCTTTGCTCTTTTATTGTTTTTTTTTTCCCTGGGAGACCATTTTTTGTTCTTTCCCAAGAAGGATTTCCTGGGAAGGCCAAAGGTAGTGCTGGAATCAAACAGGCCAAGTCACTTCCAAAGTTTTTTGCCTTAAAATCCATGGAAATAAATATAATCCTGTTGGGATAATTAGTGTGATGAGGAAAAGTGACCTTTCTAGCAGGGAACACAATTACACTGTCGTGGCCCATGATTTGACCTTGTCTGAGCCCTCCCTCCACACAGTTAATGAGGATTGCCCTCCATCCTGTTGACAACCAGGACATTGTAGGGAAATAAGTGGCTCCTGGGGAAAAAAAGCAAAATATTTAATGCACAGAATGCTTATTATTAAAAAAAAAAAAAAAAAAGAAAAAAAAAAAAGAAAAAAATCCCTATTAATGTAATTCTTCCTGCTGCAGTAACGGGGGAGAGCTTGACAGGGTTTTTTTTCCCCCCCCCACTTAATTTTGGAGCCTGAGGTTTGTTCTCTGGAACATCCCAAAGCCACTGAGATTCTAAAAATAGTTTTAAAAGTGCCTTTAACCTCCATGTTTTCCAGATTCAAAAGAATTCATGTCCTGCAGGATTGGCATTTCTACCTTATTTCTCCTGCCTTCCAAACTAAGGGTTTTTCCATGGATTTTGAATAATGTTTTTCTTTTTTTTTTTTTTTTTTTTTTTTTGGGGGGTGGGGTTTGTTTGTTTTTTGTTGGTTGGTTGGTTGGTTGGTTGGTTTTGGTTTTGGTTTTTTTGGGGGGGTTGGTGGTTTGTTTTTTTTGTTGTTGTTGTTTGGTTTGTTGTTTTTTTTTTTGAAGAATGTCATTTACTCAAGGGATGAATTTTGGTTCCACCTTCCTCAAATTCCTAGAAAAAAGTCTCTAATCTGAGTTTTTATTTCTTGTTTAGGGGCAGTTCTTTATGCAGGCCAGAGGAGTCAGTTTGGAAATCAGCTTTTGCATCCTGGGAAATGGGCTGGAGAATTCTCCCTTCCCCAACATCTGCCGTGCTCAGCCCGGGAATGTCCCTGGGAGCTCCCAGATGTGTTTCAGGAAGAACTCAAACCTTGATTTATCACTCCAAGTGACAGGAATTCGCCACTTCCCTCCATTCACAGCTGATTGCTTTCAGAAATCGTCTCTCTTTTGGGATAAATTTATTTTAAATGATCTTCCCTGGCTTTTGTTTGACCTCATTTGGGGGTTTCTGCAGCCGTGGTGGTTCTGCCAGCAGGGATTCCACACCCTCAGAGCAGCAGCTCTGTCAGAGCCTCCCCAGAATTGAAGAACTTCTCCAGTTTGTGAGGATTTGGGGATAAATTCAGCTCTGCCCATCGCTGTGGGTGATTGGCACAGGGGGGGGAGTAATTCCTGCTCAGTTTTGACAACTTATTTCCCATTTTCCACCTGTTCCTGGCGTTACAAACTCCTTGTGGGCCCCTTTCTTTCTTTGAGTTGGCAAAATCCAACTAATTATTTTGTTGACTGCAAAGGGAAGGAAACTGTGTTTATTCCATGGCTCCCAGTGCTCCATCCCCAATGGAACATCCAGGTAGGATCAGAGTGTGTCTCCAGCTAAAACAGACCTAAAAGTTGTGGGTTTCCACTTCTACTCCCTTGGAACCAGCCTGTTCCCTCCACAAAAGACAACACGATTTTTGAAAACTCCTCTGCTGTTTTTAGTGTCAGGTGGCCTGGAAAAATCCTGATTTTTTTTTTTTTTTTTCACAGTGTGAGTGTCTCCAGATAAAATAAACCCAAAAGTTGCGGGTCTCCATTTCCACTCCTTTGGAACCAACCTGTTCCCCCTGCAAAAGATAACACAGGTGCTTGGAGAACCCCATTTCTGTTGTTTTTAGCATCAGGAAAAATCCTGAATTTTTCAGTGTTTCCAGGGATTGTGGTGGTGCTGGAGTGGGAATTTCTGTGTTCTCACCTTTCACTGAAAGTGAAAGCTTGACCCTGTTTTACAGCACAAGGACACAGACTCTGAGATTCAGGAGGCTGAAAATGACTCCTTTATTTCTGGGCTGTGTCTCCCTTTTCTACTATTTCACACAGACCAATTGGATTGGTGACACAAAGACAAACCTCTTCACTCCCATTGGGCAGAGCAGAGGGACAGCAAGGAGAAGTCCCTCCTGGGGAAAGGAATGAACAACAAAGTTCCAGTTCCAAAAACATTTCTCCTGTTTACAGAAAATTCCCTGGGAAAAGAATTTCAGAAAACCAAAACACCTCAGGCACAGAACCAGGGCTACAAAAGCTGGTGTTTGAAATTCCAGCAGATCCCACAGTCCCCCCCCCTGCAATCCCAGGGATTAATTATTATTGAGGCTGTTATTAATTATTGAGGCTGTTTTGGGAGAGATGGGGGGGTTTAATGACCATTTGGAGGGATGGAAAATGATTTTGATTCCGTTTCTGCAGGGGATGCCAAAGGACAGGTGGCTCCAGGCTGGAACATTCCCTGTAACGAGGCCCTGGGGGATAAATCCCACCAGTCCCTGGAATGGGAACACGCCCAGGACATGCCTGGGGGGAAAGAGGCTGATCCTGATTTATTTGATGTGCTGATGGAGCAGGAGCAATATCCAGCTTTGATCAGCTGGGAATTACTGGGAAACATCACAAAAACTCGTTATTCCCATTCCCATTAAATGTTGTTTTTGCAGTGCTCAGGCTGCTGTGGATTGGGATATTATTGGGATTTAGCAACAAAATTCCTATAAAATGTACTCCAACCTGGACATAGCAGGAGGAGAACACTCTCTGCCTCACCCAAGACTTCAAAATTCCTGTAAAATGTGCTGCAACCTGGACATAGAGGAGGGACTCAACCCTCTGCCTCATCAAAGTCTTCAAAGAAAATCCAGCACCTCCAGGGATGCTGCCAGACTCAGAAAACAAACATTTAAAAATGTCCAATTGCTTGTGTTTCTCTGGGTTTGTTTGGGTTTTGTTGTTTTTTTTTTTAATCAAAAATCCCAAAAAAATTCAGCGACCTGTGGGCTGCATCCCTTTATTAAATTTATTTAGGAGCCAGGATGAGGCTGAAAGCCAGAGATGCACTTCTGATGAAAGAATTAAAAAAAGACACAATGGCAAAAATATCCCTGATTTTTTTTTACTTTTGAGCTCTGTGAGGAAAAACCTTTGGTGTCAGCACTTGGCACTGCTGGATTTGGGCTCAGTGATCCTCCCAGCTCTGGATATTCCGTGATTTTGTGTTCTGTGACAGCTCCAGGGGGGTGTTTGGCTCTCACCTCCCTGCAAAGGCACACACGTTGATTTTTGTGTTGAATTCTTGGCCTTCTAAAGGAATGAAGTGTCTCTCGTAGCTCAGGTGCTTTGGCAGGGGCTGGTTCTGAGATGCTCTTGGCGTCCTGGGGGCCATTTGGGGATTGTCTGATAACTCAGGGAAACTGGATTTGTGGCATTTTTCATCACTCAGAGAGGAGCCAGGTTTTTAGAACAAAATTCTTCTGTTAAGAGAGGTTTGTTTGGCTGTTTTTCAAAAAAGAAAAAAAAAAAAAAGTCTTTTTTTCCTGCTCCAGCTGCACGTTTTGTGTTTGTGTCTTACCCTGAATAAAAGGTGTGACACCAATAGTAAATCTTTGCCTTTGTCAAAGGATTTCCAGAATTGAAAGCAAAATGGGCTTTTATTCCCCAGGGGTTCACTATTTCTGCAGACCAGGTGGAGAGAAAAGGGGTGACAATGCTCCCCTGCCACAAAAGAATTAAGGAGTTCCATTTATTAAGTTAATCAAAAATGGAGCCAAAGGAAAGCTGATCACAGCCCGTGCCCACAGGAGGAGTGACGTGGTTATAAAGGGCTTTTATCCTGAGTGATAATGAAACAGCAACTCCTGATACCTGGGAGTTATCGAGGGGGAAAATAACCTCGAAGTTGGGTGTGAACGCTTAAAAGTGACTCTAAAATTCACCTTCCCTGGGAGTTAAAAAAATGTGTGGATGTGGCATTTGGGGATTTGGGTCAGTGTGACCCTGGGGTGGTGCTGGGTTATGGGTGGACTTGACATGGGAGGACTTTTCCAACTTTAACAACCCCACAAAGTGATCCTGTGGAGTGAGTGAGAATATGGAGAAATTCCTACAGTGATGCTTTATCCATCATTGGGAAGCCAAAACAAAACCCCACTCTGGAGTAAATTTACTTCGTATTTGGCAAATAACTTGACATGGAGCAGGAGGAACCATGAAATCCTTGTGTCATTCCAAGTGACCTCCTGCCTGCCCTGCCTCAGTTTCCCCATTTTCCTGGGAAGGAGAGGCCCTTCCCTCTGTTTTAGGGCCATCCCCATGATCCATGGATGTTCAGCAGGACCCATCCCCAGGACCCCTGCCCACATCTGTTTTCCCTCTGTCCCCATGATGATTTAACATCAGAATTCTGCAGCCACCTCCCCCCCTGGACACACCAGGGCCACCTCACTAACACCAGTCCCTCCTCATTAACCCCAATCCCAAACTCCAGCACTGCCCATTTCCCCTCCCTGACCCATTCTCCTTTCTTAGCCCAAAGCTGCCCACGAGCAGCAGAGAACCCTTTCTCCTCTCCCCTCCAACACGTTCTCCTGCTGCCCATGAGGAATTAAGGGCCCCGATTTCCTGGAAAAGCACCTTTATATTCCTGTAGGACACCTTTGCCTCCCTCCTATCCCTGCTTTGGGACTGCTGGGAAGTAGTTTTGGAGGAATTAAGATGGAAACAGCCAGACTCTTCCTCCCTCCCAGCACAAAGCCCCAATTCCTGTTTATTACGAGCCCATTTGATTGGGGGAGGTCACTGCTGGTGCCAATTCCTGAGCAATTAAATTCCTGGCAGTTAAATTAATTCGTGACTAAATATTTATTTTTGTTGCGCCCTCAAGGGCCAAACCTGGAAGCGCCCACAGTGTTTGAGGTCCCTCCTGACCTAAACCCTCCTGTGGTTCTGTGATTTAAAAACACCAAGAAATTGGGGTTTGTGATGCTGTGGGACATGGGATGTCCTTCCCTAAAGATCAGCCATAGGATTTTTAGCAATTTCTACTCAGTATTAATTTTTTATAACACTCATCCTTTAATCCAGATGTTCTTCATTCCAGCTGATTTTCCTGAATTAGTTGGACTCGTGCTTTTCCTGATACCTCACTGTGATATTGAAAGAAACTCTTCTTTGTCCTGATAAGTTATTAAGGGATGTTCAGGAATTTTCATTCTGTTTCCTCCAAGGTTTATTTCATCACATTTCCTCTCTGTTTCTTGGTATTTTCTCCCTTTCTAAGATAAACACGGGTGATATTTTCAATATCTGCAGCATTGGCATTAAAAAAAATAAAATAAAAGGTTTTAAATCATCCCGTAAAATGTAACAGGAAATGTTGGCTGTGCCATAGAATTCTGCTGCTCCAACCCTATAGAAAGGTTATCATTTCCTATGACAAATAGAGAATTTAATGCACTTCCTGCAAAATCCTATTGGGATTTTCTCCTATTAAATTCCATAGGACAGGAGATGCCCCCAAGGATTACTCTGATAACAGTAAGAGACCGTTTTTGGGGGGGGAAATGGATCTCAGGCTGTTTTCCAGCTTGTTTTTGGCACCATCTGGGAAAACTTTATTACCCCTCTCTCTCAGCTGTCTTCCCCATTCTGAAAAACGCCGCTGAGATCCCTCTCCTGCAGAATTTCTGGTTATGAGGCTGTCAGGAGTGTAAATATTTCATAGGGGATGATTTGTCTGGCCGATAAATTAGCCCCTCCTGAAGTCCCCTGGAACTTTTGTGGGCCAGGTCGATGAAATGTTGTCAGTTCTTGGCCCAGCTCGTTGTTTCTGCATCCTCTTCTCTGCCTTCCCAACCTGGATCTGGCAGGAATTTGGTGTATTTTGTGTCTCTGAGTGGTGGATCCCTTCCTGGAGGAGTTTCCAGAGGTGGTGAAGGAAATTCCACGTGTTGGTGCCCAATGTTTGTCCTTGTTCCTTCCCAGGTGTGGTGCCAGCGCTGGCCAGTGCCTCCTCTTCTGGTAGCAAAGGGCTTGGTAAACCTTTCTTGAGGTCCAGAACTCCTCAAAATCCAAAATTTTATGTGGAAATCATAAATCAAAAAATTTCTGTGGAAATCAGAAAATGATGGAATGGTTTGTGTGGGAGACACCCCAAAGATCATCGTGTTCCCCTCCCCTGCCATGGGCAGGGACCCCTCCCACTGTCCCAGGTGCTCCAGCCTGGCCTTGGGCACTGCCAGGGATCCAGGGGCAGCCACAGCAAATCTGGGAATTCCATCCCAGCCCCTCTCCATCCTCCCAGCCAGGAATTCCTTCCCAAAATCCCATCTAAATCTCCCCTTTCCCAGTGGGAAGCCATTCCCTGTGTCCTGTCCCTCCATCCCTTGTCCCCAGTCCCTCTCCAGCTCTCCTGGAGCCCCTTTGGGCCCTGCCAGGGGCTCTGAGCTCTCCCTGGATCCTTCTCCTCTCCATGTGGACAATCCCAGCTGTCCCAGCCTGACTCCAGGGCAGAGGGTCCCCAGCCCTTGGATCATCCTCACATCCCTTCCCTCCAGCACGGTGACAAGCACCTCAGAGCTCGGTGCTATTCCCAAAAGTGAAATGGCAGCATGAGAATTCACGGATGAAAGGGTGGGGAAAGAGCTGGAGCATTTCTTTGTGGAAGGAAAAAGTGCTCTAAATGGAGACCTGATTTATTGCCAGAAGGAGGAAGAGGAGCACAAGATTGGTTTGGGTTGGAAGTGACATCGAAGAAAACACCTTGTGCCACATCCTTGGTCCACACCCCATCCAGTGGGGGGCAATTCCATCCAGGGTGGGGCAATCCCATCCAATGTGGGGCAATTCCATCCAGTGTGGAGCAATTCAATCCAGTTTGGGGCAATTCCATCCAGTGTGGGGCAATTTTATCCAATATTGAGCAATTCCATCTAGTGTGGGACAATTCTATCCAGTGGGGGGCAATCCCATCCAACATGGGGCAATTCCAGCCCATTTCCTAAGATGGGAATCATCTTGGCACCATCCCCAAGGGGGGTTTATTGCAATGACCTGAGTGTGAAGGAGAGCAGATGGATCTGGAGGTGTGAACCTGGAAGGGAGGAGGCAGAGCTGGATCAGAGTCCTGCCCTGGGAAACACCAGTGATGCAGCCATGGAGGCAGTGATAACACTCAGTGATAACGTTCAGTGATAACACTCCATGATAAAATGCAGCTCTGCAGGCTGGGAAAGCCTTATGTTCCTCTGGGATTTGGGATTTTTAATTCCCTTTATCCCTTTAACACTGTTTTACACCACAAGGACACAGACTCTGAGATTCAGGAGGCTGAAAATGACTCCTTTATTTCTGGGCTGTGTCTCCCTTTTCTACTATTTCACACAGACCAATTGGATTGGTGACACAAAGACAAACCTCTTCACTCCCATTGGGCAGAGCAGAGGGACAGCAAGGAGAAGTCCCTCCTGGGGAAAGGAATGAAGAACAAAGTTCCAGTTCCAAAAACATTTCTCCTGTTTACAGAAAATTCCCTGGGAAAGGAATTTCAGAAAACCAAAACACCTCAGGCACAAACCAGGGCTACAGTCCCCTCACTCCTGGAGGTCAGTCCCAGTGGAGGATGTCTCTCCTCATGTGGGTTTCTCCTGGGGGTTCTCCCTGCCTTTCCCTGCCCCTGCTCCATGAGGATCAGATCGATTCCAATCCCATAGAAATGACGGATTTCACCAAAATCCACTTTCTTAATGGTGCTCTTTGCTCCCTCCTTCCCACAGGGTGAACCCTCCTCTGTATCCCTGTGTTGCTCTGCTGGAGCAGAAACCAGCCCGTGGCTGGATGGGAAGTGTGAGAACAGCAATATCCCTGTTCCCTGAGTGATGCTGCCAGGAGAAGGTGAGCACATCCAGCCCTCGCTTGTCTTTGATTCCCTGGATGGGCTGAAAAATGTCTGAGCTCCTCACCTTGTTATTAGAGCAAAGATGTTCAGCCACAGGATATAATTAGAAAAAATCTGAGTGTGTTAGGAGAGAAGAAATCATCGTTTCTTTTGAAATATCCTCTGAAAATATCTGATTTCATGCAGTGTTCTCATCCAAGCCCAGTGCTGGCTCATTTTGGCACTTTGGGAATGAATCATCAGCTCGGATTGTCTCGTCTAGGAATTCCCATCTATCAGCTCCTTCTAAGAAACTGCCAGGAAAACAAAACAAAAAAAACCCAAAATTAAATTTCAGCCCCCCCTCCCTCCTCCAGTCCCCTGTACCTGACTCAGATGAGATCAGGGATTTTGTTTCCCTGGCCAGAGCCTGGGAATTTTTCCCTATATTAAAAATAACCCAATGCAGCCTCCCACAGAGTATCAGGATCTTCCTAAAGCCTGATTTTAATCTTGCAAGAGATAATCTCGCTTCTTCATTAGGAACAATGGGAATATTTGGGGCTGGTGCCCAATGGCTGAGCCTTCCCCATGGGAAAAAAAAACAAACCTGGGTGGCCTGAAAGAGAAAAATGTGTTGGTTCATCCTTTTAGTGTCTTTTCTGCTTTGGTGGCAATGAAGGTTTTTTACAGGTAGAGACAAAAAAAAAGAGCTAAAATTGGGATTTTTTTCCTCTATGTCTAAAGCACACAATCCATCAGGTTCTGCCCTGAATTGATGGAAAATGGATTCTGCAATATTTAGAGGGAAAAAAATAAATCTGTGTTTTCAGAAGCATAGGAGGAAGCGAGTCCACAAGAACAGGTGGACAAGTGCCACAATAGGACACAAAATAAAGATGCTTGACTCCAGTCAGGGGGCAGTAAAAATCGGAAGGTTTTATTTACAATTTACGCAGCTTTTTTATAAAATGCTGTGCTAAGAAGACACATTATTGGTCTATAGGGCTGACACCTCTCCCATGGGCTGAGGAACAGAAATAGCAAACAACTCCTGTTGGCATGGGAAAGGAATATTGTTCACACAAGATTGTTTTGGGAAAAAGAAAAACTGTTGAAAACTTTCCCTTGAGAAGAGCTCAGCAATTCTCAAGCTCAGAAAATATCGAGTCCACAGACAAGGTCTTGTTCTCCCCAGCCAGAGCTGCTGGGCTCCATTGCAGGTGATCCAGGAGAATATCCAGGGGTCTCCCCTCACTCAGAGGGGTCACACATTACAATGTGGGTATGGACCCTCACAGGGGACAGCAGGCAGAAGCAGGTCAAACATGGAAATCTTTATTTTTCTGCCTCCATCACTTATATACACTTTTTACAGAAGGCCAGGGTTGGCCCAAGGAGGTCACAACCTCCTGACTCTGACCATCAGTCAAGTTCTCCTCTCAGAGAACAACTGTGCAAAACACAAGATAATTTCTAAAAACACATATAGTTTACTCTCACATGAAAGAGTGTGAGAATCAGGCTGCAAAGATTCAAACACTTGAAAGCAAGAAAATACAGGACAACACCCAGGAGATATTCCAGGTCCCTCCCTGGACAGGTGACCTTCAAAGCCTCCCCTCACCTGAACCCACCTGCAGCTTGATCCAAGCCTAAGGCAGGGATTACCCAGCCCAGAGAGTTGTTTAATTTCCTCACAGGAGTTGTTTAATTCCTTTAATTCCCCCACACCTCCCCTGGCTGTGTCCCAGCTCCCTCCTACCCCAGCCAGCCTGGCCCTTCCTCCCAGCCCGTTTTGGGCTCTGTGATTCCCCTTTCCCCCCCAGTAACCAAATCGTGTTGGACATTTCCCGCTGAACACGCCGAGAGTCTCTGAAATATCCAACGCTTTATCCCCAGGAGCCCCTCAGGAGTTGCTTTTTTTAATGGATTAACTATGACAGGGACTGCACTCCCACAGTTTTTAAAATATACAATAAGTATATTACATACTTTTAAAGCTATAAATAAGATTTATACACAACCCATGGGGATTTTCCATTAAAACTTCATAAATCACATTGTACATTATCCTCTTTAATCCTCAGCCTTGCCGTGGTAGTCACCAGAAAATATATTTAACCCTGTATAAAATTGATGATAAGCACAGAGAAAGAATGTTAACGAGAGCTTTTATGGGCCCTGTATTTTCTTAGCCTGATCCATTCTTTTTCCTGGCAATTATTTGTAATAGGAGCAGTTATCTCCTGCCCTTTATTAACTGAAAACTCAGGTGCTCTGTCTAGAATGGAGCCAGCAGAGCCTGGGGATGAGCTTTTCCTGCCTCATCCTCTCTTTAGCTGGGGGAATTTCCCATTGTTTGGTGCTTGGAGAAGGCAATTTTCACATTCACGTTCTCCCTGCTGATTCAGCTCCTCCTTTGAGCAAATGGCACCAGCAGAGGAACGTTGATTTAATTCTGTTATCGTGGAATTAAAGCCCTGTCCAACATGATGAGCCCTCCTGACGCTGTTTTACGCCACAAGGACACAGACTCTGAGATTCAGGAGGCTGAAAATGACTCCTTTATTTCTGGGATGTGTCTCCCTTTTCTACTATTTCACACAGACCAATTGGATTGGTGACACAAAGACAAACCTCTTCACTCCCATTGGGCAGAGCAGAGGGACAGCAAGGAGAAGTCCCTCCTGGGGAAAGGAATGAAGAACAAAGTTCCAGTTCCAAAAACATTTCTCCTGTTGACAGAAAATTCCCTGGGAAAGGAATTTCAGAAAACCAAAACACCTCAGACATAGAACTGAAACTACACCCTCCACCTCTGGGCCATGGATGCCCAAGGAAAGGAATCACTTTTAAAATTCCTGCTTTTAAAAGATCTTCAGAGCTTGGTGCTGCTCTGCTGTTGTGTCTCAAGCTCTGCCCTATCCATGCCCTTCCCAACTCTTTCCCAGCTGCTCATTTTCTCCAAAAATAATTTTGTTCTCTCTAAAAAGCCCCCCTAAAAATCTACTCGTCCTCTTTCCTTCTTCTTCTTCTCACTGTGGCTGCCCCTGGATCCCTGGCAGTGCCCAAGGCCAGGCTAGAGCACTTGGGACAGTGGGAGGTGTCCCTGCCATGGCAGGGGTGGCACTGGGTGGGTGTCCTGGGTTGTGGTGTAGGATGCACACACAGTATTTATCCCATCCCCATCCCCATGAGCTGTTGGAACCAGGTGGGGCAGTGTTTTCCCAGGCCCCTCCTTTGGGCTCTTCTGCTCATGGCCCATCAATGCCTTGCCCAGGACTCACAGGGAACTCCCTCCAGGAGCTCTCTCTGTTTAATGGGCCATCAAGGAGCCACTGCACGACTCCTCATCCCATTGGGAGATGCTCCCAATGCCCAGGGGGAGGAGCCAAGCATTCCCACCTGGAGAGAATCTGGGATTTGGGACAGGACAAGCAGCCCTGAGCCACTGGATTCCCAGAGGAGCAGAGCTCCCAGACCTTTCTGTGGGATCACTGCTTCAGGAAGAGCCCCTCACCTGGACTGCTCCCCCCACCCTGCTCAGGGTGTGTTCTGACTCTGTCAGTGCTCCTTTGTGTTATTGCATTGATTTTATTTTATTTTATTTTACCTTTTTACCTTTCTTCTTATTAAATTGTATTTCTGACTTGGAGCATCTCGCTTGTTTTGCTTTCAAACCACGACAGTAGGATTTAAGGTCCTTCTCAATCCAATCCCATTCAGTAATATTTATTATAAATTCACATTATAAATGTGAATTATTTGAAGTCTCTGGAGTGGGTGGCAGGAAGGACTTCCCTGATTTTCCCGAGCTCCTGCTTTGCTGGTTCTATCAGGGAACCAGGGCTTGTGTGATCATGCAAATCAGGGTTTCCTCACCCAATGCAAACAAGGTGGTGATTATAACAATAAAGTTAATTAAGAACAGCAGAACCCTGCTGATAGGGACTGTGCCCATACCTGTCCAGGAAAACCTGAAGGTGAGGTTGGCTTGGAAAAGTGTTGGCACAGTCATTTTTTTGTCCCTTGGGATGAAAAAAGCAGCAGAGCTGTGAAGTGATGGGAGAGTTTATCCAAAAAAAAAAAAAAAAAAAAAAAGTAATTAAGGTAAATATGAACCTGTTTGAGCAAACTGATCTCCAGTGAGTGTTTAACTCATGGGCTGGGAATGGGCAACCAAAATTCCAGTGTGGGAAGTTCCCATGGAGGACTCATCCCATTGCAGGTGAGGGATGGATTTCAGAGGCAGCAGAGAAAATCATGGAATTATTTAGTTTGGAAAACCATCCAAAACCATCAATTCCAGCCCCTTCCACAGCCCTGAAAGGAGAAGGAGGTCCTGGGAGATGCTGCTCTAGAACAGCACCCAGGAGAATCCTGGTTTTATTGGGGAAAAAACTCCTTGTGCCCCTGAGATTCCCAGAGCTGTGTGTGGGTTCCTGCACGGAGGTGAGGAGGATGCACAGAGGGATCCTTGGAGGTCACTGCCAGATGGGAATGGGAAGTGCAGGAGGGAATGGGGAGGATGGAAGGGAACAGGGAACAGGAAAGACAGGAGGGATAGGGAAGGATTGGAAGGAATGGGAAGGGACAGGAGGGAACAGGAAGGACAAAAGAGAATGGGAAGGGCAGGAGGGAATGGGAAGGACAGGAGGGAATGAAAAGGATGGGAGGGAATAGGAAGGATTGGAGGGAATAGGAAGGACAAAAGGTAAGGAAGGATGGGGGAATGGGAAGGATTGGAGGAAGGGTGGAAGGGAACAGGAAGGACAAAAGAGAATGAGAAGGATGGGAGGGAATGGGAAGGACAGGAGGGAACAAGGACAAAAGGGAGTGGGAAGGACAGGAGGGAACAGGAAGGACAGGAGGGAATGGAAGAATCCAGCTGCTGTCACACAGGTGGAGCCACCTGAGAAGCTGGAATTTGATGGTTTGAGAAGCTGGAATTTGATGGTTTGTGAAGTCCCTTCCAGCCCAAACCATCCCATGGTTCTGCCATTCCTCTGCAGCATCTGCAGGGCACAAAAATCAACTGGGAATTAATTTTTATACCAGTTTTTTTTCCCTATTTTTTGCATCAATGCCTGTGCAGTCTGGAATATTTCAGTTATTGAACAAAGCTGGTTTTTTATGACTCTCACTGGAGTAAGGAGGGAACGTTTCTGGTTTTACATTTTTGAATCCAGGGAATTCAAATGTGGTTTTACATGTAAAATGCATTTATAACCATTATCTTCCATCAGAACTTAGAACTCCTTGTGCCTGATCCTTGATCCATGCTTTGATTCCTCAGCTGAATTCCTTGGATTTGGGCTGCTCTGAGCAGCTCTGGCCTGGACTCCTCATTTGTGCACATATGGAATTCCACTCTGAAATCCCAGGGGTTTAAAGTAGCTCCCTGTGCTGGTTTGGGATTGTGAGAGCCGAGCACATTGGGATCACAAAAAATGGGAATGTCCTTGGACAACCCCTCATGCCAAAGTGATTTCCCCTGGGAAATATTTTTGTGCTGAATAATTAATGATTCATTTGAAGTGGGTCCTGCTGTCTGTGCAGTTTGCTGAGCTCTCTGCAGTGCTTGGATCTGGGAGGGCTGGAGTGACCATTCCCACCTGGATTTGGGATTTGGATGGTAATCCAGCCTCTCTCCTCCAGGGATTATCCACATTTATGGGCACATTTTGGGTTTCTCCAGTGGATTAATGAACTCCATCTTCATTACTCACTGGGGGAGCCGGAGTGACACAAACTCTGTCATTCCTTCCCTGACGAGCTTGGAAAACCACTCAGTTGGGGAGGATGAAAGTTTAACAGGAAAGTGCAGATATTTGGAGTGAGGTTTGAACTACCCCACACCAAGGCCAGCTGTGAAGCCTGTGGTGCAGTTAGAAATTAAATGTTAAGGCGTTAATGAGGGACAGTGGGTTTTCTAGAGGTTAATAGGTATAATTATTAGTGTGAACACTTCAGCCACCTTAAGGAAAAGTAAAACAATGTTTGTTTGCATTTTTCCCTGTGCTGTGTGCCAATGAAAATGTAACTGCAATTGTAAATTATATCAAAGTGTCTATAACCTGCCATTTTACACTAAATAAACGGAGAACGTAGCATTAATCACAGTGGCTGGATCTCAAAGCCCACCCAGTCCCACCACAGGTCCCACACTTTCCATAGATCAGGCTGCTCCAGCCTGGCCTTGGGCACTGCCAGAGATCCAGGGGCAACCACAGCAAATCTGGGAATTCCATCCCAGCCCCTCCCCACCCTCACAGCCAGGAATTCCTTCCCAATATCCAGTTTAAATCTCCCCTTTCCCAGTGGGAAGCCATTCCCTGTGCCCTGTCCCTCCAGCCCTTGTCCCCAGTCCCTCTCCAGCTCTCCTCTATTTCCCTGTGTGTTTCTACAAAAAACCCATTTAAACCCCCCAGCCTTTTTCCTTTTCTTTCTCTCTCCCACCTCCTCCTGCTGTGATTTACAAGGAGAAATTAAAACTCCTCACATCCCCGTGCTTGGGCTTTTACATCCTGGGCCACTGATTTATAAAAGCTGCCAGTGAATTTAAAACCCTCAGTTCTGATTTAGAAATCACGGCCTGAAAGTTGCATTTATCTCCAATATTCAGCTGCGCTGCACATCACCAAAAATCTGATTTATGGGTTGCAAAATGCGTGCAGAGAGACTCCAAAAATATTTATGTCTCCCTTCCCCCTGGAGGAATCCGTGCAGCCCACCCACCCCAAAATATGCACATCCTCCTGTGCATGTGGAAATGCATCCATGTGCACACATCTCATATTTATATCAAATCCTTCTTTCCTTCAGAAAAGGAGTTTTCCTTTTCTGGGATCAGGATTCCAGGGTTTAAGGAGAGGCTCCTTCTCCTCCCCTTCCCATTCTTCCAGAACTTATAAAATCTGTTACCCTGATTTTCAGCCTTCTGATCATTGTTTACATATTTTCTACTGGAGTTTCTCACACATTTAACATAAACAAAAGTTGATTGTTCTCATTCCTCTCTATGATGGATTTCTAAGTTGACCACTGGGGTCAGAGAGGTGTTCCCCTCATCCCCCAATCCTTGATCAAATCCCAAATCCTATTTAAACCCCAAACCATAATAAACTCCCTCTTTCTCTGCTCCCCTCTCAACCTGACATGAGTGTGGTTCTTTCATGTTGTACTAGTGACAAAATCCAGCTTCAAACTCCATTTCCTCCCTCTCCTGCTGCTGCTGATGGAGGTGGAGAGGCTGGAGCCCAAAAATGGAAGATGGAGTCAAACAACTGAGGGGAAAAAAAAAAAAAAAAAAAAAAAAAACCAAAAAACACACCACCAGCCAGAAAAATTTGATTCTCCAATTCCAATCCAAAATTGGATTTTCCATCCCATCGAGGAAGGTGTGGGATTGGTCCTGTTTTCCTCTGTCCCCACCTGTTGGAATTGAGAATTTCAGATTTTCTGTGCTGACAGGAACTGACCCCCAAGCAAACACTGCATTGACCTGAGGCCGTGGAAAAAAAAATTCAAAAATTGATTGATGGCACTGGGATTGTGGGTTTGTAGTTTGGATAGGAGTGTGTGATATCACAGGGTGCAAAACTCAGAGTTTAAGGGTTTAGAACACAGTAATATATATAAAGCAAGATGGAGGATTTAGGGCAGAGGCTGAGTCCTTCTTTTTCACCTTCTCCTTCCTGGCTCTGGGAGGTGTTTTGTAATTGGGTAGAAAAATCCTCATTGCGGCCACGGGTGGTTGGTTATTGGGATAAAATAAAAATAATTTAGGTGTCCTTTCATATTTGGACAGTTTGTCCTTAAAAGGCCTTGTAGAGAAAGAGACAGAGGCCATTTTTTACTTTGTTAGCCAGAACTCACAGCTTGTGAGACTGTGACATCGGTAAGAATTAATGAAATTCGGCATAAACCCATGGAATCCACCTCCTCAAATTCAACATAAACCCACAGAATCCACCTCCACAAATTCATCCTAAATCCATGGAATCCATCCCCACAAGTTCAGCATAAATCTGTGGAATCCACCTCCTCAAATTCAGCATAAACCCACAAATCCACCCCCACAAATTCAGAATAAACCCACGGAATCCACACCCACAAATTCAGCCTAAACCCATGGAATTCACCCCATAAATTCAGAATAAACCCACGGAATACACCCTCACAAATTCATGGAATCTACCTCCTCAAATTCAGGGTAAACCCACAGAACCCACCAATTTGGAGAGCATTAATTGGTGTTTATTCAGCCCCAAGCCTGGCTGAGGAAGACCCTCTATAAAAATAACCATGCTGAGAGGAGATCAAGAGCAATAATAAAAAATATAAAATTCATGAATCATTCTCTGCTTTAAATCAGGGTAATTAAAAGCTGCACATTTCAGCTACCAGAAATGGGGAGTCAGGTCCTACCCCAATTTTAGGGACATATTTCTATTAAATCCATCAGTTATGGGTAAATGTAATTTCCTGTTCACTGGGAATGGCTTACTAAATTCACCTTTTCGTTAATAATCTGAATTCCTGCATTCTCCTGGTAAAAATCCAGGGATGGGGATGCCTGAAATTCTGGATATGAAAAGCAAGATCCAGAATTTCAAGATTCTTCTTTAAAAATATCTCAAATTTGGGACAGCAACAGGATTCAGAGCAACGGATTCAAAGGTGCAATTACAGCAATGAACTAAGGAGCAAAAGATGAAGGTTTTTATTATTCTGAAACAATATTTTAGATTTTACTGCCGATAATTACGGAGGTTCTTGTCCTGCTTTCGCTGCCTCGACACCTCCTGGGTTAATTGTGTTGTGGAGATGGGTCAAAGGGGCTCTGCTGGAATTATGGTTCTCGTTAGAGGAGGGTGGGATCAGTTCAGTTTGGGCCAACCCCTTCCACCAGCACATCCTGCACATGGAAAATTAATCCCTCCACCCTTTAATTAGCTCAGCACCAGGATCAGGGCAACTAAACACAGAAAAATCCAGAGCCACGGCACTGGAGCCCTTTACAGGACCTGGACAAGGAGAATTTGTTCCAGAAGATTTATTTTTTGCTCAGATAAAACCAGGTTCTGCTGGTTCTCTATAAACCTTGGATTCTTCCATCAGAGAAATTCCATTTTATTTGGGGAAAAAAATATCTGAGGATGCAAATCCTTCTTTTCAGCTCCTGCTGGGAGTAACTCACTGACTTGCAGATCCTCACTCTGTTAGAAATTAACTTTATTTCAGTGATTTAGCCCCAGACTGTTCTTTCCCCAGCTGGAACGGAAACCCAGAACGAGACAGGGATTTCTGCAGGAGCCCAAGGAAGTATCCAATACAATATATTGACACTGCAGTGGGAAAAGGCAATTTTTGCTGACATTTGATGGGCAGGTCCATTACAGACCCCGATTTATCTGAATTTTGGTTCCATTTGGATTGTGAGCCTCAAGCCCTGTTATCCAGAGAGCTGCTGGAATTCAGGAGTGAGGTAAGAGACAGAATCCCCAAACCTGAACGAGGCTTGAAAGAGAAATAAAAATGAGCTGCTTTTCTCCCTGGAGACCAGAGCACTCCGTGTGAGGAGTCTGGGTTTGGTTTAGCAGCATCACAGGGCTGAGAAAGTGACATCCACAAAAACCCCAATTATTTGGAGCATCCGAACAAATGCCACAGGCTGGGATAAGAACAAAAATCCCCCAAAAACAACCCAAAGGAGCAGCTCCAGTGAAGTTCTGTGTAAAGCCCTCGGGTTTATTGTGGATAAAGGGCAGGAGCTGTTTGAATCCAGGTGTACGGGGGGTAGATAAATAGGAATTATTTGGGAGAGTCCGGTCTGGAGAAGGGAAAGGCTCCAGGGAGAGCTCAGAGCCCCTTCCAGGACCTAAAGGGGCTCCAGGAGAGCTGGAAAGGGACTGGGGACAAGGGATGGAGGGACAGGACACAGGGAATGGCTTCCCACTGGGAAAGGAGAGATTTAAATGTGATTTTGGGAAGGAATTCCTGGCTGGGAGGGTGGGGAGGGGCTGGGCTGGAATTCCCAGATTTGCTGTGGCTGCCCCTGGATCCCTGGCAGTGCCCAAGGCCAGGCTGGAGCACCTGGGACAGTGGGAGGTGTCCCCATGGCAGGGGTGGCCCTGGGTGGGATTTCAGGTCCTTTCCAACCCTAACCATGCCCTGGATAGATTTAAAATTCCCAAGGTCTCAGAAGATTTTGGGGCCCACAGGAGCTCAGAGCCCAGTTCAGAAAGGCTCGAGAGGAGCAGAATTTAGGGAGGTGATGGAGGGCAGGGATGGATGGGATACTGGGGAGGAATTCCCCCACGGGAGGGTGGAGAGGGGCTGGGATGAGCTTTAGGGTCCTTCCCACCCAAACCAGGATTCCAGGATTCCCTGAGAGGCCACATCATCCCTTCATTCCCTGGATTTCCCTTCACAGCAGAGCTGGGATCCCTAAACCCATGCAATCTGTCCCATTTTCCTTTTTTCATTATTTCCAGCTCACAGTTCCAGTTTGGTCTTGGCTCAACAAAGCAGGGGCTGGAGTTTGGGGAGGGAAATGTCCAGGAGATGCCAGGAGTGCCTCAGTTTCACCTGTGGGGGAAACCCCACCTCTGTGGGATCCAACTGAGGCAGCAGAGCCTCAGATTTCCCAAAATTATGAGAGCTGAAGTGATACAGGGATCTTCTTTCTGGGGAAAAAAACATCATTCCTGCCAGGGTTTTGGATTAACACAATGGTTTAGATGAACACCCACAGTGTCTGTGTGATCTGCAGGCCAAAAGATGGTCAGGATTGTGGTTTGTCCCTCATCCCAAAGAGGGGTCTGGCTGTCACCATCCATTGTGTTTTCCGTGGCAAAACCTCCTTGATTGGTTATTATGGAGAAAAGGAGACTCAGGGGTGACCTGATCACTCCCCACAACCCCCTGAAAGGTGCCTGTGCTCAGGGGGGTTGGGCTCTTTCTCCAGGCAGCGCTGACAGAACCAGAGGACACAGCCTCAGGCTGAGCCAAGGGAAATACAGGTTGGATATCAGGAAAAAGTTTTTTACAGAAAGAGTGATAAAGCACTGGAATGGTCTGACCAGGGAGGTGGTGCAGTCACCATCCCTGGGTGTGTTTAACAAAGACTGGATGTGGCACTCGGGGCCAGGGTTTAGTTGAGCTGTTGGGGCTGGGCTGGACTCGATGATCTTGGAGGTCTCTTCCAATCTGGTGATTCTGATTCTGATTCTGATTCCACTGGAGTGAGTTGAAAACAGGGCAGGCTGGGCTTCAAACACCCTCCAGCTCCTGTAACAAGCATGAAAAATTAAAATTACCACTTCAAACAGCTCACAGAACCAGAGATTACCCTGAGGGACCCGCCAGGACCATCGAGTCCAGCCCAGTGCTGGACTTCAAAACACACAAACTAAGCACAAATCAGCCTCCCATTATTTACCTGAGCAGATCACAATCAGCACTGGAGAAACCGGGCCCAATTTCCCCTTGTGTAACCAATATTTAGTGACAGAATGTGGAAACTGGAGCTCAGACTGACTCATAGGAGGCTCTGTTGGAAAATAGTTCCTCTCTATTTTTCCAGAGCTGCCTCATCAGACGTACACTGAGATTGGCAGCTGCCTCCCTGCATATGCCGGGGAAATTCGGGAGGGCTGGAGGTTCATTCCAGATATTCCAGCTTCTCCCTGCCTTACTGGGAGTGTGAGAATGTTTAAGGTGTGTAAAACTGAGCTGTAAATGGAATAGATTTTTTTGTCAGGAGATGCTGCTGTTTCTGCCTCTCCCCTCGGTCAGAACCAAACCTGCCCCAGGAGTGTTTGGACAACTCTCTCAGGAAATAAAGTGGGAATTTGGGGGATCCAGGGGATGGATCCCTGATCCCTGTGGGTCCCTTCCCACCCAGGATATTCCATGGGTTGGGATTTTAATTGGCACAAAGAAATGGCCAAAGGTGGTAAAAAGGCACTTGCCATGAACACAAAGCCACCATGGAAAGTCCATTGCGGTTTGGGTTGGATTTCTAAGAATTCTGAGATTGGATTTGTTTAGCTTGGCTTTAACACTGAGCAGCTCCACAGGGTGACACGCCAGGGGAGCCAGTTAATCCTTTTTGTCCTAAATTCCATTAATTCAGCACCAGCCAGGGCCCAGCTGACTTTGGGCAGGGGCTTTTCCCATGAAACGTGTTCAGCTCCATCATCCTTGCCTGAGGATGAAGGGGTGGGACATTCCCAGCCTCTTACCCCACACTGCCTTAAAATTTTGTGTGGAGACTTTATTTTAGCAGGTCTGTCTCCATGGAGAAGTGGCTGGTGGACTTTTCTGGGGATTGTGTCTCCTGGAAATATGCAAATTTCCCAAAAATTAAATTGGAGTTGTGAAAGCAAACGGGATTTTAGGCGTGGGGGGTCTTTGTAAGAGCTTCAAAGTGAGCACTTGTTCTGTGGGATATTTGAGAGCACTGGCTGGGATTGACAAGGGAAGGAGGGACAGGACACAGGGACTGGCTTCCCACTGGGAAAGGGGAGATTTAAATGGGATTTTGGGAAGGAATTCCTGGCTGGGAGGGTGGGGAGGGGCTGGGATGGAATTCCCAGATTTGCTGTGGCTGCCCCTGGATCCCTGGCAGTGCCCAAGGCCAGGCTGGAGCACCTGGGACAGTGGGAGGTGTCCCTGCCATGGTGGCACTGGGTGGGATTTAAGCTCCTTTCCCACCCAAACCATTCCAGGATCCCACAGTTCTCAAAAATCCCATTTAATATACAATAAATAGCAAAGATTGTGTGAGGAATTTTAAATTTTGGAGAACAGGACACACCAGGAGTGGTTTCCTCACTGCCCTTGGTGACATCCAAGGCACCGCCCTTCTCCTCCTGAGGACTGGGGAAAAATGATCCACATAATGGAATTCAAATAATGTGGAAGTTTTAGAGTCTGTAGAAGGATCAAACCTCTGGGTCTTTCCCACTGACAGAGGGTAGAGTTAAATGGGATTTGGGGAAGGAATTCCTGGCTGGGAGGGTGAGGAGGGGCTGGGATGGAATTCCCATATTTGCTGTGGCTGCCCCTGGATCCCTGGCAGTGCCCAAGCCAGGCTGGGATAATCTGGGACAGTGGGAGGGGTCCCTGGCTGTGTCAAAAACCAACTTCAAGGTCCTTTCCCACCCCAAACCATTCCAGAATTCCATGCAGCCTTTTCCACCAGCTCCCCAATCGCTGCCTGCAGGGATTTAGGATTTCAGCGCTCCCACAGTGCCTCCCCTGATCCCGAGCGGCTCCAGGCGGGATGTGGGATACCCAGATGGTGCCTTCCACAGCTCCTCCCCGCCAGCCTGGGCACAGCTTTGCACATTCTCCCTCCTCTGACAAGGCTCCCAGCCCGTTTGGAATGTGCTCAGGCCCTGCCAGAGATGAGCCTGGAAAGGCCAAACCCGGCAATTAGAGCTGCTTAAAATTAATGATGGTGGTGATTAAGAGGTGGCAGGAGAGGGGGAAATACCTGCTCCAGAAATAACCAGGTTGGGTTTAACTGGTTGTATTTTTGTAATGCGAAGAGGGAGATCAAGGTGGGTGGGAAATGAGGGGGGGGTTTATTTACCGTGTTTCTGGTAATTAATAACCCGTATTAATTAGTGGCTGCTGCTGGGAAGTTGGGAAATGGAATTCCTTGCTGGTTGCGGGTCCTGGCCTGGCTGTGAGGAGCAGTGAGCTCAGGGTGATGCCACCCGAAGGATTCTGTTCCCACTCACCGTGAGCTGTGTCCTGTTCCCAAAGGCATCCAGACCCGGTTGGGAGGGGACAGGGATGGAATGGGGATGGATAATCCATAGACCCAAACTGGACAGGGCTTGGAGCACCCTGGGCTAGGGGAAAGTGTCCCTGTCCATGTTTGAGTTCCCAACCCAAACCACCCCACAGTTCAGGATGATTCCTTCTCCCTCTGACTTTGCAGAGAACGGAACCAATGATGGATAATCCATGAGGCCAAGCTGGACAGAGCTTGGAGAAACCTGGGCTAGGAGAAGGTGTCCCTGTCCATGGTCTTTCCCAAACCAAACCATTCCATAGTTTAAGGTATTCCTTCTCTTTCTGGCCCCGCAGAGAACAGAACCAGTGATGGATAATCCATAAACCCATTAGACCAGGCCAGCAGCAACCTGGGCTAGGGGAAAGTGTCCCTGTCCATGGTCCTTCCCAACCCAAACCATCCCATGGTTCGGGATAATTCCTTCTCCCTCTGACTCTGCAGAGAACAGAACCAATGACAGATAATCCATGGGGCCAAGTTAGACAGGGCTAGGGATAGGTTTTACCTCTAGACATTTTAGGAAGTTTACCTAAAATTTTCCATACCCTTCTGACTGTGATTGGCTCAGTACCAAGAGAGAAGAGCCTGTTAGACTTCATGATTGTTCATCAAAGCCTGTGCCTCCCTCTGTTGGCAGTTTGCAAATGGAACCATCCTCAGCCGTTAAGTAGAAAAGAGAAAGACCAAAGGAGCTCTGTCACAATGGGACACGAAATAAAGGTGCTGGACTCCAGTCAGGGGCAGCAGAAATCAGAAGGTTTATTTACAATCCATTCAGCCCTTTTATAACACGCTGTGCTAAAGGCACGTTATTGGTCCAGAGCACTGACACCTCTCCCATGGGCTGAGGAACAGAAATAGCAAACAACTCCTGTTGGCATGGGAAAGGAATAGTGTTTACACAAGGGTGTTTTGGGATAAAGGAAAACTGTTGGAAAGTTGCCCTTGGGAAGAGTTAGCTCTTCTCAAGCTCAGAATAGATTGAGTCCACAGAGCTCCACGCTTTTCGAGGTGTTGTAGCAGGTGTGTGGGGATCTGTCCCTACACTGTGCTCAGCTTTACTCCTTGTGTTTGTATTATTTTCTTTCCTTTATTAAAACCTTTTTGATTTTTCAAGACACGCTCAATCATGCCGTCTCACTAATTGATATGAGCCATTTCTCTGCAAGGGCTGGACCCTCAGAGGGTTTGGGAAAACTGCAGATCCTCAGGTAAATCCACAAGGAGAGAAACGGCCTGGCTGCTCATTCCCCATGGACTTCGGAGAGTCCTGCAGGGGCAGCTGTGGCCAGGGGTTGTTAAAATCCCACAGGAATGTGTCAGCTCTGTTACCTGAACTGAAACGAGCAGGATGATTTTGGAACACTCATAAACCTGGAAATGAGATGTGCTGGCAGGAAAGAGCAGCAGGAGAGAGACGTTGGGTTTGCCCTGCTTTTTGAGACTTTTGATTAACTTAAAAATCACAATTTCGGCCTTTTCTCTGAAGACTTTGGGCTGTCACTTATCTCCAAAGGAAAAGGAGGGGTGGGAGCCTCCACAACTCTTCCTCAGGCTCTGAGGGGTGGAATTGGAAGCTCCGTGTGGAATTGGAAGCTGCAGAAGCTTCTGAGGTCTCGGGAGGAAATCCAGAACAGCTCAGTGGCCTTTGCCCCCAGCTCGCTCAGCTCATTATCAGAGCAGGGCTGGGATTGGACCAGAGCTCCCAAAATTTCTCTCAGGAGTCCCTCTCTGATCCCTGTCCCTGTTTTAAAGCTGCCCCGTTGAGGTTTCCCCTCTCCAGCACAGAAATGTCACCTGGGGAGGGAGGATTTGCCAGAGCAGTTAATCAGAGTGAGGCCAGCTCAGAGGGTCACCAAAAAAGTTTTGTCTGTGCTGGGTTTAAATGTTTTTATTAATCTCTGCCTGAATTTCCCTCATTTTGTGTAACAAAGGAATCATCTCCTTTCTCTCTGATTGGAGCTGAGTGTTTTATTGAGGTCTCTCCTCTGAGAGCTGATGTACAAAAATGTAAACTACTATTATTATAATTATTATTATTATTTTCAGTACGAAAATTAGTAGTAGTAGTAGTAGTAGTAGTAGTAGTAGTAGTAGTATTTCCCTAAGGCCTGTTGTCCATAACTCCCAGCCAATACAGATTATGCACCACGCCAGCGATGCAGTTGTCATTTCTCATCCTTATTTATTAATGCCTTTTCCAAGCACTTTAGATAAGGACTTCAAAACCCAGTTCCAGCCGAGCCGTGCTTTGCACGCCGCACCTTAACTGGGGAAAACATTGTTGTCTGATTTTAATCATAAAAATGAAATGCTCCTAATAGAGCGAAAAACCCAATTTCCTGCAGAAGCGTTTGCAGGCTGATGTGGCTGCGATATTCCTGCCATGACAGGAGAGTGATGATGTCTTGGGCACGGGAAAAATGTTCTGGATATCCCTGAAACAAATGGAGCTGTGCTGGATCATTTTGAGGTTTGCACCAGTGTCGTTGTAGGACAGGAAAGAAAGACTCCAAATAATTCAGGAGGCAAAGAGCACAGAAAAAAGGCTTTATTGTCCAATTCTCACCATCTTTTATAAGGTGTTCCCATCCAGACTGACCATGGTTGGGGAATAGGAACAACACCTCTCTAATGCCATTGGTTAAACCAGAGAAACAGCAAAACACCCCCTGGAGAAAGATTGTTCTGGGAAAGGAGAGTTGTTGGCCAAGAGTGTTTTGAAGAGAAGCTTTCTGGAGAAATTTTTTGTTGGGAAAAAGTTAGCAGGTGCTAGGAGGATAAAATCTCTCAGGCCCACACACCATTGACTTTCAATCATCATTTGCCGATAATAATTAATTAACCTCCATGGTTCCTGTGCTTTAATTCTGAGAGTGGGTTGGGCATCAGGTGAGAGGAGATAAAACCCCACCAAACACTGGGACAGGGACAAGATTTGAGGGTAAAACCCCACCAAACATTGGGTCAAAACAAGATTTGAGGATGGTTCTCCCCCGTTGATTCCATATTTGGGGTTTGTTTCGTGTCTCCTTGTGGGAAATGGATTTGTAGAGAATTCTCAAAGTCTGACAGAAGACTCACACAGTATTTACCTGTGTGCAAACTCTGAGACAGAAAATGCTGACTTAGAAATGCCATGGGATAGGATGGACATTGTTAAAAGAGAAATGGAACTGGAAACAAGTTTCAAACAATGGCCTTGCAAATAAGACCAGATACTCTGGAGAAATAGAACTATGAAAGAACCCACAGAGAGTAAATTTAGGTGATTGGCTTTAAGGCATTGGCAGCATTGTGTGGCAAAAACTGATAGGCCAAGAAACACTTAAAATATATTGTAATTAATATATTATAAGTCTGGCTTCTAATTGTGATAGCATGAATTGTAATGTCTATATTTGTCTCACCCTTCACGTGAAACTGAAAATGAAAATAAAAGTTTTTAAAATGCCTCTCAGTTACCCCATCTCTGAATCAAAAAAAAAAAAAAAAACCTAACAAAATTGGTGCCTCTATGTAAAACAAATAACTCAACTAATTTGTCAAACTTGTCAAAAATAAAAATCATAAAATTGATTGATTGATTGATTGATCATAAAAGTAATCACATAAGAAATTTTCTCTGAGCCATATGTCATTTGAAAAATCTCATTTTTGTTTTCTAGCTACACTGTACATTTCTCTAATTAAACTCTTTAATTTGACCTTACACTTTCCATATAAGTAAATCCACTAATTATTCCTGCCACAAGCAGATGAGTGACTCAGAGGGGACAGACTGGGAAGGAGTTTTGGAAGGTCAGAGTTTAGGGAATAATTGAGGTCCTGATAAGTTGTATCTCATCCCAAAAGCTTGGCTTGGAAGGCAGGAGCAGTTTTTAAGTTGCAGGTGTTGTGGGGTTTGGATTCCTCTCCTGAAGTCACACTCTAGGATACTGGGAAGAGCCCACCAAGCCCCAGTTTGGGATTTTTGGATCCTATTTTCAGGGATCTGTCACTGGATGGAAGGAGAATGGAGCCAGGTGGGGGCTGGTACAAGGAGCAGGATGAGAGGAAACAGCTCCAAGTTGTGCCATGGAAAGTTTCGGTTGGATTTTGGGAATATTCTCTTCATGGAAAGGGTTGTCCAGCCCTGCAAAGGCTGCCCAGGACAGGGGTGGACTCACATCTCTGGGGGGATTTAACAAATCTGGAATGTGGCAGTTGGGGACATGGAAACATTTGGACTTTTTGGCCTCAGAGGGCTTTCCCAACCCAAACAACTCTGGGATTCCATGACACTTTCCTCCTTAGGCTCCTTCAGGTGGGAATTGCCTTCTGCTCCTGATTTGTTTGGTGCTGCCTGCCATGAGGAGCCCCTATTGATCAGCCCCAATGTGCTCTCCCAACCAAATCATTATTCCCTGTTTTGCTGATTGGATCAGTCTGTGCCTGAGTGCGGGTCAGGAAAAATGGAATTATTCCAATCTATCACAAAAAGAACTCCGAGATCCAAAGGAAGCAGCGATTTCTCCCTGCAGGGTATCAATATTCCCAATTCCTCTGGCAGCCATCTCCTGCAATAGTCACAGGAATCCAACTCCATCCCTCTCCTGTCAGTGGAAGTGCTAATGAAGGAAAAGTGTCCTCAAACACGGGATGGTGACAACGCTGAGATGAAATCTGGCTGAAATAAGAGTTTGGGAGTGTTGAGCACAGCCAACGTTTATCCTCTGCTTTTAGAGGAGTAACAGGGAGAGGAAGATGTTAATTGGAATAACTCTGACTCTGAGAAAAATCTGTTTAATCCACAGGTTGGGCTGGTTTGGGCTTCACCAGCGCTCAAAGAATAACAAAATGGAGAGAGCTGTATGATTTTCCAGCAGGAATTATTTACTGCCCTGCAGTGACACCCATTAAATGTTATAAGACAGTATCTCCCAGGATTTACTGCTGGAATTCCTCTGCCTCCCCGACTCCGAGCCGTGGAGCAGAGCTCAGAATTATTGCCAGGTGTGATGAACAGCAGCAGAGCCCTGTGATAAGTTTGGCCATAATTCCACATTTCCTGCGGGTCCCCACGGCAGTGGCAGAGCCCAGAGAATCCATCTCTGCCCGTGGATAAATGGATTCAGGAATGAAAAGTTTGGATAAAGGTGGCCAGCACTCCCACGGGGATGTGTCATTATTAAATGGGTTTTTAAAGAGGTTTTCTGGTCAATAAATGCTGTCCACACCATTCTGGGCTCAGAGATGAGCAGGAGGTGCAGAAGTTGGGCAGGAATTAAGATCCAAATAATCCAAGCCCCAAAAAATTCATGTGATCACAGAGAGGGTGGAGAAGGCTCCAAAATCATGGAATTATTTGGGTTGGATTTGGCTCAGCAGTTTCATTTCTTGGTCACTGAGTGAATACAGGGCTGGGGGTAAATCTTTGTTTATTTTATACTTTGTGGAGAAGATTTTTAGGTGTCATCCTGAAGCAGCTGCTTTTTGAAGGCAGAGGACACATTTAATCCATTAGAGAATCACCGCCACACTCTGATAAATATCAAAAATAGAAATAGTTAATCAAGACCAAAAAAACCTCCGTTATCTAAGGAATACCAAGTTTCCCCCATTCCCAATATTCTCGCTGAGACCTGTCTTATTTAAAGGCTTTGATAAATTTAGCAGGGAAGAGCTGCCTAAGATGATGAGATTTTTTTTTTGCTTTTCCTTTACATCAAGAAGCACAAATAGAGCTGTGGCTGCTTTTAGGTGCTCAAATATAGCCCTAATTAGTGCTTAAGTGCTAATTGATAGTCATCAGGTAGGTCTGTGCCTGTGAGAGGAGGGGAAGAAGTGTCTGAGGAGGAAGAGCTGATGGAGGTGATGTCACCTCAGGGATCTCAGGAGGGGCACAAGTTTGTCCTGACTGAGATGATCCTCATGGATTTGTCAAAAATTCCTGAGAAGTGGAAGCCTCTGGTGGGGAAACAGGCCAGGAGAGCTGGGAATGTCCAGACTGGAGAGGAGAAGCTCCAGGGAGAGCTCAGAGCCCCTTCCAGGACCTAAAGGGGCTCCAGGAGAGCTGGAGAGGGACTGGGGACAAGGGATGGAGGGACAGGACACAGGGAATGGCTTCAAAATCATGGAGAATAGGATTTGATGGGATTTTGGGAAGGAATTCCTGTCTGGGAGGGTGGGGAGGGGCTGGGCTGGAATTCCCAGATTTGCTGTGGCTGCCCCTGGATCCCTGGCAGTGCCCAAGGCCAGGCTGGAGCACCTGGGACAGTGGGAGGTGTCCCTGCCCATGGCACAGCCAGAACTGATGGAGGTTTGGTTTTGGCAGCTGTGATAAAACATCCTTCCAGCCCACCTCCAACTCAGGGAAAATAATGAATGCACCAGAAAATGAGGATGTTTTACCCCCAGATCCCAGGGAAATGTTAAAATACCAGAAACAGGGCAGGTGGCCTCACAGACCAGCAGCCTCAGACACACTCCCAGCCCTGGCTGAATCCTTCAGGAGCTCTGGGACTGCCTGGTTTGTGCCTGAGGTGTTTTGGTTTTCTGAAATTCTTTTCCCAGGGAATTTTCTGTAAACAGGAGAAATGTTTTTGGAACTGGAACTTTGTTCTTCATTCCTTTCCCCAGGAGGGACTTCTCCTTGCTGTCCCTCTGCTCTGCCCAATGGGAGTGAAGAGGTTTGTCTTTGTGTCACCAATCCAATTGGTCTGTGTGAAATAGTAGAAAAGGGAGACACAGCCCAGAAATAAAGGAGTCATTTTCAGCCTCCTGAATCTCAGAGTCTGTGTCCTTGTGGTGTAAAACAGCACCAGCTCCCAGCCCAGGAACATTTTCACATCATTCTGGGCTTGGAGATGAGCAGGAGCTGCAGAACTCGGGCAGGATTCAAGATCCTGAGTATCCAACCCTCTAAAAAATCTACGTGATGACAGAGAGGATGGAGAAGACTCCAAAATCATGGAATTATTTGGGTTGGAAAAGCCTGTTTGTCCCAGGGATAACACACCTGGAGAACAAAGGGGATATTCTGCAGAATCACCAAGGGCAGGATTTGGGAATTGCAGCAGAGCAGGAGAAGGGCTGAGCCTCCTTCACAGGGTCTTTACTCAAGGATCTGTTGAGGACAGAAGAGCAGTCTGTACATCCAGACTGGGGCTCCAACAAGAGAAAGGTGAATTACATCCTCCTTTTTCCCTTCTCCATTCCTGTTTTCCCACCTTACAAAACCTCCTGCTTTTACTGCCTCCTCCTTGGATGAAAATTTCAGCAGCCCTGAGCCAGGCAGAGGAGCAGGGGATGAATATTCCAACAGTCACACCTTGGTGGCGTTTGAAAGGGAAATTCTGAGCCAGGGTTTGAATGTTTTACAAGCTCCTGTCCCCTGTTTGTCAGAGCTTTGTTCCTGGATGTGAACAGGGACCCCTGGGGCCTGGGAACCTGATTCCAGTGATCTCCAGTGATCCCCAGTGGCTCCCAGTGACTCCCAGTGATCCCCAGTGATCCCAATGACTCCCAGTGATTCCCAGTGGTTCCCAGTGATCCCCAGTGATTCCCAGTGATTCCCAGTGGTTCCCAGTGATTCCAGTGATTCCCAGTGATTCCCAGTGATTCCCAGTGATTCCCAGTGATTCCCAGTGACTCCCAGTGACTCCCAGTGATTCCCAGTGACTTCCAGTGACTCCCAGGGCCTGTACTGGGCATTAGTGGGAAGTCCAGTTCCTTTTCTCGTGGGAGGTGTCCCTGTCCATGGTAAAGGTGATCCTCAAGGTCCCTTCCCACCCCAAATTCTGGGACGTTGTGATCCCACTTAAAGAGGAATTCCACAGAAAGCAGCTGAGGGTCTTGGGAAAAGGACACCTCAGAGACTTTTTTCATTTATTTTTTTGTACTAAGGGGAAATATTGAAGCAATTTTTCTTGCAGTTTTTTTTTTGGTTTTTTTTTTTTTTTTTTAATAATGTTTGCTTTCCACAAAGATAAACCCAAATACTGCCAGAAGTGTTGCTTCTCCTCTGGACCAGCAATAAATCCAGGTGTTTTCACCCTGATTTTCCCCATTTGGCACCAATCCAAACAATGTAGTTTTACAAACTCCTCTGCTCTCCCTTTTCCTCTCAGATCTCTTTGTTTTTTACTTTGTTAAGGATTTTTTTTTTCTCTCCTTTCAGCTTTGCAGAGTCCTCTGGATGTCAGAGCTGGGGTGGCTCCTCTTGCACTGGAGAAAAATCACCTCAGTAAAAACCATTCATCCAGGGGCAAAAAAGTGGTGAATCAACAAATCATGGAATTGTTTGGGCTGGAAAAGCCAAACCATCAAATCCAGACATTCCTCATCACTGCTGAGGTCACGACTGACTGTGTCCCCAAGTGCCACATCTGATGTTAAATCCCCACAGGGTTTAAAACCAAACGTCCTGAGGCTGCACTCGACCCCTGCTGGAACCCTGGAGGATGAAAATCTCAGGTTTCCTGAGCTGGGGGTGCTGACCCTCGGGCAGGGACCACATTGGACCTGAGGCCTCGGAACAGACTCCAGAGATTGTGTGACAGCCCTGGGGCTGTGGGGTGTGGTTTGAATAGAATTGTGTGATCTCACAGGGTGAAAACTCAGCTTTGGGGTTTTGGTACACAGTGATGTGTGTGGGCCAAGGTGGAGGATTCAGGGCGTTGTCTGAGTTCTTCTTCTTCACCTTCTTCACCTTCTTCTTCACAGATTTGGGTGGTTTTCTCTGTTTGGGTGAAGGGTGTCTCTGCATTGCCAACATCAAATGGTCACTATTGGGTCAAGAGTGTAAATAATATCAGTGTCACTTTGGTATTGGGTAATTATCTCTCAAATAGCCTTGGTAAGAGTTAGAGGGTCTCGATTTTGTCTTATTTCTTTAACTGCCAAGTTGGAGCCTTGTGGGACTGTAAATACTGTCAATAGATGAGATACAATGAACACCCAAGACTGAACTCGACTCTACATTTCCCGTGTCTTTCATCCTGACCTGGGCAGAGATAAAACAGAACTGTAACAGATCCCCTCGTCCAACTCTTTGTTAAAGGTTTGTCCACGGCAGGGAAATTGGAATTGGATGGTCCTCAAGGTCCTTTCCAACCCAAACCATTCCATGATTCCATCATTCCATGATCTGGGAAGCCCCCCAGTCTCCTCTGTAGTGTTTTAATCAGAGCACAGAGGGAATTACAGCTGGACTGGCCTTTGTGTGTGTCCAATGGGTCATTTTGACTTAAATAAGGGGGGAAATTATTAAATTATCCTGAAATTCTAGTTCAGAACCTGTGGAGAGTCAGAAGGGAGGAGAGATTTCACTTCCAGAGGAACCCATTGCAGAGGAGACTCAGTGACAAGGTGTTCTCAGAGAGGAGGGAAAATCAGTGATGACGCCCTGGGGAGGCTGAGCTGGAGCAGAGACTGGGCAGAGCTGGAGAATAAAGTAGAGATTTATTTAAAGGCCTTTAGGATCCACCTTGGGCAGGACAAGAGCCTGGCCAGGGCTGCACCCAAGGTGGACCCAAATGGTCACAAAATGGACACAAAATGAACAACTGGTCACCAGGTCTCACACTTTGATAAGTTTTGGTCCATTTGCACATTGGGGTTGAATTGTCCAATCCCAGCTCCAGGCTGTGAGGTCCCATCCTTCTTGTCCCTCCCTCCAGCCCACCCTTGTTTGTGCTTTTGGCCTGAGAGTTGTCCTTGGTGTGCAGCAGGAAAAGGGTTTGTTTTGTGTCCCTGCTGTGTGCAGAGCTGAGTGACACTGACTGTGAGCTCAGAGCTGCCCCCCTGGGCACCACAGACACATGAAATACATGGAAGATAAAACTTAAGGCATCAACTGGAAGTGGAAAAGTTGGAATTGGTGCCCAAATTCTCTCCCCTATCAGCCCCCTGCCCTCCAGGCCGTGTTAATCCCTCATTATTTCCAGGCTGCATCTCGTTCTCCCCATCCCAGAGCCATTCCCAGCACTGGGAATCACATTTTTCCAACCAACTTGCATAAAATCTTATCACTCTCTACAACCCCCTGAAAGGTGCCTGTGCTCAGGGGGGTTGGGCTCTTTCTCCAAGCAGCACTGACAGAACCAGAGGACACAGCCTCGGGCTGAGCCAAGGGAAATACAGGTTGGATGTCAGGAAAAAGTTTTTAAAGAAAGAGTGATAAAGTCCTGGAATGGTCTGCCCAGGGGGGTGGTGCAGTCACCATCCCTGGGTGTGTTTAACAAAGACTGGATGTGGCACTCGGGGCCAGGGTTTAGTTGAGGTGTTGGGGCTGGGTTGGACTCGATGATCTTGAAGGTCTTTCCCAACCTGGTTGTCCCAAAATGACTCTATAACACTGGTATCCCCAATCATCTGCTCTGTTTGTGTCAGATATTGTGCTCTGCACCTTTAGGACTGGCTCTAAAAGCAAAGGGGGGAAGAAGAAGAGCACAATTTGTTTTCAGAGACAGAGACATTCCCTCTTACACATTCCCCTCCTGGACTGGTTTGTCTGAGGCACAAACCATCAGTGAGACAAAGATCTCCTTTGCTTTCAATTAGCCTGGGCTTCCTGGAGCAAAAAGGCTCCCTAGACTGCTTTCGATTTTTTTTTTCCTTTTTCTCAACACTATTTAAACCTGCTCTAGACTAAAAACCCCAGAAGAGCACCAGGAGCTGACACTGCAGCCCACGGGGGCCTGGACCGCGGCATTTGCCAACGCCAGAAAAACTGATAAGAAACTAAGCAAACCAAGCCACAACCCACAGCAAGAGCTCTCTAAATTTACCATCTCACTTCAGAACAACGAGAAGTTTTATCGTTTCATATTATTCATTATTTATACTTGTGAGCACTTTTGTTCATTGAATAAATAGGTTTTTCTCACTCTTTTCTCCAAAGAAATTCTTTCCCAAAGAAAGAATTAAAGCTGTTAAAGAAAGAGCCATTTAAGTTTACTTTCCAGAAGATCCCCATTCAGAAGTTTCCTCCCAGATTTACCCTGGACCAAAACACTGGTGATTCTGTGAATTCTGTGAATTCTGTGAACAACTGAACACACCAGCCAAGCCCCAGCCAGGCCCTGGGGAGCCCCAGGAATGCCATTTATTACCAGGGCGGGACAATCCGTGCGCAGCACACGGGCTGTGGGTAATTAAAGGTCTGGGAGCTGCAGGACTCAGTGATTAATGCTTTAGGTGGGCGACTCCAGCTCCTAAAACTAATGGGAAGTGACTCCGAGTGCAGCACGAGCAGCACCAGGTCCCCGGGAGGAATCCGGGTCGCTCCAGGCACATTGCAGATTCCTGGGCTCATTAATTACAGCTGCTCAGAGTGGAAAGTTTATAATTAAACACACAGTTTGCTCCCCAGCTCCGGGGCGGAGTAAATGAAGGGAATTGGATTTCTTTTGGGGTGAGCACGTGGGGCGTGCAGGTGAGCAAGGAGGTTTGGTCTGGAGCTCATCCAGGATCCAGAGTGGGATGATGTCGTGTTTATAATCAAATTTATCAGTTTGATTGCCTTTCTAGGTGGGGTTTGACTCTTAAAAATGGTGGGAATTGGCAGCTTTACCTTCTTGGCAAGATCCCATATTGATACAAAGTCAGTCATATTTCCTTTACCAATCAATTTCCTTTACTGATCAATTTCCTTTACTGATCAATTCCTTTGCTGGGATTCTGAGCTGAAAATATCAGAATATGCAATTTAAAAGTTACTAAATACAGGTGCCAATGCAATTGAAATGTGGTTAAAAACACAGGGGTTGTTAGTGCCAAATGTGAATTATTTTGGTGTTGCCCGTTCTCAGCCAGTGCCCAATGCCTGAACATTCCCAGTTTCCATATGGGGTGGGAAATCTCAGCTCAGCTTTGAGGGAAACTGAACACAGGGGCTGGAGTCACTCCTAGGGAGTTTCAGCAAGGAATTGCTCCTGAATTGGCAGCTTTACCTTCTTGGCAGGATCCTGTATTGGGATCAAGTCAGTCCTATTTCCTTTACTGGTCAATTCCTTTGCTGGGATTGTGAGCTGAAAATATCAGAATATGCAATTTAAAAATTAATAAATACAGGTGCCAATGCAATTAAAATACGGTTAAAAGCACTGGGGTTGTTAGTGCTAAATGTGAATTATTTTGGTGTTGCTGTTCCCAGTCTGAACAATCCCAGTTTCTGTGTGGGGTGGGAAATCTCAGCTCAGCTTTGCGGGGAAACTGAGGCACGGGGGCTGGGGAAACTCCTGGGGAGTTTCAGCAAGGAATTGCTCCTGAATCCTAAACTTGTGCCCTCAGAATGGGGCAACACTTTTACCTGCTGGGCTGAGCCAGACAGGAACAGAGGGACTGGCTGGAAATCCTGGGAACTGCAGCCCCTCCTTTCATTGCAGGTTTTTGGACTAAGGAGTGAGCCCAGCCGTGGCTGGTGCTGGAATCAATATCCTAAAATCAACCGAGGCCTTTGTGTTATTTTCCAGTCTCAAATCCCTCTGTTCCCTGTGCATTCCATCCTGCACAGGCTCATCCACACACAGCTCTGTGGGTTTGTGCCAGCACAAAATCCAGGCATAAAAGGATGTGGAATTTGGTGTGGAATTCCAGTGCTGGAATTCCAGAAACTTGGATTTTGAGGATTTCAGTGTGCAGTGATACATATGAGTTAAGATGGAAGACACTGGGCCTTGTCTCTTCTTCTCCTCCTTTTTCTTCTCCTTCTTCTTCTTCTACTCCTTCTTCTTGTCCTTCTTCTTCTTCTTCTTCTTCTTCTTCTTCTGCTTCTTCTTCTTCTTCTTTTTCTTCTTCTTCTTCTTCTTCTTTTTCTTCTTCTTCTTCTTCTTCTTTTTCTTCTTCTCCTCCTCCTCCTTCTTCTTCTCCTTTTTCTTCTTCTTCTTCTTCTTCTCCTTCTCCTTTTTCTTCTTCTTCTCCTTCTCCTTTTTCTTCTTCTTCTTCTTCTTCTTCTTCTTCTTCTCCTTCTCCTTTTTCTTCTTCTTCTTCTTCTTCTTCTTCTTCTTCTTCTTCTTCTTCTTCTTCTTCTTCTTCTTCTTCTCCTTCTTCTCCTTCTTCTCCTTCTTCCTGGGTTTGGGTGGTTTTCTGTAATTGGTTGATGGAGTCTGCATTGCAAATTTCATGTAGCTTGTTATTGGGTTTAAATTAAAAATAATTCAAATGGCATTTCATAATTGGACAAATTGCCCTCGAAAAGACCTGGCAGAGATAGAGAAGGACTCCATTTTACCTTCATTTTCTAACTTGCCAGTTAGAGCTCCTGAGTGTGTAAATAGAGAAGAAATAATAAACATCCAAGTCCCAACTCAAAACCTACATTTCCTGTGTATTCATCATGACCTCAGCAGAGAAAAAACAGAAGCCAAAACTGCCACGTTCCAGCTCCTGGGGATTGATCTGGGCCTGCGGAATCAAAGCACCCAAAGCTGTTTAGAGAAAAAAAAATAGTTTATAGGAAAAAAAAATAGAAAAAAAAAATGTTAATAGTTTATAGGGAAAAAAAAGCATCAGGGCCTTTGGTGGCTCCTGCCTCAGTTTGGGTCTGGAGCTTTACTTTGTGCTACTCCCAGGCTGCAGCTCAGCTCTGGGTGTGTGGAGTCAATACAAGTCAGAGTCATTAATCACTCCTGGCCTGGGGCGAGCCCCCCTGGCTGGAACAGCTCAGGACGTCCCAATGACTCCAGCCTGGGCATCAGGGAGTGCAGGGACTGCGGGAGGTGTCGGGGGGAGTTGGGTGTCCTGGGTGTCCCTGGTGTAGGGAGATACCAGGTGGGTATTGATCCTCCAGAGAGCACAGGGAGGGTTGGCTTCCCTGCAGAATTAAACCACAAATCTCCATAATAATGGCTGTGCCATGCTCTGCCCTTAATGAGCTTTTCCAGGCCCTGTTTGCTACCCTGGGAAGGGCTTTTCTGCTCCTAAAATGATATGAAAATCAGAGATAAAGGCTGGGACAGATGAGAGTGTTCAGGAGGTTCTGGAGAGACCTGAGAGCCCCTTCCAGGGCCTAAAGAGGCTCCAAGAGAGCTGTAGAGGGACTGGGTGATGCCTCCAATTTTATCTTCCATGTATTTCATGTTCTGTGGTGCCCAGGGGGGCAGCTCTGAGCTCACAGTCAGTGTCACTCAGCTCTGCACACAGCAGGGACACAAAACAAACCCTTTTCCTGCTGCACACCAAGGACAACTCTCAGGCCAAAAGCACAAACAAGGGGGGCTGGAGGGAGGGACAAGAAGGATGGGACCTCCCAGCCTGGAGCTGGGATTGGACAATTCAACCCCAATGTGCAAATGGACCAAAACTTATAAAAATGTGAGACCTCATGAACAGTTGTGCATTTTGTGTCCATTTTGTGTCCATTCTGTGCCCATTTTGGGTCCACCTTGGGTGGCTCCCTGGCCAGGCTCTTGTCCTGCCCAAGGTGGATCCTAAAGGCCTTTAAATAAATCTCTACTTTATTCTCCAGCTCTGCCCAGTCTCTGTTCCAGGTTTCCAAAGGCATCATGGGAACAAGGGATGGAGGGACAGGACACAGGGAATGGCTTCCCACTGCCAAGATTAGATGGGATATTTGGATGGAATTCTGAGGGTAAGGGTGGGGAGGGGCTGGGATGGAATTAGCAGCTGCTGAAATCTCTCAGACCCAGAAATATCAGGCCCACACCGTCCTGAATCATAAGGAAAAATCAGGCCACACCTTGAGTGCTGTGTCCAGCTCTGGCCCCTCAGTTCAGGATGGACATTGAGTGCTGTGTCCAGCTCTGGCCCCTCAGCTCAGGATGGACATTGAGTGCTGTGTCCAGCTCTGGCCCCTCAGCTCAGGAAGGACATTCAGAGCCTTGAGCACGTCCAGAGGAGGCCCCGAGGCTGGAGAGGGGCTGGGAACACAAACCCTGTGAGGAAGGGCTGAGGGAGCTGGGGGTGTTTATCCTGGAGAAAAGGAGACTCAGGGGTGACCTGATCACTCCCCACAACCCCCTGAAAGGTGCCTGTGCTCAGGGGGGTTGGGCTCTTTCTCCAGGCAGCGCTGACAGAACCAGAGGACACAGCCTCAGGCTGGGCCAAGGGAAATACAGGTTGGATACCAGGAAAAAGTTTTTCATGGAAAGAGTGATAAAGTACTGGAATGGTCTGCCCGGGGAGGTGGTGCAGTCACCATCCCTGGGTGTGTTTAACAAAGACTGGATGTGGCACTCGATGACATGATCTAATTGAGGTGTTGGGGCTGGGCTGGACTCAATGATCTTGGAGGTCTCTTCCAACCTGGTGATTCTGTGATTCTGTGATAGTCAGGGAGGGGCATTTGTGCCCCTGACAGTGCCAGCAGAGCCCTGCTGCTGCTGCTGCTGGATAAAGGAGCAGGCACAGACAGGGCTGGAACACCCATCAGACCCCCATTCCACCCCCCATCCTGGTGGCTGCCCCTGGCTGGATCAGAGCTGTGGGTTCCTCTCTCAGGTGAGGCAGGAGTGTCACTCTGGCTCTGGGTGGAGTTTATCTCAGTTCCCTCCCCAGCAGGACAAAGCAGCTCCTGTGCTGAGTTTTCCTGGCTGCAGGCAGGGAAGGGGAGCAGCCTGGGTTGGCTGGAGCGCTGCAGCCAGACAAGGAGTCCCTTATGCTCTTTTGCCCAATATCCCTGGAAATGAGGCTTTTTCCATTCTCAGTCTGGGCTCTCCGGCTCGTCCCCTCCCTGTGCTCCCTTTCCCTGCCCCAGCTCCCTCCTGTCCCCCTTCCCTGCAAGCAGAGTCCTTCCTTTACCTCAGGAATTCTGAGCTTCCATCGGGATTTGGTTCTGGATCATCCGTACGTGGGCTGGGAATTGTGGATTTTGAACTACTCTCAACTTTCTTCCTTCTGGTCAGTTCACAGAAAACCCTCCAAAACTGGATGCAGAGAATAGAATAGAATAGAATAGAATAGAACAGAACAGAATAGAACAGAACAGAATAGAATAGAATAATAAAATAAAATAAAGTAAAATAAAATAAAATAAAATAAAATAAAATAAAATAAAATAAAAATGAATCCTGTAAATGCTGAACCTGCACAGGGACTCCCATGGATTTCGGTGAGATTTCTTTTCATGGCATTTCTTCCCCACAACATCACTTCTCCATGAGTTCCTGTTCTGCTTCCTGCTGCAGTTCAGGAGGCTGGATTTGATCTGTGAAGTCCTGTGTTCATTCTGTGAAATTCTGGCCTTTAATCTGTGAAATCCTGGGTTTATTGTGTGAAATCCTGGCCTTTAAACTGAGAAGTCCTGGATATATTCTGTGAAGTCCTCGATTTGACCTGTGAAGTCCTGGATTCATTCTGTGAAATCCTGTCCTTTAATCTGTGAAGTGCTGGATTTTATGTGCGAAGTCCTTGATCTGATCTGTGAAATCCTGCTCTTTAATCTGTGAAATCCCATGTGCCAACACTCCTGTACATTTATTTCCATTCCCCTGCTCAGCCCCGGTAAACCCCGGAGCGCTGCCTGTTGGAATCACTGTCCATCCAAGAGGCACAATGAGCTCCTTCAGTCCCGTGCCAGGTGGGAATTGTGCAGGTTTCCAGGGTGGTTTGTCAGTGCAGGAATCTGAGCTAATGTGACAAACACCTCCTGAACCTGCTAAAACACTGAAATGTGTCACACGAGGGAAAAACCGTGAGGAGCAGCTCCAGCACCGTGTCCCTGGGAGGGAGCAAACAGGTTTGGGGATGGTTTACAGGCAAATAGAGGAGGAATCCCCTGGAGCTTCCCAAATTGCTGTGAGACCCCAGAAAACCTCTGGGCAAAGGTCTGGGCACCCGAGGAGCTGCGATGGCACTGTGACACTGTTTTACACCACAAGGACACAGACTCTGAGATTCAGGAGGCTGAAAATGACTCCTTTATTTCTGGGATGTGTCTCCCTTTTCTACTATTTCACACAGACCAATTGGATTGGTGACACAAAGACAAACCTCTTCACTCCCATTGGGCAGAGCAGAGGGACAGCAAGGAGAAGTCCCTCCTGGGGAAAGGAATGAAGAACAAAGTTCCAGTTCCAAAACCATTTCTCCTGTTTACAGAAAATTCCCTGGGAAAAGAATTTCAGAAACCCAAAACACCTCAGGCCACCACTGACCCGTGTCCCCAAGCACCACAATCACACGTTTTTGGAACACTACCGTGGCCCTGGTAATGTTGGTTGCAATGCTGGATCACCCTTTTGGTGAAGAAATTTTTCCTAAAATTTGAGTGTGATTGGGTTGATCCTTGGAGTTTCTTGGGTTGATCCTTGGGGTTTCTTGGGTTGATTCTTGGAGCTTCTTGGGTTGATTCCTGGAGTTTCTTGGGTTGGTCCTTGGGGTTTCTTGGGATTTCTTGTGATGATTCTTGGGATTTCTTGGGTTGATTCTTTGGGTTTCTTGGGATGATTCTTGGAGTTGTCCTTTGCCAAGACACAACAGAGTCAAAGATCTTGAGGGCCCTTTCTAACCCAGGATATTCCATGAAAATTGAGGTCCCAAGCAGCAGCCAAGCTGCTCACTGAGCCCAAGAAAAGAGTGTCTGAAATCTCCTCTTTGTCTAAATAATTCCTACCAGACTCTGCCTGCTGAAACACCGAGTTCCTTCTTGCCTCAAAGGACATCTGGAAGGGAAACAGAAGGAGAGCTGGATGAAAAATTTCCCAGATACGAAGGGAAGGTCAGCAGACGAAATACAAAATGTCACATTTGTTGCTCAACTGAGCAGGATTGCAACTGGAAAAATGCAGCCCTTCAGCCCCGCTGCTGAAAATAAACCCGAGTCAAACAGAAGTCCTTGAGTGCAGACACGAGGATCGGAATTAAATTTCCTCATAACTCCTGGGTAATGGAGTTCTGCCAGAGCCAGGAGTCAATTAAGGGGATAAATACTCCCATAACTCACCAACACTTTGCATTTCAGGGGTATTTTGCTGAAGTAAGCACTTAATGTGATTATTGTGTTTCAGCCTGATTTAAGATGACAACTTTTGCATTTGCTAAATATTAATTAGCCTGGAATTTCTATTTATTTAAACTCGGAGGCAGCGAGTGGGTAGTTGTGTGATTTACCTCTGGCTTCTGGCACTTCTCTCAGCTGGGATGTTGGGAATGCAATTGTGACCAATTAACCTTCGTGCCTGTCAGCAGAAAGGATGAACAATTGAGCTTGGTGGGTTTGTTTGGGGGAATAACCAGCCCACAAACCAGGGCAGGAATCTGCTCCTCTGGATGAAGCTTTTGGATGCCTGCTCAGGACAAAAAAAAATGGGGTTTTAATGGATTTTTCAGCTGTTTGGGTGGGATTAGGCTGTTCCCTTAGGAGTGGCTTTTAGGGACATTGTGCTGCATGGCTTGTGTGGAGCTCCTGGGGTGTCTGCCCACCTGAGGGTTTGGAATAACATCACAGGAATGAGAATGAGAGAGATTTTGATGGATTTTTTTAATGATGGAATTTTTTTTTAACTGAAAGAGGTGTTAGATGGGATATTGGGAAGGAATTCCTCCCTGTGAGGGTGGGGAGAGAGCGGAATTCCCAGATTTGCTGTGGCTGCCCCTGGATCCCTGGCAGTGCCCAAGGCCAGGCTGGAGCACCTGGGACAGTGGGAGGTGTCCCTGCCTGTGGCAGTGGAGTTGGTCTTTAAGGTCATTTCCAACCCAAACCATGCTGTGATTCCATGAAAAGGAAAGTCCTCGCTGTGGACATGGAACATTTTCTACATCAGACCCTTCAGAACATCCTGAACCCCTTTGAGGCCCCTGAAACCCTCACCCTGTGGTGCCCAAGAGCTCCCAGGCCAGCTGTGGATTTGTGTCATCCAAATCCCATGTGGCAGGGAGGGAAGGTGGGTTTGGAAAACCTCAAATGAAGGCTGGGATTAAAAAGGCTCTGGGCACCCACATCTCCTTTGCAATCTGACCGGGATTTGTGTCCTCAGCAGCAAAAAAAAAGGGAGATTTTTGTATCGAGCAGCACCAAGTGGAGCATGGCAAATCTCCCCCCAGGAATTCTGCTCCACTTCTCCACCCCAATTACCGCCCTCGCCACGTTCCCTTGGCTCTGCTCTCCTTGTAATGAGGGGATGGTTGGAGGATTCCAGCTGTAATGGAGCCACCAAATCCCCTCGAAACATCTTTCCCTTAAATACCTCCCCTCTTCATTGAGGTGCTGAAATTCCTGCATTTCCCCAGAAAGAGCTGTTTGCCACCCTCGGTAAAGGATGTCACCCATCCTGTTGGTGTTTGTTGAAAGTTTGGATCATCTCTGGCTTGGAGAGGTATTTTTAGCTCTGTACTTTCTGAAATTTGAAAGTGTTGTTGGCCCCCAGTCAGGGAACAGCAGGGTTAATGTAGAGCCTGGAGGAGCTCTCCCATCTGTTCCAGCTTCCATCCAACCGTGGAGTTTTACAAGAGCTCTCTAGGAGGGCTCGGAGCTCTCTGCTTTGTAGTATTCCCTGAAAAAAAAACCAGCTTGGAAAGCTGCCTGTGCCAAACAGGAGGAGGTAAAGTCATCAAGGAGACAAAGGAGCTTGGAAACATCAGATTTTTCTTTCACATTTTCAGGAATTCTGTTTATTTTGATTGACGTTGAAATTAGAGACGGAACAGATGGAGCAAGGGTACAGCAGGATGAGCTGAGCTGAGGCTTTGACACTCTAATGAGGAATTAAGAGGCAGAAGCTGCTGGTCGGGTTCTTCTTTGGGGCCTATTTGTGTTTTATTGGCCCTGAAACTTGTGCCAACAGCAAGAGATCCCAAACCTGGCTGACCCCAACACATCATAACCAGGCTGATCCCAACTCATCCCTCACCAGGCTGACCCCAACTCATCCCTAACCAGGCTGACCCCAACTCATCCCTCACCAGGCTGACCCCAACTCATCCCTAACCAGGCTGACCCCAACTCATCCCTAACCAGGCTGACCCCAACTCATCCCTAACCAGGCTGATCCCAACACATCCCTAACCAGACTGATCCCAACACATCATATCCAGACTGGCCCAAACATTTCTCTAACCAGGCTGACCCCAACACATCCCTCACCAGGCTGACCTTAACACAACCCTGACCAGGCTGACCCCAACTCATCCATAACCAGCCTGACCCAAACACAACCCTCACCAGTCTGACCTCAGCACATCCCTGACCAGGCAGGTCCCAACACATCCCTAACCAGGCTGACCCCAACACATCATAACCAGGCTGACCCCAACACATCCCTGACCATTCTGACCCCAACACATCCCTAACCTGGCTAAACCCCAACTCATCATATCCAGGCTGGCCCAGCCATACCCAGCCAAGACAGATCATCCAGACTTGGTAAATTGTGTTTATGCCAGCTCCTGAAATTCCCAGACAAAATACCCTGATTATTTTGTGGATTTGTGTTGGTACAAGGTGGATATTTTGTGACTTTGACAGCTGGGACAGAGGGTTAAAGCTGAGAATGAGGTGATGCCACAAATTCCTTGCTGATCTTTCCCTTAATCTGCAACCAGAGTTGTGTGAACACAGCCAGAGCTGTGTCCATCCCCAGGACACTCCTCTCCTCTGGTGGTGTTTGTGATGGTGGCCTCAATTAGGCGGCTTCGTCACCAATAGAAATGTTTGCACTAATTAGTTGTGGGTTAATGGTTGGACTTGATGATGTTAAGGGGATTTTTCCAACCTGATTCCCTCATTCTGGTGTGGGCTTGGGTTTTGCACATGGATGTGGCTGCAGGGAGATGAAGTGTGAAATGCTCCACGCATCCATAGATACATTAATTTAATATATTCAATACATTCTGTGGACAAAGAGTTCCCTGTCTAGTTTTTGATCTCAGCCTTTCTCCCCCTCCACTGGCATTAAAGTCACAGAATTAAAGGAAACTGAATAATTGAAATCCTTCCCTGCTAATACACATGGGCAGCCATTTGGAAATGGAGATGTTATTACAGAAACCTAATTAAATCATTTTCTCCACTTGCCCCCCAGCCATGAAACAACAGTGACGTGTGGTGACTTTTCTCCAAGCAGCCACCATGAAATCAGCACAAATTTTCCATCAAAAAAGGACAGCTGTGGCCTTTCCTTCAAAAATGGGCAGCTGTGGCTGTCAAACCAGTGACTGCTGGGGCTGTTAGACCTGGGCAGCCTCATTAATTGCAATTCTTGTGTGCAGTGGGAGGGATTTGCTCTCCTGAGCCTGAGCCTCAGACTTCCCATGCAGAAAAGGAGCTACAAAAAATTTCTTTTCTCAACAAAGATAGAATGGAGATAGAATTCCTTTTCCCAATTAAACGGTTGGTTGTTAAGGTCCTGGCCTTTTCCTTGGGGCAAACCAAAGCTGGTTTTGAGAACCAGACATTGGTTGAGCCTCTTAACTTGCTGGAGGTCGACTGACAAGAACCAGAGAGGTACAAAAATGGGCTGGGAAGGGGTAAGATCGTGGGCACAAATGAGGGAGGGGATTGTGGAATGGTTTGGGTTGGAAGGACCTTAAAGCCCATCTCATTCACCTCCTACCATGTCAGGGACACCTTCCATTATCCCAGGTTGCTCCAAGCCTCATCCAGCCTGGCCTTGGGCACTGCCAGGGATCCAGAGCAGCCACAGCTTCCCTGGGAATTCCACCCCAGCCCCTCACACCCTCCCAGGGAAGAATTCCTACCCAATATCCCATTAACCCCATCCTCTGGCAGTGGGAAGCCATTCCCCCTTGTCCTACCCCAGCTCTGAACCCCACAACCCAAAATCCTCTCTTAGAGCTCAAAGCTTCACATTTACGACATGAAAATATCAAAGCTGTTTTACTTAAGAATATGTGAATGCTCTGCAGTTAATGAACATCCTGGTGGGAGGAAACAGGAGGAGTGAGGCAGATCCAGAAGGAGTTAAACTGCACCTGAGCAGGTCGGGCAGCTCAGGTTTGTGTGTGTGTGTGTGTCCCAGGCTCTAAAATCAGGATTTGTTTCACTTTGTGCACCTGCAATGTGTCATTTTTCACTGCTCACCTCTTTTCCTGCGCTCTCTCTGCGTCCTCAGCTGGCTTTTGGGAACTCTCCATTCCTGACAGCCATCCCCTGGGGATGGCAGAGGAGACAGAGGTGCTGTTCTCTCCTTTCCAGGCTTTCCTTGTGTGTTCCCTGTGGGATGGTGGATGTCACCAGGCACCTGTGACAGTGCCCTGTGTCCTGGCACACCTGAATTCCTGGGCTGTCCTCCTGTGCCCCCTTTTCCCCCAGCTCTCCACTCCTCACCGAGCACTTTTCCGCCTGGATGTGAGGAAAGGCTCTCAAAATCTCTCATCAGAGGCAGAACCATAACTGCATAATTGGAGGGACTGGAAAAGGATCATTTCGTGTTTCTTTTCTCCCTAAATTACTGACAACTGTGGCAGCTGGGGCTGGGAGTTGAATCACCTCCCCGAGACTCCACGTTTAAGTGATATTTTTATTATTTCCCATTAATCTGTCCAAGACAGGGGAGGAGGCTTTCAAAGTTCCACAGATGGAGCAGAACACCCAGGGGCCCCTGATTTTCAGTGGGAAACGAGCATTTAACTGCTCCTTTGTGCCTTTGAAAGCCTTCTCTGCTCAGGTTCTCCCCGTGCTGGAACCAGACCTGGTGTGGTTTAGTCCTCGTTACCTTAATTTGAGGAGAAAAATCCTTCCAAAGGCAACTGGATGTGGCTCATCCCCGTCCACGTGGGGAGGATGGTTCTGATCATCGAGGCTGTTTAATGTGTCTGACAAAAGCATCACAAGGCCCAAGAGTGGGAACCTGAAAGCCGCCAAGTTCAGGCCAGACACGGAATTTATATTTTAAACAGTGCAAGTTGTTAACCCTGGAAATAACTCGACAGATTCTCTCTCACTGAATTAAATTGGTGGTGGCTGCACAAGGGGGACCAGACCAGACCCAGCCTCGTCACGTTAATTATCCCAAACTGATGCTGGATGTTTGGAGCGACGGGGCTGCTGGGACAGGAGCTGGATCTTCCCCGCGCTCTTCTTTTGGATGGATCTGATTTTTCAGGGCTAATTAGGCTGTGCCTGAGACAGCACTTTATTGCTCTGTGCACTTTATTGCTCTGTGAAAGTTGAGGTCAAGTCGATGGAAAAGAAGTTGGGCCATGACGTGAGCGTTTCCTGCTGCCGCTGTTATAAACACCAGAAAAAGCAGGATTATTACCAGATCTTGGGGTATTTTTACATTTTTATGTGCCTCTTGAAGATCTCTGTTCTTTTCTGATGCCCTAAAAAGCAGCTGAACTTTGTTGAAACCCGTCCCATGCTGTAGAAGCAGAGTAAATCCAACTGTGCTTGTTGCTCTCTGCGTCAAGCGCGATGTCAGCCTCATTTCCTCCCTCTGCCCCAGCCCTTCTCCAGGGACATCTTTAGGAAAAATCACTTTGTGCTGCTCTGTGTGACACTCCAAACTTGCAGCTGCCATGGCCGAATCATTATTTCAAAGACAAGGGGGGCTGAACTTGCCACTGACTTTAGACTGCTGGAATTTCACTGCCAGCCCTGGTCTTCAATAGGAGCTTATCTCTGCGAGACTCCAGATTTTAATGGAATCCGTGTCACAGCAGTAATGGGGTCAGGCTCAGCCTGTCCCAGCATTGCCAGCGAGGTTTAGTTTATTTATTTTTTATTTTCACAGCCACCAAAGCCTTAAATAGAGCTCATCTGATGGGACCTCTGTGGGGAAAGCACTGAGGCCTTGGAAAAGGAAAATAAAGTCAGGTTCCTACAATGAAACTCCTGTGGCAGTTCCCTGCTAGTCCCAGATTCTGCAGAAAGGTGGGAATTTGGTGAGTGGTGAAAAACAGAAATGTTGGTCCTGGCTTTGCTCCTGGCAGCAGGTCAGAGTTTTCCAGGTGGATTCATCCGTGGGTGAGAGCTGCCTCTGAACTTAAAGAATCGTGGAATCACTAAGGTTGGAAAAGGCTTTTAAGATCCTTGGAACTGTTCAAGGTTGGATGCATTTGAAGCAACCTGGCCTAGTGGAAGGTGTCCCTGCCCACGGCAGAGGGTGGAACTGGGTGGTCTTTAAGGTCTTTAAGGTCCCTTCCAACCCAAACCATTCCATGATCCCATTCTATGAAATTATGTCTGACCCTCTGTACAGCTTAGTTCAAATATTATTTGTTTTAGCTGGTTTTATTGAGGGGCTTTTTTGGTGTTGTGCATAAAACTGTCAGCGCCTGTTTGTACACTTTGCATGCTTGGCCTCAGGCCAGGAAGAAGCTTCTGGTCCCTCCTGAGTTCATATCTTTAAATTTGCAAGGAGGAGCAAACCCTCCAAGGAATCCCCCCAGGGTCTGGGAGTGCAGGCGCTTGCCCGGGGCTGTTTACTGCAACAAATGGATTCGTACAGCACATCCTGGCGCTCGGCTCCCCGCGGACACCGCGGCAGCAAAAGGGGAAGAAACCATTTCCAAGCCCTCAGATATTCCCTCCTGCAGCACCTGTCTGTGTTGTGAAAGACAAAAGGTGCACGAGAGGTCACGGAGCTGCTGCGGCTCAATTGAAGATGTTTTGTCAGTTGATCGAGGCGAGGTTTCAAACCTCCACCATCAAAGAGGCACCAGTTAGACGGGGTGGAACAGTCAGAAGGTGGATGTGGTCAGCAGTAATGCTTTGGGAATATTTGCAGTATCAGGGGCACTGTTTTGCTGTTGGTTGGGTTGGGTTAAAGTATTGGTTGGGTTGGAAAGAACGGATGGGTTGGAAAAGTGATTGGGTTGAAGAGAGTGGTTGCATTGCAAAAGGTGTCTGGGTTGAATAGGGTGGTTATGGTGGAAAGAATGACTGGAGTGGTGATGATGGTTGGGTTGGAGACATTGGTTGAGCTGGAAAGGACTGTTGGATTGCAAAGGGTGGATGGGTTGGAAAGGGTGGTTAGGTTGGAAAAGGTGAATGGGTTGGAAAGGGTAGATGAGTTAGAAAATGTGGATGGATAGAAGTTACAAGGTAGATGGGCTGAAGTTAGAGTTAGAAGGTGGATGGGCTGAAGAGGATGGATGGGTTGGAAAGGGTGGTTGGGTTGGAAAGGATGGTTGGGTTGGAAAGGGCAGTTAATTTGGAAAAGGTGAATGTGTTGGAAAGGGCGGATGGGCTGGAAAGGGTGGATGGTTTGGAAAGGTGGATGGTTTGGAAAGGTGGATGGTTTGGAAAAGATGGTTGAGTTGGAAAGGGCATTTGGACTCAAACAGATGCAGGATGAGTTTCCTAAAGAGCGATAAGCCACATGATCCTGAGCCAGGAAATCTTAAAATTGATTTTAAATAGCAGAGCAGCTGGATTTGGAAAAGTCACCTCCAAGACTGGGCAAGGGGAGTGAAGATCCCAAAGGGCCAACTCTGCTGCCACCTCAAGGGACACTGCCAGGATGTGACATCTCTGCGGTGATGTGGGAGGGCCTCTCCCGTCTGCAGTTTGCCTCCCACCTGGATCATCCAAACCCCTCCAAACTGTGCCAGGCTCCGTGTGCTGAGCAGGAAGCTGGAGTTTGATAAAGACAGGGTTTGATAAAGCTGAGGTTTGATAAAGCCCCACTTGTGGGACACCAAGACAGAGCCAGGACACGTCACGAGCGGTGTTTGCCTGGCAGGAGACTCTCAGTGGGCTTTGATTAATAACGACTCTTGGCACCACTGATATCTCTCATCCAAGGATATGCAAATATTCACTGATTGAGAAATTCCCTGCACTCACCACCACGGCGGCTCCGTGTTTGTTTTTGTGTCGTGCAAGAACTTCTGAAGGTCACATCTCAACTGCTCAAGACTTGAGGGAATGGTCTGCACATCAAAGAGTGGAATTTGGGCAGTTGGAAGAGAAAACCCAGGGAAGGGAAGGGAAGGGAAGGGAAGGGAAGGGAAGGGAAGGGAAGGGAAGGGAAGGGAAGGGAAGGGAAGGGAAGGGAAGGGAAGGGAAGGGAAGGGAAGGGAAGGGAAGGGAAGGGAAGGGAAGGGAAGGGAAGGGAAGGGAAGGGAAGGGAAGGGAAGGGAAGGGAAGGGAAGGGAAGGGAAGGGAAGGGAAGGGAAGGGAAGGGAAGGGAAGGGAAGGGAAGGGAAGGGAAGGGAAGGGAAGGGAAGGGAAGGGAAGGGAAGGGAAGGGAAGGGAAGGGAAGGGAAGGGAAGGGAAGGGAAGGGAAGGGAAGGGAAGGGAGCCTCTGGAGTTGTTAATCCAGGAGATGTGAAGGAATAGGAATGAGGATAAGAGGTTCTTACAGTGATGAAGGTGAAGGAATAGACAGACCCTTTGCACATGTTGAGACTGACAAAAGTAACACAAATAGTCAAACTGATTTTAAAAATAAGTGAAGATTTCATGGACAGTCAGTTTAGTGGCACACTGGGAACAGGACTGAGGTGTTCCCATCTGAGATTCCCACATTTTAAAGCCAAGCCCAATCTTTTAGGACTGGTCTCCTGACGTTGTTGTACACTACAACAACACAAGACTCTGACTTCAGAAAGCTGAAAATTACTCTTCCATTTTTTGGGATGTGTTTCTTTTATATACTATTCTAGACAGACCAATTTGATTGATGAAACAAAGACAAACCTTTTTAATCACATTGATCAGACCAGAGGGACATCAAGAAGTCCCTCTTTGGGAAAGAATGTAAACGTAGGTACAGATACAAAAGCACTTCTCTTGTTTACAAAAAATTATCTAAAAAAACAATTTCAGAAAACCAAAACATCTCAGGCACGAACCAGAGCTCCAGTCTCCCAGCTGGTGTGAGCTGTTGTACCCGCAGCAATGTCAATTTACGCCTCCTGCAGATCTCTTGATCGGGATCTACGGCGGTAATTATTCATGCTCACCACTCATATTTGGGGATTAATTAACTATTCGTGGTTCCTATAAAGAATATTGTCAACCATTTAATGGCTCATTGAGTTCAGCAGAATTTCTAGCTTCTCTCTTACGATTTCCACGGGATGGTTATTGTGATTTGTGACTCAGAGGAGCAGCGAGTGAGCTCTGAGCAGACCAGGAGCTGTTTGGCTGTTGGTTCTACCCTGTGACAAATGGGCTTTAATTGGCTTTACACGGGTTTTGCTCGGTGAGACGAGGCAGATGAAGAGAGGAGATACAGTAGAGTTCTTTTAGAAAATATAGAAGAGGTGCTTTTGTCCTGCTGGGTGTTCCGTGAGTGATGCTGTTTTACACCACAGACTCCGAGACTCAGAAGGCTGAAAATGACTCCTTTATTTCTGGGCTGTGTCTCCCTTTTCTACTATTTCACACAGACCAATTGGATTGGTGACACAAAGACAAACCTCTTCACTCCCATTAGGCAGAGCAGAGGGACAGCAAGGAGAAGTCCCTCCTGGGGAAAGGAATGAAGAACAAAGTTCCAGTTCCAAAACCATTTCTCCTGTTTACAGAAAATTCCCTGGGAAAGGAATTTCAGAAAACAAAAACACCTCAGGCACAAAACCAGGGCTACACACGGGTGCTTTCCAACTGTATCAACGAGGGTGAGTATTTGAAATTAATTCCTGCACGTGTTAGACCACTGGTCTTGGATCTCCCTCCATAAAGATGTTTGAGTCAAGGTCTTCAGCCTGGTTTGAACACTCTGGAAGTGTTTAAAATATGTGTGGATGTGTCATTTGGGAATATGATTTAGGATTGGGCTTGGTTGGAAGAACAGTTGGATTCCATGACCTTAGGGGACTTTTCCAGTGATTTTATGATAATGTGATTTTGTACCCAAAAAAACCTCAGGTTCTGCCTAACTCAGCGTGTTGGCTGTTGAGCATTTCTGAAAATGTTTAATATTCCAGTGAGAAGTGTGGACTGCCTGGAATACATAATCCCAGCTGTGGCTACAATGGCCTGGGGTGCTCCTGGAATGATTAATCGTTCAAGTGAGTCTTTGTAACTCACTGCTCTGCATTTATTTCCAGGGGAAAAAAATGCATTTTTGAGAGAGTAAAAATGGCCTTTATTAACAGGTTCCTGTGCTCAAAATCCTCTCAGAACCTGCTCAGTGTGAGAGTCTGAGAGTGGCCGAGAGGGGCGAGGGGCATTTTTGATCTGCTGATGTCTTATCCCCCAGGTTTTCACAAGAGTTGGTGTGTGGGCCACGAGATGGCCGGAGCTGAGGCTGAGCAGGATGAGAGAGAGAAGGAGCAAGTGACTCTTCAACATTCATCCAGTTTGCAGAAGGTTTTAGGATTTTGCCACTGTCACGGAGTTGTGGCTTTAAACCAAATGCGAGAAGGTTTAGACTAAATATTGGGAAGGAATTGTTCCCTGGGAGGATGGAGAGGGGCTGGGATGGAATTCCCAGATTTGCTGTGGCTGCCCCTGGATCCCTGGCAGTGCCCAGGGCCAGGCTGGAGCACCTGGGACAGTGGGAGGTGTCCCTGCCATGGCAGTGGAGTTGGTCTTTAAGGTCATTTCCAACACAAACCATGCTGGGATTCTATGGAAAACTTTAAGGAGAGAATGGAGGGAATTCAGAGCCCGGACATCACAGACTGAAGTGTTATTTGGGCTGGAAAAGCTGGAATTGAGTGTGTGTGAAGCTGAGAGGGATTGCCAGAAGGAATTTCTCCTAATTCCCTAATCCATATTTCCCGGGGCCTGTCTCATGCCCATCTATCCTGGATGAAGAAACTGCACCCTTTGGCTCTGCAGGGTCTCAGCTCAGTGGGCTGTGGGGCATTAAATAATTCAGTGTCCTCAGTGAGTGTTCACAGCATTGCAATGAGCCTGTGCTGAGGGATCAGGAAAAAAAAAAAAAAAAAAAAAAAAAAAAAAAAAAAAAAAAACCAATTTCCCAAAGTAGTTTTTTGGCAACGGATCTGCTAAAACTTGAACAACCTCCTCGTGCTAAATGGTGAAGCCAATTTACAAATTCCTGCGGGTGATTTCCTTGTGCCATCGTCACCTGCTGCCAACGAGGGAATAAAGAAATCCCAGTGGGAAAAAAAAAAAATGGAAATATTTTCCTTGATGTTCTGGCTGTGCTGAGGGAGGAGAGGAGTGTGTGGAGGTGAGGAGATTATCTGGCTGAGAAGACAGGCGGAGGTGTTCCCCCTGACATTTCACACTCTGATTTTGGAGCCAGGCTCGTGCAGTGATGGAATTGTAGAGCCAAGACTTTGGAATTGGGGTTTACTTTGGCTTTATGGTCTCTCCCATGCCCACAAATAAACAAAATGTCTTTCCTTTTTCCCCTCAACACTTAAAATAATAAAAGAAGCCCAGAAGCTTAAAAACCAGAGATGTCACTGATAAAGGGATCGTGTTTATCTTCCATCTCCCCAAAATCCTCAGGGGAGCTCGTGCCTGACCTAACCTGTCCTGCAGGTCTGGTATCCAGGCTGCAGGTTCATTGAGAGCCTTCAGCTGTGCCTGATCCATGTAAGGAGCTCCTGTTTCCAGTCTCTGCCAGGGATAAGCAGGTTTTGGCTTTCATTTTATTCCTTTTTCCTGCTCTGTTCTTTTTTTTTTCTCATCAGTCTCTGCAGAGGCTTTGGTGGGGGCTGCCCTGACAAAAACCCTGCACTGACATCGATTTCCTCGATGCTTGAGGATGCAGAAAATAGGAGAGACCAGTTTTCCTACAACATTGAAAAGCCTCTTCAACCCAAAGGCGCAGAGCCCAGTGGTGTGGGGACCTTTCTGGGTCAGGCTGGGAGGGAAAACACCTGATCCAGCCGGACAGAACTGAGCCTCAGTGCCTTTTCTTGTCTCCTTTCCATCCGCTGCTCTTTGCTCTCATAGGATCACAGAATCCTGGGATGGTTTGGGTGAGAAAGGACCTGAAAATCCTCTGATTCCACCCCCTGCCATGGCAGGGACACCTCCCACTGTCCCAGGTGCTCCAGCCTGGCCTTGGGCACTGCCAGGGATCCAGGGGCAGCCACAGCAAATCTGGGAATTCCATCCCAACCCCTCATCATCCTCACAGTCAGGAATTCCTTCCCAATATCCCATCTAACCCTTCCCTCTGGCAGTGGGAAGCCATTCCCCCATGTCCACATTGATTTTCCCCTCGTCCACTTTGGTTTCCTCCTTGTTCTCCCTCCCTCTTCCAAACTGTCTCCCCACAACAAAACCCACAATTTGGTTTGGGTGACAGCTCGTACATAAACTAAACTCTTCATTTTGTGATTCATGGCTGTGTCTCAGTGAAATTTGCCCTAAATTTCCCCCAAATATTCCCCAGCACCATCAGAAAATCCCCTCCCTCCCAGACAGTGACTGTGCTGCTCCCCTGCCCCTGCCCCAGGGCTGCAGTTGGGCTCTGATAAAGCAGAATCCAGGGGTTTTTAAAGCACAGAATTGGGGTTTTTTGGTTGTTTTTTTTTTCTGGTTGCATTCCATGGACACGGCAGAGCTGCTGAGAGAAAATCCAATCCATCTCCTGTGAAATGAACTCAGTCATCCTTCAGCTTATTGAGTGAGAGGGAATACAAAACAAATCCACAAATGTCAAAAGCGGTCTACAAGGGATCATTCCCTTCCTTTCTCCATTTGTTTTCCTGATTAAAACGATTTTTAACTGATTTCCCTCTTAATTTTTATACAGCAAAATATAATTCACTCCAATAATCCTCCACAGCCCCCCTGGCAAAGTTCGTGCCTGGTCACATTTCCTGGAAAGAGGGGAAGGAATGACAGGGAGGGACTTTGCTGAGTCACGTCTGGAGCACGAAAATCTCTTTGCTGCATCTGCAGGAACACGACCAGGAAAATTCTTCTGGCTCCATTAAATTCGCTGGGGGATTCCTACTGGTTTTAATGGGCTGGTTTTAAAGTAGCCCAGTGGTGATCCACTGGTTTCTTCTGAGATGGGAAAGATTTGTCTTTTCTCAGTGATTTTCTGCCCCTGAGACATTTCTGGAAGTGCTGGACTGAGGATTTCTGTGGGAACACAGAGCTGTGGGAACATGGAATGCTTTGGGCTGGAAGGGACCTCAGGGACACCGTCCAAGCCCCGTCCAACCTGGCCTGGAACATTCCAGGGATGGGGCAGCCAGAGCTTCTCTGGGAAATCAGGGTCTCACCCCCCCCTCTGTACATCCAACAGAGCCTGTGCTGTTTCCTGACTGAACCAGTATATTTGTGGAGGATGTGGAAAAACGATGCTTTTGTGAGAATGTGAAGGATGTGGAACCAATATTTTTGTGGAGGATTTCCAGCCTTCCCCAAGGATCATAAATGGATCCTTTTGGGGGGTAGGAACTGTCATTCCCCTCTCCTGGGAAACCCCTGAAATGGCTTTTCCAGCGTCGTCCAGGGAGGCTGGGGCAGGACCAGGATTCCAATCCGGATTATCCATCTCAATCTCGTGTCTTTATCCACATCCATGTCCAATTTCCCATAAAACTTCCCAGTGAGGGGGTAGCTGAGGTCATCCTGGAGTCTGGGTGGCTCTGGGTGTTTTTTGCACCGTGGGAATGAGGAATGGAGTGAGCACACAATGGGGAGGGGGATGGAGAAGGACAATTGTGCTGCAGCAGGAAAGATAATTCTGGGAAAAGCTTTTTCCTCTGCCGAGGCCATTGTTGTTTTATCAAATCCAATATCCTGGGATGAAAAGAAGGCCTTAAAAAGTTGGAATTGAGGAGTGATGAATGAAGGGCCACCAGATATTACATTTAATGAGCTGGGTTTAGCGAGAGGATTTAACGAAGGCACCATTAGGGATTTTCCTGCATTAATTTTAGAGCCTGCTCTGAAATGGTGGGAAAATTGGGAATTTGCAGAGAATCCAGGGAAGTGGAAGGTCCGAGCTTTTGTGCTGGGGTTTGGAGCAGCCTCAGGAGTTGTGTTGTCCCTCTGCCAAGGCCACCAGCCCAGGTGACAGCTGTGTCCCTCTGTCCCCTCTGCCCAGCCACCCCCAGCCCCAGGGCTGGCAGTGCTCTGTAGGATCCCACAGACTTCATGGCAATCCCAAAGCCAACTCTGGAGGGTAAATGAAGCCTTAATTAAAAGCTGACATAGGAAGGGAAATTAAATTAATGTCCTAATTAATGCTTCGGGTTTAGTCCAAATGGGAAACTTTGTGATTCTCCTTTTCCTGCTGCAGAGCCACGCTCACCTCTGGGCACTGATGGATTTGGGCTCATTTGGCCCCAGTCCTTAAAGCATCCTCATCAAAAACCGTGTCCAAGCCACACTTAATTCTCTTCCTGTCGAGCTTAATTGCAGGCCTGGATAGAGCTGGGTTTAGGATGGGATTTTAAAAAGGTGGAGCTGTTGGGGAAATTCTGCATAATGGCCCCAAATGCTGATTTGACTCAAAACCCTTCACTTACTGACCTGTGTTAGAATAAAATCTGTTATGTTAATAATGGATGGAGTTAATCAGAGTCCCAGTGTTTCTTTTATTTCAGTAATTTTAGTGGAATCAGGATTTTTGTAGCATCACTTCCTTGGGATCAGGAAGAACCAAAAGGCTCCCAGAGCAGTGATGTTTCCATGAAGGAAAATGAGAAAAGGAGAAGCACTGGAAGGATTGAGCACATTCTCCTTTCCAAGGTCCATTTCCTGCCCTTGGACATTTCCAGGGATGTGGCAGCCACAGATTTTTTGCGTTTTACCTCTGTTTTTTTAAGGTGTGAGGAGCCACATGAGTCAAATCCTGTTTGTGTCAGGGAGAAGGAATGCTGAATTCCCGGAGCCACCACACCCACTCCTTTCATCCCTCTGGGTTCACACCGAATGTGCCCTGACAGGGTGAGGTTGGGCAAAAGAGCTCCTGAGGTCATGGGAGGGAGGGAAAAAAATGTGCTTATCAAATCAAACCCAACTTTACTGTTCTTCCTTGTGTGTTTTGCCTTTTGGGTGGGGCCCTCACAGGTTTATTCTGAGTTCTCGGAGGTTTTTTCTCCATGGGAAGACAAACAGGCATCAAAACCTGGGATGCTCGTTAATCTCACAGCTCCTGCTTTAAGAGAAAATTAAAGATGTTTTCATAATTACCAAGAAAAATGCCACGAGACTGAGAAATCACCTCAGTAGGTGGCACTGGCTCCCTCGGAGTCGGGATCTGATGGAAATCAATGGGAGCTGTGGGAGAGGAGCTCCTCAGGTGTTATTGATCCCGGGCTGAGGGATGGCTCTCCCGGCCTGGCAGCTGCAGTTTTCTCTCTCTCCACTCCGTTTTTCATCTTTTTAGCTTTAACAAAAATTGGGGATGGAAGTTTAAGAGTTTGGATCTGTTTTGTAAAAGCTCAGGCTAGAGGGAGGTCTGAGGATGGGGAGGGGCTGGGATGGAATTCCCAGATTTGCTGTGGCTGCCCCTGGATCCCTGGCAGTGCCCAAGGCCAGGCTGGGATAGCCTGGGACAGTGGGAGGTGTCCCTGCCATGGCAGGGGTGACACTGGGTGGGATTTAAGGTCCTTCCAACCCAAACCATTCCAGGATTGTGATTTCTTCCCTCAGTCTCGTTCAGATCCCAGCTGGAACACTCAGAGGGAATAAAAACGGGGTCATTGAGTTCTGATGAGGGCAGGGGAAGACTTTCCTCTCCAGAAACCCTCTCTGTCCTCTCCAGTGTTCACACACACAGGAAGAAATTCCCCACTGGGACTTTCCCATGGGTTGTGCATCCTCTGGAGCGATGCCAGTCCTGAGGGCTGTGTGCCCAGGGAATCAGGGATGGTTGGGTTGGGTTGGGAGAGACACTTCCAGGGATCCAGGGGCAGCCACAGCTTCTCTGGGCACCCCATGCCCGGGCCTGTCCACCCTCACAGGGAACAATTCCTGCCCAAAACCCCACCTAACCCTGCCCTCTGGCAGCAGGAAGCCATTCCCTGTTATCCCAGCAAATACATCTGATTTCAACTTTTACATTTTCCATCTCTTTGTCACCTGCAGTCCTTCAGTGCAGAACCCCAAACCCCACACCCAGTGGGAGCTGCTGCTCCCCCATTTGGGGCAGACACAACAATCCCTCTCCAGGCCTGGCAATCAAGGGCCCCTCACTGCCTCAGGCCCCCAGGGATGGGAACAAAAGTGACTTGGGGGCAGCAAACTTGGGCTCAATGACTTCATGACCTGGAGCTGGAATTGGGAGATGAACCCGCAATGTGCAAATGGCCCAAACTGATCCAAGTGTGAAACCCGTGAGCCATGGGCCATTTTTGGGTGCAGCCCCTGGGGGGCTTTGTCTGCCCTGAATGTACCTGAGGGCCCTTCAATAAATAGAAATAAACTGCTTTTTATTCTCTTAATTCTGCCTGGCCTCTGTTTTTAGGTAGTCCCAAAAAAAGGCATCACATCCCCCAAAAAATGATCCCAGGCAGGGGGAGAAGCCTTCCCGTTGTGCATCCAGCTCACGATCCCTGGATGTCTGTGCTGGAGCAGCATTTCTCATCCCCATCCTCTGGCTCCAAATGTTAAATGTTGTTTTTCTCAGCAGCTCCTGCGCCGCAGCTCCGCAGGATGAGTCAGTGCCCTTCGGAGCAGGGCTGGGAATCAATAGGGAATCAGATCCTGCACTCAGACATGGATATCTCCACAGGCAGGGGATGGTGCTGCTGGCTGATTGATTGGTGGGGAATGCACGGCCAAAACAGCCCAGCCAGGCACGATCCCTCTGGAATTCTGCAGGATCCAATTTCCCATTGGATCTTGTCCATGCGGAGGATGAGGGGTGGGAAATTGAGTGCCCAGGTTATGATGGATCAAAAATTCATCTCCTGCAAGACTTTTAGAGATGGAAAATCTGGGAAACCAGCAGCAGATGCTGCACCTGAAGCCTGATTTGGGTGGATGGAAGGGGAATATTCCCTTTCCCTCGGCTCTGGGAGGCTCATCCAGTGTGGGAGAGACATGGACACACCAGATCCATGCTTGGAAGTGTCCAGGGCCAGGTTGGAGCCCCCTGGGACAGTGGGAGGTGTCTCTGACCTCCCAGAGCTGGGGGTTGAGCAAATTTGGGGTAAATCACTTCATTCCCTGAAGCTGTAATTAAAGAAAGATTAACCCCCAATATGCAAATGGCAGAGAGTGGGACTGGATGGGATTTAAGTCCCTTCCCACCCAAACCATTCTACAATTTTGTGATTCCATGATCCCCTCCCCTCATCAGGCACCCAGCAATGATCTCCTGCCTGTCAGAAATGTTCTTCCTCCCCTCTCCAAATGTTTCATGAGCATCCTCCAAATGTTCCTCGCAGTTTATCCAAGGGCCCTCGGGAATTTCTGGGAACAAGGAGTTCAACGAGCTCCCGAAATCCACATTATTGGTGGGGAATGAGCTGCCAGATGGGCTCATCTGGCTCTGCTCCCTGGGCTGGGGAAGTTTTATTGTTCCTGCAGACAGAGGACGCCTCGGGCAGCGCTGGAACCCACATCCCAGCCAGCTGGGGGGACTGGAGTCAGGGAAAAATTATCAATAAAATAAATTTTCCTTTTCGGCACGGGAGGCTCTGGAGTTCCCAGTGCCAGGTGTCGGCTCCCTGTGCCCCGCCAGGGAACGGCTCTGCACTGGGAAGGAAAATGGGAGCCGTGAAACACAACTGGGAATGTCTGAGGGTAAAGGGACAGTGGAATCCCTCAGCTGACCTTATGGCAGGGAATCAGAAATACAGGGATTCCTGGCTGTGGGGTCAGGAATACAGGGAACCCTGGGTGTATGATTGGGAATACAGGGATTCCTGGCTGTAGAGTCAGGATTACAGAGATTCCCAGCTGTCGGGTAAGGATTTCAGGGATTCCCAGCTGTAGGATCAGGAATAGAGGAATTCCTGGCTGTATGATTGGGAATACAGGTCTGTAGGGTCAGGAACACATGGATTCCTGGCTGTAGGAGCAGGAATACAGGGATCCCTGAGTGTATGACTGGGAATACAGGGATTCCCAGCTGTAGGATCAGGAATTCAGGGAATCCTGGCTGTAGGATCAGAAATGCTGGGATTCTCGACTGTAGGATCAGGAATGCAAAGATTCCTGGCTGGAAATCCTTTTGTTTGTGTCAAATCCCTGCACAGAACCAAAGAAAAAATACCCTCTAATATTTCATTTTCGGTCCATTGTCTGTTATCTAGAACCATGGCTATTATTTGCAATTAATATTAATAATTAATTGTATTGTTGCTGTTGATGTAGATGTAATCAGTATTGATTATGAGTAATTAAATACTGTCCAATTATAATATTTATAATATGAATATGTTATGCATTATGCATTATGTATTATGTATTATATATTATGTGTTATATGTTTTATGTTATATGTTATATATGTATATTATATATTATATATTATATATTATATATTATATATTATATTCCCTGTATTATCATATTCCTCAAAAAATATTTGACAAAGGCAGAAGGTTTTATCTCTGTGCTAGAGAGGAGACTTTATTGTATTATATTTATATTAAAATATTATATATTTATATTTATATTTATGCTTCTATTTATATTTAATTCATATTCATATCTATATATTCATGTTGATATTCATATATACACACTTTATACATACATGTGTACATTTTTTTCATGCATATTTCTATTTATTCCTGTCTTTCTGTATTATTTAATACTCTCCCATTCTTTCTCTCAGGGGAAGTTTTTGGCATGACAGTGACCAAGACTGGACTCTCCATCCCCAGGCTCATCCATTAATCCACCAGGAGTTGGTTCTGGGACATTCCAGGGTGAAATTGGTGTAAAAACACCAGATTTACGGGACAGAAGGGCCCTGAGATTCACTGGGTAATGGGGAAGTTGAGCCACATGGCACCAGATGGGCATCAATCCCAAATTTTTTATCTGGATTGGGTATCTGGGTTTAATTTTGGGATTTTGGGGAAGTTAAGTTTTGGTAGATGGGAGATGGAGGGGGACCAAGGTTTAACCCCTTCCCCACCAGAGAGGCCTTCAAAGCTTCCAGTTCATTCAGAGTTTCTCCCAAAAATGAGGAAAATACTTTGGAATTGAGATCAGGAGCGACAGGAAGGGAAGGATGGAAGATCCCCTACGGAGCTGTGACAACCCTGGTTGTCCCTTTTTGGAGACAAACCCAACCGTGCAAAGAACAACCCCAAAAAAATAAAAATTAATTCTCCTTTCCTCATTCTGGAGTGATGGAAACCACAGCCAGAAAAATCCAATAATGAATTCTGCTTTATCCCGGAGTTTCCTGGGGGGAATGTTGTGATCCATGTCCGTGTGCACCCACCTGACAGGAAACTCAACGCTCCAGGTCCTGCACCTCAGACTGCCTGGCATTGATTTAGATATTCTACAGGGCAGAGCCTTTCCCTGGGGGAAAAAAAAATTAAAAATAAAAAAATCCATGGATTAAAGAGCACTTTTAAAAAATGGCTCCGGGTTTGTAGTAATGGAAATGTGAATTATTCAGCCCCGAGAGGGAGAGGAAAGCCCAGGATTTCTCTTGCTTTTTTGGCTTAAAATGGGTCAGAAAACTGGCTGTGATTTTATTTTTTAATTCCTGCCAGTGCCAGCTCGTGCAGCTTTTTCATGGGAGCAGGATCTGGGCTGAGTTGCTTCCCCGGGCCTTGTCTTAGGAGCAGGAATTCCTGGGGAATGTCAATTTTTATACCCAGAACACGAGCAGCAGTTTGGGCTGGGAGGGCAGGGCCGGTTCCTCATGGGGACCCAGAGCAGAGTCCATCTTTTTCCTGGAATGTGAAATTCCTGCCTTCAGGGATCAGGGCAACTAAACCCAGGTAAATCCAGAGCCACAGCACTGGAGTCCCTGGAGCTCTACAGGACCTGGAGGAGGAGGATTTGGTCCAGAAGATTTATTTTTTGCTCAGATAAAACCGGGTTTTGCTGGGCTCAGCTCGCTGTAAACCTTGGATTCTTCCATCACAGAAATTCCATTTTATTTGGGGAAAAAAATATCTGAGAATGCAAATCCTTCTTTTCAGCTCCTGCTGAGAGTAACTCACTGACTTGCAGATCCTCACTCTGTTAGAAATTAACTTTATTTCAGTGATTTAGCCCCAGACTGTTCTTTCCCCAGCTGGAACGGAAACCCAGAACGAGACAGGGATTTCTGCAGGAGCCCAAGGAAGTCTGGAGCCCAAATCCTGCAGCCACCCAATGGAATTCAGGCCCTTAAACTTCCTTTACACCTCTGAAAATCCCAGTCTCTGACTTTTAAAAAGGTGCTGGCAGTTCCTTGAGCTTCCTGAACATATTTTCGAGCGGGTTTTGTGATGGTGCTGAGGAGCTGCCACAGCCCCTCTCCTCCAGCAGCTTTCCCAGAGAGGTGGGAAGAGAAAATTGCAATTACGGAGGAGGAGAAGCAGAGGATTTTGCTCTTCTGCCACCAGAAGTTTCTCCCCAAATTCCCTGTCCTGCTCTCAGAGACCTGGGGAGTGTTTTAATGATCCAGGGGAAGGAGGATTCCCTCCTGGGGTGGTTGGATGGGAACCTTCAGGACCCTTTGGAGCAGCTGGGATGGTCGGGTGCTGTTGGTTCTGGGAGCTGTTTGTAGGGAGAGCCTGGAGACCTGCGGCTCCAGAGGGGGAAAATCCAGACATGGGGACACAAAATGTCTCCTCGTGCCACTAAATCATGGATTGGGTTTGGGTTAGGAGGACCTGAAATCCCACCCAGGGCCACCCCTGCCCTGACAGGGACACCTCCCACTGTCCCAGGTGCTCCAGCCTGGCCTTGGGCACTGCCAGGGATCCAGGGGCAGCCACAGCAAATCTGGGAATTCCATCCCAGCTTCTCACTCAATATCCCTTCTCAAAATCCCACCCAAACCTGCACATGGAATCCTGGAATGGTTTGGGCTGGAAGGGACCCCAACATCCCCCCAGTCCCACCATGGATCCCACACTTTCCACTGTCCCAGGTGCTCCAGGCTGGCCTTGGGCACTCCCAGGGATCCAGGAGCAGCCACTGCTCCTCTGGGAATTCCAGCCCAGCCCCCCTCCCAGTATTTCTCCCCAAATCCCATCTAAACCTGCCCACAGAATCCTGGATGGGTTTGGGTTTGAGGGACCCCAAAGCCCATCCAATCCCACCATGACTTCCACAATTTCCACTGGTGGCTCCAGCCTGGCCTTGGGCACTGCCAGGGATTCCAGCTGCTCTGGGAATTCCATCCCAGCCCCTCACAGGGAGGAATTCCCTCCTAAAATCCAATGCAAACTTCCCCTTCTTTCAGTTTAAACCCATTTGTCCCACCTGCCCTTCCATGGACAGGAACACCTGGAGAATTCCACCAAAGTAACCGGATCTCTCACTCAACTTTGGGAGCAGTCACTGGGAAAGGGTAAAAGCATCCAGTTTTGGAAAAGAGGAGAAATTTGGACTTTTCTTGGGTCTTCTGAAAGCCAAGATATTCAGAAAGAATGTCCCCTGGGTCTTTAAAACACTCCCCAGGTCTCTGAGAGCAGGACAAGGAATTTGGGGAGAAACTTCTGGCAGCAGAAGAGCAAAATCCTCTGCTTCTCCTCCTCCATAATTGTGATTTTCTCTTCCCACCTCTCTGGGAAGGCTGCTGGAGGAGAGGGGCTGTGGCAGCTCCTCAGCACCATCATGTAAAATTCACTTTAAAAGATGTTCAGGAAGTTCAAAGAACGTGGCAACTCAAAGCCTGGAACCCCCAACGTGTGACACTGCGAGGTGTCAGAGCTCACAAATTCCCTTCCGCTGCCGTGTGTGAAAATTCCCGAGCCAGGGATGGAAAGGGTGTGATTCCCAAACCAGGGATGGAACAGGTTTGATTCCCAAACCGGGGATGGGGGCCTGATATTTCTGGGTCTGAGAGATTTTATCCTGCTGGCAGCTGCTCACCTTTTCTCAAGGAAAAATTCCTCCAGAAAGCTCCTTCTCAAAACAATCTTGGCAAACAACTCTCCTTTCTCAGAACAATCTTTCTCCAGGGGGTGTTTTGCTGTTTCTCTGGTTTAACCAATGGCATTAGAGAGGTGTCGTTCCTATTCCCCAACCATGGTCAGTCTGGATGGGAACACCTTATAAAAGGTGGTGAGAATGAGACAATAAAGCCTTTTTTCTGTGCTCTTTGCCTTCTGAAATATTTGGAGTCTTTCTTCCATGTCCTACAGCGACAGAGAATTCCTTAGAAAACTGTCCCAATCCTTGTGTTTGACATCCCAGATCAGCATCAGCCAAGCTGGAGAGGGAATTCAGTGAGGAACTGGAATGGAGAGGATGTTGGAGCACCCTGGGTGCAAAACCTCTGGCAATCCCTTTCCAAGCAAATTCCTCTGGGATATCTCAAGAAAGCTTTTGGAGCAAAATCTTGGAGCAATTTGGGAAGTCAGAATTTCCCAGATTTGCTGTGGCTGCCCCTGGATCCCTGGCAGTGCCCAAGGCCAGGCTGGAGCACCTGGGACAGTGGGAGGTGTCCCTCCCATGGTGGCACTGGATGGGATTTAAGGTCCCTTCCCACCCAAACCATTCCAGGATTCTGTGATTTTTATCTCTGTGGATGCAGATCCACAGATGGAGCTGGAATCACCTCCAGACAATTCCAGACTCAGCTCAGGGGTTTGGTCACAGAGTTTTGAGCTCTGGTGACCACACAAAAGACAGAGCCCCTGTTAATGGGACAAGGGGACGTTGTCTGTGCACCCCTAAAAGGGAAGGGTGACAATCTGGGAGCCCTGGGATTGAGCTGGGAATTTCCTGACATTGGGAAACGGCCTCAGGTTGTGCCAGGAGAGGCTGAAGTTGGATTTTGGGATAATTTCTTCCCAGAAAGGGCAGTGGTGGGGTCCCCATTCCTGGGGGGATTTAACAGTGGATGTGGCACTTGGGGACGTGGTCAGTGGTGGTCTTGGTGATGCCAGGGAATGGTTGGGCTCGATGACCTTGGAGGGCTTTTCCAACCCAACCAATTCCATGATTCCCTGATTTCTGTTGTGATTTTTCACAGTATTTCATTTAACTGAAGAAGGGAAAACAACTCCATTCCTGTCTGAGTGACTGAGGAGGCCCAGGGGGTGTGGAAATGCTCCATGAGGATTCCAGGTCTCCTCTCAGAATCCCTGTCCTCTGTGCAGGGCTCACCTGTGCTTCTGGAAACCACTTTGAGTTTAATTTTTTCACCTTCCTGCGAAATTCTTTCCTTTGGAAACAGCTGGAGCGGCCCTCTCCTTTTCCACTCTTCCACCAGAGTAAAAAAAGCGCTTTCCACGAACTCTCCCCTTTTTTATTTCCCTTCAAGGTTCCATAGTTTTCACGCCAGTGAAGCCATGCATTTCCAATCCCCATCCCGAGCTCCGGAGCTGATTTCCGTGGCAGATCCACGGTGCCTGCCCCGATCTCAGCCGCGGTTTATTTTTATTCCTCCGTTTCAGGGGCTGTTTGTCACGCTGCCTGCGCGGGGGGAACGCGCCTCGCCGTGCTCTGGGGAGCTGTAACTCATCTCCTGTTTAATCCACTGTCTGTCACAGGCTCGGGTTGGAGATGGAACGCTCGGCCCTCCCTGACATCCTTCACAATCCTTTTTTTTTTTTTTTCTCCGGGTGGGTTTTTATTTATTCTCTCTCTCTCTCTCCGTCCTTCGTTACCAAACAAAAGGAAGTTGAGTTTCCAGTCGGTGTCATTTGAGGAGAAGCTCTCCCTGTGGAGTTGTTCTGGGATTCTGGGATATTAAAATGTCCAAGTGAGCAGATTGTGCTGTCGCTCCTGCTCAGCTTTGAGGGAAGCTGTAGAATTCCAGGACTTGGGATGGAATCGCAGGTTTGGGGTGGAAGGGACTGTGGAGACCATCTCCTTCGACCCCTGCCAGGGACACCCAGCAACAGGAATCAGGGAATCATGGAGTTGGTTGGGCTGGAAAAGCCCTCTAAGGTCATCGAGCCCAACCATTCCCTGGCATCACCAAGGCCACCACTGACCACGTCCCCAAGTGCCACATCCACTGTTAAATTCCCCCAGGAATGAGGACCCCACCACTGCCCTTTCTGGGAAGAAATTATCCCAAAATCCAACTTCAGCCTCTCCTGGCACAACCTGAGGCCGTTTCCAAATGTCAGGAAATTCCCAGTTTATTTATTCTCTCTCTCCATCCCCAGCTCAATCCCAGGGCTCCCAGATTGTCACCCTTCCCATTTAGGGGTGCACAGACAACGTCCCCTGTCCCATTAACAGGGGCTCTGTATTTTGTGTGGTCACCAGAGCTTAAAATCTGGGACCAACCAGGCCCAAACCCTGCTCCAACCCAGCTCCAGCCCCAGTTCTAGCTCTACTCCAGTCCCAGCTCCAAACCAGCTCCAACCTCAACTCCAATCCCAACTCCAATCCCAGCTCCAGCCCAGCTCCAACCCCATCACCAACCTCAGCTCCAACCCAACCCAGCTCCAAATCTGGCTCCAACCCAGCTCCAACCCAGCTCCAATCCAGCTCCAATCCCAGCTCTGCTCCAACCCAGCTCCAGCCTCAGCTCCAACCCAGATCCAACCCCATCTCCAGCTCCAACCCCAGCTCCAACCCAGCTTCAACCCAGCTCAAATCCCAGCTCCAGCTCTACACCAACTCCAGCTCCAAATCTGGCTCCAGCCCCAGATCCAACCCAGCTCCAATCCAGATCCAACCCAGCTCCAACCCCAGCTCTAATCCCAGCTCCAAATCTGGCTCTAACCCTGCTCTAACCCAGCTACAACCCTATCTTCAGCTCCAACCTCATCACCAACCCCAGCTCCAACCTCAGCTCCAATCCCAGCTCCAACTGCAGCTCTGCTCCAACCCAGCTCGAACCCAGCTCCAGCCCCAGTTCCAATCCCAACTCCAATCCCAGATCCAACCCAGCTCTGCTCCAACCCAGCTCCAAACCAGCTCAAACCCTATCTCCAGCTGCAACCCCATTACCAATTCCAGCTCCAACCCCAACTCCAACCCAGCTCCAATCCCATCACCAACCCCAACTCCAATCCCAGCTCCCCCCAGGTCCCCAGGCTGTTCCTGCTCCTCCTGAGGAGGAGGTGACACTGCCGGGTGTCCACGTGTCTCTCCTGAGCTGGCAGGGCCCCAGGAGGAGCAGGGACACCGTCACTCTCCTGTCACACGTGGCACTGGCAGCTCGGCACCTTCACCTCCGCGCGTCTGTCACCCAGAAATGGGGATTTGGGATTCGGGAATCGCTCTTGTCCCGGAGCTAAACACAGACACCAGGCAGCAGTGGGAGCACCAGGGCTCCAAAGGGAGCTGAGAACAGCCCTGGCCCTGGCTGTCACCCCCTCCCTCTGAGCTGTCACCACAGGCACCCCAGACGCTCCGACTCCGCTCCCACTCACAGGGACTGAAAACTCAGGACGGGCTCTGCCTAAAAATAAAAGCCAGGAATACTCCAGACCTTCCTGAAAACACAACGTGGGTGTCACTGGAATAAAAAGCCTCGGGAAGGTGTCAGCAGGATGGATCCCTGCAGCCCCAGCCACGGTGCAGGAGCTTTGCCACGGCTGAGCCCCTCCCGTGGGAGCTGGGGTTATTTTAGGGAACTTCCTTCTGGCTGCCGTGTCCCAAAATAGGACTTTTGTCTTCCTGGAGTAAAAACTGTCGTGTTTGCTCACAGGCTTGCAGTTCCCTGGAACAGTCTGGCTTGGGAACACCTTCCTAAGGACTGTTTGGGATGGTGAGGAAGGAAAATAATAATCCTGAGGGAAATTTGATATGATTAGGAGGGAAAATTCTCCTTCCTATGGGGTCCCAAAATAGGAATTTTTTCTTTCTGGAATAAAAATTGTCATGTTTGCTCACAGGCTTGCAGTTCCCTGGAACAGTCTGGCTTAGGAACACCTTCCTAAGAACTGTTTGGGATAGTGAGGAAGGAAAATAACAATCCTAAGGGAGGTTTGATAGGATTAGGAAGGAAAATTCTCCTTATGGTGTCCTGAAATAGGCCTTTTGTCTTTCTGGAGTAAAAATTGTTGTGTTTGCTCACAGGCTTGCAGTTTCCTGGAACAGTCTGGCTTGGGATGATGAGGAAGGAAAATAATAATCCTGAGGGAGGTTTGATAGGATTAGGAAGGAAAATTGTCCTTCCCATGGGCTGCTTGATGGGGTAAGGAAGGAAAACTGTTCCTCCTCAGGGATGCTTGATAGGGTAAGGGAGGAAAACTGTCTTTCCAAAGGGTCAATTAATAGGATAAGGAAGGAAAATGATCCTTCCAAGGGCTGATCAATAAGATGAGGACGGAAAATTGTCCTTCCCATGGGTGGCTTGATAGGATGAGGGAGGAGAACCCACGGTGAGGTGCCATCAGTGGGCTGGAGCAGGAGCACAGCTCTCCCTGGATGGACAAGGATGCCACAGGTGTAAAACACAGGGAAAACAAAGGTTATAGTCTCAAAGTGTTAAATCCAGATGGAATTCAATCCGACACAGCATCACTCAGGGCTGAGGGCAGCAGTTGGATCTGGGAATGACCCTGGTCGGGATGGATCCGTGGATGCTGCTGAGCCATGATAAACCCCTGGTGGAGCTGAGCCCTTAAAGCTGTCCTGGATCCTGTGTGGTCACTGCAGGAAAATAAATAAACACCCTGGGACGAAGGTGAAGTTGTTGCTTTCCCTGGAGATCCCTGTTCCAAACCACCCCATAAATTTGGAGGCTCCAAACACCACAAACCAACTTAGAGGTGAGACAGCTCATGAGGCACCGAGGGGAGAGCTCCCAGGGGAGATCTCACAGGAGCGAGGGCTGGGAAAGGCTCTGGGGGAGATAAAGGATGCTCCGGGAGCGTTCCCTGCTTGTGACAGAGCAGAGAAAAACCAGCTCTGAGAGCCCTTCCCCATCACTCCTGGCAGCCAGGGAGGTTGGGAGCTGTCAGAGGAGCATTTCTCTGGGATGAGATGCTGATCCATCTGGAGCAGGGCTGAGGGATGGTGTGAATCCCTCTGTGCGCTGGACCAGGCACAGGAAGGCTGAGGACATTTGTCAGTCTTGGATGAGCCTCTCCCCACACAGAACTCTGTCGCTTTAAGGGAGTTTATTGCTTCTCAGTGGAAAGGCAGAGGAGAAAAAGAGCAGATGAGAGGAGATTTGTGAGGCATCACAGACCCAGCTGCAAAAATCAGGGGGAGATGGAGAAAGTGAGCTCCAAAATTGGGGCTTGGAGCTGTTTGTGCTGCTCCTGGATTCAGAAATCATGCCACAGCCTCCCCAGGTTTCTGAAACGCCTCATGGCTGAGCTGACTCTTTATCATAATTAGTCAATATTATTTATTTACCCGGGTGCTGTCTGGGGAGCGAGTGTCACGTCAGCCCCAGGCAGCAGGGCTGCCCAGAGCCAGCCCCGAGCCAGGTGACAGACGGGCCCAGGCAGGGACGGCTTGGGATCCAAATCTCGCTTTGTTCTACACTCGGGGACTCGCTCAGGACGTCTGTTCTCTCCAGCACAGACCTGTGGTGGCTCCCAGGAAACCTCAGGGCCTCGGGGTGTCTCCAGAGCCAGAATCTGCCTCTGAACTCCACCTCTGACTTCTGCAGCTGGACTTGAGTCAGGCAAAATCTGGGCTTAAACCTAAAGTTTTTAATTTGTTTGTTTTCGTGACACAGAACTTGCAGGAGCTGTTTACTCGTAGACATAAAAATATTCTTGGGACAGGCATGCCCCCTTTGGCTTCTCCTCCAAGTCCTTTGAGTTTTTCAACCAAGACAAGCTGGGTTTGGAAATCGGGATCTGCTGGATCCAAACAAAGAAAAGATAAAGATACCATAAAGATAAGATAAAGATAAAGATGATATAAAGATGAGATAAAGAGGACATAAATATGAGAAAAAGATGAGATAAAGATGAAATAAAGATCATTTAAAGAAAAAAAAATAAAAATAAAGATGATAAAGATAAAGATAAATAAGATAAAGATAAGATAAAGATGGAACACCCTGTCCAGCTCTGTCCCCCCAACATAAGAAGGATGTGGAGCTGCTGGAGGCTTCATTTCCTTGGGATTGTGTTAAAATTCCCAACTCCAGAGCCTGGAGTGAACTGGAGGGAGCTCAGCCAAGGATTTGGTGTCCCCAATGCCCCAAAGATGTTTCCATGTGGAATTCATGGTTTGTGCCCCTCTGTGAGCCCCTGGCTCAGCGTGGGTGGTGAGTCCCTGCTGGGGAAGGGTTTGGGCTTTTTCGGGTTCCCTTTAACAAGGAATTATTTTTCAGGACAAATTTTGGCCGCTTGAATGCTTGAAATGGCCCAGGGAGAGCAGCAGGTAGAGCCAGGTGGGTCAGACCCCTTTTCGTGTTTAGAAGGGGATCAGAAATGTAGGGGTGAACTCCAGGCACTTCAAATCTTAAAATCTTGGAATGGTTTGGGTTGGAAAAGACCTTAAATCCCACCCAGGGCCACCCCTGCCATGGCAGGGACACCTCCCACTGTCCCAGGTGCTCCAGCCTGGCCTTGGGCACTGCCAGGGATCCAGGGGCAGCCACAGCAAATCTGGGAATTCCAGAAATTCCTCCAGAGGGAGGAACTTCTTCCCAAAATCCCATCCAACCCTGGTCTCATGCAGCGTGGAGCCAATTCCTTCCCCTTGGACTGAAAGTTCCCTGTTGGTCATGGCTCCAGTCCTGCAGCCTCTCCCAGCACAGAATCCTTGGCTTTGGGAATGAAAATGAACGTGCTCCATCAGCTGCTGAAGTGGGAGAACAATTCTGAGATGCAGAAATGTCCCACTCACTCCCTTCAAAATCTGAGACTGGAAAACCCCAAAGACACCTGTCCTGTGTGTCCATCTCTGGGACAGACTGGAAAACCCCAAAACACCTGTCCTGTGCCTCCACCCATGGTTTTCTGTCTCAGGGAAAACCAGTCCTTGTCATATCCCTCCAGCCTGGCTCTGGGCTGTGCTGTCACCTCCCCACAATCCATGACACCACAGAGATGCTGAAGAGGTAGAACACCACAGAGACACAGAAATGTCCCATTCGCTATGGGCACTGTGAGTGCCCCGTGAAAATCTGAGACTGGAAAACCCCAAAGTCACCTGTCCTGTGTATCCATCTCTGGTTGGGACTGGAAAACCCCAAAGACACCTGTCCTGTGCCTCCATCCATGGTTGTATGTCCCAGGGACAACCTGTCCTTGTCACAGCCCTCCAGCCTGGCTCTGGGCCGTGCTGTCACCTCCCCATAATCGGTGACACCACAGAGACACAGAAATGTCCCGCTCACTATGGGCACCATGAGTGCCTCATGAAAATCTGATACTGAAAAACCCCAAAGTCACCTGTCCTCTGTCCATCTCTGGTTGGGACTGGAAAACCCCAAAGATACCTGTCCTCTGTGTGTCTATCTCTGATTTTATGTCCCAGGGACAACCTGTCCTTGTCACATCTCTCCAGTCTGGCTCTGGGCCGTGCTGTCACCTTCCCACAATCCGTGACACCACAGAGATGCAGAAATATCCCATTCACTATGGGCACTGTGAGTGTCCCATAAAAATCTGAGACTGGAAAACCCCAAAGTCACCTGTCCTCTGTCCATCTCTGGTTGGGACTGGAAAACCCAAAACACCTGTCCTGTGTGGTGTCCTCTGACACCACAGAGACGCAGAAATGTCCTGTTCACTATGGGCACTGTGAGTGTCCCATCAAAATCTGAGACTGGAAAACCCCAAAGACACCTGTCCTGAGTGTCTATCTCTGGTTTTATGTCCCAGGGACAGCCTGTCCTTGTCACAGCCCTCCAGCCTGGCTCTGGGCCCTGCTGTCACCTCCCCACAATCGGTGACTCCACAGAGACGCTTTGACAAGACAGAATTGCAGTAATTGCTTCAAAAGCATCAATACAACAAACAGCATTTCACGTCCCAGCACAGCAGCCCCAAGCTCTGAATTCACATCAGACCCTTGAGGAGGAGCACTCAGCCCCTGGGAATGAGACATTCCACATGGTCCCAAATCCCTGCTGGCATCAGGAGCGCGAGCCCCGAGCTCCTGCCCTGCTCAGCAGACTCTCCCTGTCCTCGTGGATCTGAGGCATCTGAGCAAACATAAAACATTGATGTGCTCTCGCTCCTCTGGCTGCCTCGTGGACGGGTCCTTTGGAGTGAGAATTATCCCCTGCCACGCTCCCCAGGAGCTCCAAGTCGTGCAGAAGAGGTCGCGGGTCGTTCAGGAGAAACGCCTGCAGTGTTCCCAGACACTCCAGTAACACCCGTGCCCCCCTTGGGGGGATTTGGACCTTTTTAAAGCAGCACAGATCCCCTTCTCTGATGGTTCTGTGCTTCCCTCAGTAATTTCAGGACCTGCTCCAGCCTGGGGGAAGCTCCAGGTGGTTCACTGGGTGCTGATGTGGGGAGTAAATTCGTTATTCCTCTTAAGGCTGTGGCACGTCGTGGTCCTGAATCTGAGATCCTGACCCTGGGTTATCCCTGAGAGGTGAGGGAGGCACCAGCCTTGGCAGAATATTTGGTTAAAACTCCCTGTCCTGGGCCTTTCCTGAGGGGTTCAGAGCCAGTCTGGATCAGGCTGGAGCGCCCTGGGCTGGTGGGAGGTTCCCTGCCCATGGCAGGGGTGGAGTGGGATGGGATTTAAGGTCCCTTGAACCCAAAGTGTTCCCTGGATTTATAATCACAAGACCCAGGACTAAAGGTAAATTTGGCACCCAGCAGGGCTGGTTTTGCAGAGGTAGATCCTTTCCTTCCCCATCCTTCCCCACTTTTCACCCTCAGCATTTGTGAATTCTGTGAATTTGTGAATTTGGAACTCCTTCCCCACTTTTCACCCTCAGCATTATTCTTCCGCTCCTTTCCCTGCAGAGACTTTTCTCTGACGTGAGCTCTGTGTTCCTCCTGCAGGCTCCACTTCCATCTGCACCAACTTGGTTCCTAAATCAGCCCCGAAAGCCCAGAGAATTCTGCCAGCACCTCATCCCTCACAGATCCCGCATGTGCAGCCCCAGAGGGATCAGTCAAAGTAATCGACTTCTCCTCCCAAGGAAACATTTTTGGGGAATGGGACATCAGACCCCTCTGATGAACCCGACACAAACCTTCTGATTTCTTCCTCTTTTCCTGCCTCTCCCCCTGCGATGGTTCTGGCTTTTTCTCTGCCAGGGTTGGGATTAATACATGAGAGTCACAGTTCTTGTTTGGACTTTGATGTTTATTATTTCTTATCTATTTACAGACCCACAGTCCCTGAGTTAAAGAAATGAGGTAGAATGGAGCACTTATAACCCTTTCCAAGGTTATTTAAGCAATAATCACCCAATAACAAGATGACACCTATATTATTTATACTTTTGACCCAATAATGACCACCCAAGGCCTGCAACGAGGACCTTTTTCACCCAATCTGGTTACAGAAAACCACCCAAACCCATGAAGAAGAAGGACAAAGTAGGAAAAAAAAAAAAAAAAAAAAAAAAAAAAAAAAACCAACTAAAGTCTCCGTCTTGCCCAAGATACATAACTATATACAAAAATTTTAAAATTAAATTTAAGTTTCCAGAATTCCAACATCCCCTCTGCTCTCCACGGAAGGGGAAAAAAAAAAGGTGTCCTTTGGGTGACATTTGCTGTCTCCAGCACAGCCGTGACATTTCCTGTTGGAGCAGCACCTCCCTCCTCTCCCACCTCATTACATTTTCAGGGATGTCTCGGATCAGCCCGGAGCGAAGGAGCTGCCGTGGATCCCTGGCTGTGGGTATTTCCAGGGCCCTGCAGGAACACCCCCAGCCCCAGACAGGAGGGATAAAACGCGTTTATTCCGGGCTCTGCAGTGCCAGGGACCCGGCTGGAGGGGAGGAGAGGCAGATGGAGAGGGAGAGGGGATGAAACTCAGCCTCCCGTGGCTGGAAATGCTGAATTTGTGATTGTGGAATAATAAAACCTCCACCTGTCCCTTAAAATTGGGGTTGTGACACCCGGATTGAGGGTGTGCAGCTTGGGTTTCTTTTCCTCCTGTATTTCTTTCCAATTTCTGTTTGGCTTTCCAGGTTTTTGTGCAAAGTGAGGTGAAAAATGAGTTTTTCTGGACATGCTTTGGGAGTGGAGAGCTCAGCCAGGCACCCCCAGAATGTGAGGACAAACAAAGGGGGGGAATTTCAGAGCAGAACATCCAACCCAAGTAAATCCGTGGGGTGGAAATCCCAATTTCACCTTCTGATTCTGTGTCCTGACTGTGAAATGTGCACAGGGGAGAGCAGAAAAAGACCATCCTGAGTCCTGTGTATTTTGACATTATTGTGGAATCATGGAATGGGTTGGGGTGGAGAAGGATCTTAAAAATCACCCAGTTCCAGCCCAGACACCTTCCACTATCCCAGGTTGCTTCAAGCCCCATCCAACCTGACCTTGGACACTTCCAGGGATGGTTTATCCCCAAATTTCTTAACCAGCACTCCCTGTGCCTTCAAATTTGAACTCAAACCTGCATCTGGCCTGGTCCCCAAACCACCCCTGATTGGTGTCACAGTTAATGGCTTTTATTAACAATGCTAATGAGATCACTAAAAATGTTTATGGGACAAATTCATGGAGAGACAAAGCTGCTGGAGGACTCGGGGCTCTCCCGGCTGTAATTATCATTATTCCCTACCCAGACAGGGAGTTTGGATCTATTTCATTCTAATACTGAGCAATAGCTTTCCTTTTAATCTCCTCGTGTCTTCCCCAGGGTGTTTTGGAGGTGGTGGGGGAAGATCCAGGGTAATAAAGCGTGAAAAATGCCAGAGCAGGCCCGGGGAGCGCCTGTGCCACGTCAACATCGCTCTGCCTCAGACGTTTAACATGAGCAAAACATCCAAAAGCTTTCTTTGGGATAACAGGAGGCGGCTGCTCAGGGAGCTGAGACAACTCACTCCTGACTCTCATTCCAGCCCCACTGAATTCCCCGTTGAAATGTGGGGGTTTTTTAAGGGAAATTTCTTCATGAAAATCATTGTCCAGTCCTGTCTTCACAGGTTGTCCAGGGCAGTGGTGGAGTCCCCGTCCCTGGGGGGGGTTGAAAATGGACTCAGTGGCCTTAGAGGGTTTTTCCAACCCAAACAATTCCATGATTCTCTGACTCAGTGACTTTTCCTGAGGAAAAACCTGTCAGCTTGAAACATGGACTTTATTTATTTATTTGATTGATTGATTGATTGATTGAGAGAGGAAAATTTTGGAGTACCATTCTGCCTCCATCCCTCCATCCATCCATCCATCCATCCATCCATCCCTCCATCCATCCATCCCTCCATCCCTCCCTCCCTCCATCCCTCCATCCCTCCATCCATCCATCCCTCCATCCATCCATCCATCCATCCATCCATCCATCCATCCATCCATCCCTCCATCCATCCATCCCTCCATCCATCCATCCATTCATCCATCCATCCATCCATCCCTCCATCCATCCATCCATCCATCCATCCATCCATCCCTCCATCCATCCATCCCTCCATCCATCCATCCATTCATCCATCCATCCATCCATCCCTCCATCCCTCCATCCCTCCATCCCTCCATCCCTCCATCCATCCATCCCTCCATCCATCCATCCCTCCATCCATCCATCATCCATCCATCCCTCCATCCCTCCCTCCATCCATCCCTCCATCCATCCCTCCATCCCTCCATCCCTCCATCCATCCATCCATCCATCCCTCCATCCCTCCATCCATCCCTCCATCCATCCATCCATCCCTCCATCCCTCCATCCATCCATCCATCCATCCATCCATCCATCCCTCCATCCATCCAAGGAGAAACGAGGTCATGCTGGGATCCAGGGATAGATCCTGCCCCTGAAGGCACAACCTGGATGGATCCAACGGGATTAATGTGGATTTTTTTTTTTCCCTGTGACAACTGCAGTTTTCTTTGCCAGCTCGTGGAATAGAACAAAACAACTTTGCAAAAGGTGATTGGGACAGAAAAGCTGGGCTTGCTGAGGCCTGGCCCAGGGTTGGGAAGCTTCAAATCAAAGGAAAACGAGTTTTATCAATGCTTTGCTCCAGAGAAACCTTTTGCTGACCCTTTTCTTCCCCGTTCCCGCCTCTCCAGGTAAAAATAAAGATCAAAACAAAACCTATTCCAGGCAGAAAACACTTTTCCCCAGAAGGGCAGAGCTGAGGGAGTCTCCCAAAAACCCCTCTGAGGACTTCGTTGTTGTGGTTGGTTTTGTGCAGGAGATGAAATGCTCAGAAATTAAAGCAATGATGAGAAATCCTGGGATTTCTCCTGAGCAGGAATGGAATTGTGACCCGGTTGAATTATTGATCCTCCTGGAGTTTGGCACAGCCAGAAGCAACCCGGGGTGGAAATCTGGGGAGGGAATTCAGTATAACTTTCCTTTAATGGGAATTTATAGGTCATTTAAGGCTTAATGATCTCTATCCAGAGCTATTGGTTTGGGAATCCTTAGGAGGAAAAAAAAAACATGAAGGGAAACATCCCAAATTTCTGGCTGGAGAGGAATAAATACCCCAGGGATCTCTGGTTTGGAGGCAAACTGTGTGCTGGGAAATAGACTTTGGGGAAAAAAACGAAGGAAAAATTAGTTTTGGAGGATGTGGGTGCATCAGGAATTCTGCTCCATCAGGTCCTGAGGGGGGGAAAAGAAGAATAAAGGCCACTGAGGTTAAGGGGCGATGGAGGAGTGAGGATTTATGGCAATTTTGGGATATACAGCTGGAAAATACAATCAGGGATGCCCGGAGGGGAGGTGGGAGGTCTCTGTGCCTGGAGCTGGAGGCCAGGCAGGAACAACGATGGGAAATCATCCTGCCAAGGCCTCGGCTCCCAAAAAATGGCTTTTCCACCTCTGGTCTCGGGCGAGGACAGGAAGAGAAATGAGAGAGGAGAGAGGGGAATGCAGCAGGGAGATTGATTTCGGCTGAAAACGGAGGTGGAACAATTCCAAAGGCTGTGCCGGGAGAGGCCTGAGCTCAGCACCATCACATCAGACTCCTTCCAAAATAAAAGGGGAAAAAAATGGATTTTAGAGGAAAACAATCTGGATGTGGCAGAGGATCAACTGCAGGGGATCAATATGATTATGTGGGTTTGCACAGGAGCTGCTCCCCAAAATAACTTTGGGAATGGGAAGGAAACAGGGAGTGATGGGGTTTGTCAGGGGTTTTAGGGGAGAATTCAAGTCCCTGCTGTCAGTGCTTCATCGAGGTGCTTTATTGGGTGTTTTTAAGGGAGGAAAAATGGTATTTTTAAGGAAAATACTCAAAGATGAGAAATGGGATGAGGTGTGGAGCAACCTGGTCTAGTGGAAGGTGTTCTTTCCAACCCAAACCAATCCAGGATTCTGTGAAATTCCCAGCTAAAATCAAAAGTTTAGTTTCCCATTGCCTGGAATAACAGGATAAACAGGATTTTTGATGAAAAACAACCTGGATGTGGCAGAGCTTAAACTGCAAGGGATCGATGTGAGCACAAGAGCTGCTCTCCAAAATAACGTTGGGAATGGGAAGGAAACAGGGAGTGATGGGGGTTTGTCAGGGGTTTTAGGGGGAAATTCAAGTCCCTGCTGTCCGTGCTTCATTGAGGTGCTTTATTAGGGGTTTTTAAGGGGGGGAAATGGTATTTTTAAGGAAAATACTCAAGGATGAGAAATTGGATGGGGTGTAGAGCGACCTGGTCTAGTGGAAGGTGTCCCTTCCAACCCAAACCAATCCAGGATTATGAGAAATTCCAAGCTAAAATCAAAAGCTTCATTTCCCATTGCCTGGGATAACAGGATAAATGGGATTTTTGAGGAAAACAGCCTGGATGTGGCAGAGGTTAAACTGCAGGGATTGATGTGAGCACAGGGGTTTGCACAGGAGCTGCTCCCCAGAATAACTTTGGGAATGGGAAGGAAACAGGGAGTGATGGGGTTTGTCAGGGGTTTTAGGGGGAAATTCAAATCCCTGCTGTCAGTGGTTCATTGAGGTGCTTTATTGGGTGTTTTTAAGGGAGGAAAAAAAGGTATTTTTAAGGAAAATACTCAAGAATGAGAAATTGGATGGGGTGTGGAGCAACCTGGTCTAGTGGAAGGTGTCCCTTCCAACCCAAACCAATCCAGGATTATGAGAAATTCCCAGCTAAAATCAAAAGTTTATTTTCCCATTGCCTGGAATAACAGGATTGAATGGGCAAGACTAAATGGAATATTCCAATTCCAATTACTACACTTGGATATGTGAATTATATTTTTAATAATATTTTCCTTTTTGCTTTTACACCAGAACTCAAAAAGAGATAAAACTGTCTATCAAACAGATTTATTTTTTTTTAATTGAGCTCTCGATGGCTCCAGCCCCTGCTGCTCCTTCCTAAATGGGAATGGGAAGCTTAAAAAGCCTCTTTCCAAACCCCTTGCCTGACATATTATGAATATCTTAATTAAAGGAGATTAGGGAATCATCTCCAGGGGGTCACTGGAGTCAAAGTTTGTAACTGCAACTTTCAGATGGGCCCTTTCAAGCCGTTAATTGGACGTCGTTTAATTACAGCCCGGGCTTTTCCAGGAATTAATGCTTGGAGAGATTTAATATCCGTATTCCTGATGCCACAGTCAGGGTGTGGAGGACTGGGAAAGCTGTGGAAGGATTTTCCTTGAGGAGAAAGGTTCAGCATTGTGTTATTTTGTATAATAAATATAAAATTACATACAAAATACAAATTATACAAAATCAAAAATATTTATATATTTATATATTATATAAATATATAAATTATTATATCATTTATATTATACATTATTATATATATTATATATTATATATATAATTATATTTATTATAATTATAAAATTAAATCTATAAATTATTTTTATATAATTATTATTTATTATATTATTATGTATTGTATATATATAATTATATATAATATAATTATATATAATTATTATATTATTTATGCTATATATAAATAATATAATATTGTATTATTGTATTATTTTTTATTTATTTAAAATATTGATTTTTTTTTTGCTTTGGGCACTGCCTGGATGACCAAAAGCCACTCCGTTTTTGGATTTATCATTTTTCCCAAGCAATAAACCCCATTCCCAGAGCTGGGTGTTGATCAGGAGTGGCAGAGGAATTAATTCCAGAGCCAGGGAATATCCAGGGATTTATTCAGAGGGGTGTTTGTTGTTCCTGCCCTGATGAAACACGGCTCCACTTCCCTTCCTGCTGCTCCAGCTCCTCCACTTGCTAAAATTAGTGGAAAACATTCCAGTGAACAATAGCACCGAGGGATTGGCTTTCCTCCCCCCAGGAGCCAGCTTCTGTAAAGAAATATTGTTTCTTAATTAATCATTTATCCACTTCATTAGGCGTTGTCAGCAGCGGAATGAGAAATGGGGCTGCTGAGGATGAGGACTGGTTGTGTTTTCCGGGGAGCTGGAGATCATCCCAGGAGCACTGAGAGCAGGAGTTTGGGGTGAGCAGGGCATGGAATGGGGTCAGGGGCTGGTTCTGGGGTTGGATTTGGGCTGTGGAGGTGACGCTGTTTTACACCACGACACAGAGTCTTGTTGCAAGAGGATATGAAAAGAACCACACTCACCCGTCAGGATGTGAGATGAAAAGGAAAGGGGCAGTTTATTTAGGAATCTCAACTTAAACAGTTTTTGGGATTTGGTCAAGGGCTGGGGGATGAGAGGAACACCCCTCTGACCCCAGTGGTCAACTCAGCAGCCCATCAATTTGTGCTTCCCCCTGGAAAGGAATGTGTTGTTTACAAAACATCAGTCTTTGTCACAAGTGTGAGAAAGCTCCAGTAGAAATGAAAAACATCAAAAAGCTGAAAAATCAGGGTGACAGACTCCGACTTCAGAAGGCTGAAAATGACTCCTTTATTTCTGGGCTGTCTCTCCCTTTTCTACTATTTCACACAGACCAATTGGATTGGTGACACAAAGACAAACCTCTTCACTCCCATTGGGCAGAGCAGAGGGACAGCAAGGAGAAGTCCCTCCTGGGGAAAGGAATGAAGAACAAAGTTCCAGTTCCAAAAACATTTCTTCTGTTTACAGAAAATTCCCTGGGAAAGGAATTTCAGAAAACCAAAACACCTCAGGCACAAACCAGGGCTACAGGGGAGGTCCTGGGGAGAGCCCAGGAAGGGCCATGAGGATCCTCCAGGATCTGGAGCCTCTCCAGAGCCAGGCTGGGAGAGCTGGGGCTGGGAGAGCAGGGAATGACTTCAGGAAATTCGGATTCAGAGGAGTTTTTGGGGGAACAGGGATGTCCCTCCCCTGCTCCTATCCCACACGTTGTGCCCCAGATCACATGGGAAAAAAATGGAACAAATGTAGAGGAAACCATGAACGGCTGGAGCCCCTCTGGAGCCAGACTGAAAGAGCTGGGAATGTCCAGCCTGGAGAAGAGAAAGGCTCCAGGGAGAGCTCAGAGCCCCTGGCAGGGCTAAAGGGGCTCCAGGAGAGCTGCAGAGGGACTGGGGACAAGGGATGGAGGGACAGGACACAGGGAATGGCTTCCCACTGGGAAAGGGGAGATTTAAATGGGATTTTGGGAGGGAATTCCAATTGATATAGTGGGGAGGGGCTGGGATGGAATTACCCGAGGAGCTGTGGCTGCCCCTGTGATGCCTTGGGGAGGCTGAGCTGGAACAGAGACTGGACAGAGCTGCAGAATAAAGTAGAGATTTATTGAAAGGCCTTTAGGATCCACCTTGGGCAGGACAGGACCACAGCCAAGGCTGCACCCAGGGTCCACTACGAATAATCATAAATAAATTGCTGACCAGTCACCAGATCTTACAATTTTATAAGTTTTGGTCCATTTGCACATTGGGGTTGAATTGTCCAATCCCAGCTCCAGGCTGTGAGGTCCCATCCTTCTTGTCCCTCCCTCCAGCCCCCCTTGTTTGTGCTTTTGGGCTGAGAGTTGTCCTTGGTGTGCAGCAGGAAAAGGGTTTGTTTTGTGTCCCTGCTGTGTGCAGAGCTGAGTGACACTGACTGTGAGCTCAGAGCTGCCCCCCTGGGCACCACAGAACATGAAATACATGGAAGATAAAACTGAAGGTCTCACCTGGATCCCTGGAAGTGCCCAAGGCCAGGCTGGAGCCACCAGGGATAGTGGGAGGTGTCCCAGCCCATGGCAGGGGTGGCCCTGGCTGGTTTTTGAGGATTCCCTCTCTCAGTCTCCCTTGGATGGGCAGAGCAGCTGCTCCTTCCACCCCTCCCTCCTCCTGCCACAATCCACCCTTGATTCCCTCATGTCACTGTAGGACACAAAAGAAAAACAAGAGACTCCAAATATTTCAGGAGGCAAAGAGCACAGAAAAAAGGCTTTATTGTCTAATTCTCACCACCTTTTATCAGGTGTTCCCATCCAGACTGACCATGGTTGGGGAATAGGAACGACACCTCTCTAATGCCATTGGTTAAACCAGAGAAACAGCAAAACACCACCTGGAGAAAGATTGTTCTGAGAAGGGAGAGTTGTTTGTCAGGATTGTTTTGAGAAGGAGCTTTCTGGAGAAATTTTTCCTTGGGAAAAGGTTAGCAGCTGCCAGCAGGATAAAATGTCCCAGACCCAGAAATATCAGGCCCACACCCTTATTCCCAATGCCAGATCCATCTGGATCCAAGTTCTGACGGGCTGTGGGTGGGAAACTCCTCAGGAAGAGTCCCAGGTGGGAATGGTGGCAATTCCAGCCCTTTCCTGAGATCCTGGTCAGGAATTATGGGGTTGGCTCTGACACAGTCACTGACAGCTCCCCCCCTTTCTGTGGTCACCTTGTCTCAGATAAAGGAATAAAAATCCCTTCTCCTGCTTAATCCCCCCCTTTTGGATTTTCCTGCCCCTCTGTCAGCCCCTCCTGTGGCGCAGGCACAAAACCCACCTGACCAAACAGAAATGCAAAGAGAGGATGACCCAAAAGACAAGGAAAAAAAAAAAAAACAAAAAACAGGGAGAAATGGAAGAAAATGAACCTCTAATGCCCAGAGCTCATTCAGAGCTTTTATATTTCTTTAATGACCGTCTGATTTTGATTTTATTCATGGAAATAAAAAGGCCGAGGTACAAATGGAGCATGGGATGCCTCTGTGTGCACCTATTAGCAGCAATTCCTCCTTGCTCCACGGATCCCAGCCCCACGCCCAACGGCAGGAGCCGAGCACGCCGCATTGATTAGAACCAATTAGGAACCCTTTTTTTAACTAAACACAAAATTCTCATTCACCGCGGGTTTCGATTGTCTCTAAAGTCCTTGTTTAAAACTCAAAACGAAGAAACTTTGACCTGGGAGGATCCGGGACATGTTTTTAAAGAATTAAAAACAGGAAATACAGGAGGATGATTTTGAGGCAAATGGAATAATCAAGGGATTTGTCATCAGGTGCCCATCAGTGTTTGTTTGCTCCTTTCCATGTGATTTCCAGACTCGTGGAGGGTGTCCCTGGATCCCTGGAAATGTCCAAGGCCAGGCTGGACAGGGCTTGGAGCACCCTGGGACAGGGGGAGATGTTTGGGTTGGAAACACCAACCATAATTGGGTTGGAAGGGTCCTTAAAGCCCATCCAGGGGTAATGCCACAATATTTATTCCATAATTACACAATTATGGAATAATTCCACAATATTTATTCCAGGGAATTCTCTGGGAATTCCATCCCAGCCCCTCACCACCCTCACAGAAGACAAATCATGTTTGTACCAACTCTAGGTTTAAAAAAGCTCCATTTTTGGTTTATAACATCAATTCCCACTGGTCATTTCTCCACATGAGAATCAGGAGTGGCTTGCTCTGCTTTTGGAGAGGGAAGAGAAGATGCTGGAGCCTCTGAAATAAAATTTAATTCAGCTTTCTGCTTCTCTAGGGCAGCCAAGAGTTTGTTTAGCCTGTCCTGGTATCTGAAAAATCATTATTAGGCCAATAATTTCTGATTAAGGTGTTGTAGGAAAAAGGTGTCAATTAGAACTGAGCAGGTCTCGGGTATTTCAGTCCATTACCTGGAAATGAGTTATTGGGAACAAGCAGTTCAATTGATAAAAGGAAAAAAAAAATCAATAGGTGAGATTGTTGGGATTAATTCAGAGTTCATCATGGATTTCCCCTCGCTGGGATTTCCAAACTTCTGCAGGCCTAAATTTAAGTTTCTCAGAGCCAAATTCGCGGCTGAAGTCGAGTGAAACTTCAGCAAAGCTTTATTTCGCCCAGAGTTTGTTCATCACTTCAGAATTGCAGCCGTTGGGGAGAAATGAGGAGAGCTATAAAAACACGCCGGACCCTCTTGAGTGGAAACTGCCAGAAATTTTCTGGATGCAGCACATTAATGAAGGGAATGGTAATTGGGTTTAATCTTTGTGTTATGGCGCGTGGCAAGGATCAGGATGTTGCTGTCAGGCTGCTGCCCCCGCTCAAGGAGACTCCTTTAATCAGCGAGATTTCATCCAAACACGGAGGGAAAAGGGAATTTTTTGCTGGCACAGGTTAAAAAAACTGGAGTCTCTGACATCCCAGCCGTGCTGGGAGCTGACTGGGCAGGATTACTGGGAATGACAGGGATTGGAGGGTCAGGCTGGATATCAGCAGGAATTTCCCCATGGAAGGGGCTGGAAGGGGCTGTCCAGGGAAGCTCAGGTTGGGTATCAGCAGGAATTTCCCCATGGAAAGAGTGGTCAGGGATTGGAATTGTCCAGGGGAGGCTTAGGTTGGACACCAGCAGGAATTTCTCCATGGAAAGGGTGGACAGGCCTTGAGAGGGGCTGCCCAGGGAGGCTCAGGTTGGACATGAGCTGAAATTTCCCCATGGAAAGGGTGGTCAGGGATTGGAACTGCCCAGGGAGGCTCAGGGTGGACACCAGCAGGAATTTCCCCCTGGAAAGGGTGGACAGGCCTTGAGAGGGGCTGCCCAGGGAGGCGCAGGTTGGACATGAGCTGAAATTTCCCCACGGAAAGGGTGGTCAGGGATTGGAATGAGCTGCCCAGGGAGGTTTGGACCCCCAACCCTGGAGGTGTCCAAGGAACTCCTGGAGGTGGCACTCAGAGCTCTGGGCTGGGGACAAGGAGGGGATCCAGCAGAGCTTGGACTAGATGATCCTGGGAGGCTTTTCCAACCTCAGATTTGGGATTCCATGTACCATAAATTTTAGGATTCAGGTACCCTGATCTCTTATTCCCACATGCCAACAGCAAAAAGAGCATGGTGGTCCTGGGTTGTTCTGATCTGATTTAGAAGGGACCAGAATGAAGAGTTCCAGCTGATATTTTGGGGTAAGTTAGGGCAGGACAGGGGAAGGAAGGCAGGAAGTCAATCTTGTGTGCCAGGGCTGTCAGAGAGCAGGAGCAATTACTTAATTGCAGCTAAATGGACAGAAATTCTTTTTAAATCTGAAATGGATGAAGGAAAGGAAACTTTTCAGGCTTAGTGAACCCATCCAGTCACTGCAACAACCTAAGGTCTCCCCTGCCCTTCCTGACTCCTCACCCAACATTCCCTAAATTCTGGCAGCCTTGAGGAGTCCTTGTCCAGTGTTCCTGTGTGTAGCCCTGGTTTTGTGCCTGAGGTATTTTAATTTTCTGAAATTCTTTTCCCAGGGAATTTTCTGTAAACAGGAGAAATGTTTTTGGAACTCGAACTTTGTTCTTCATTCCTTTCCCCAGGAGGGACTTCTCCTTGCTGTCCCTCTGCTCTGCCCAATGGGAGTGAAGAGGTTTGTCTTTGTGTCACCAATCCAATTGGTCTGTGTGAAATAGTAGAAAAGGGAGACACATCCCAGAAATAAAGGAGTCATTTTCAGCCTTCTGAATCTCAGAGTCTGTGTTGTGGTGGTATAAAACAGTGTCATCCGTGTGAGCAGAGCAGCTCCCTCAGGGTGTCTGGAGAAAAGTGCTGCTGACTCTTCTGCTGATGCCTGATCCAGGTGACATCCAAGTTTTTCATCTCCTTTTCCCCCTCTCCTGCTGAGCCAGCATTTCCCAGCTCTCCATCCATCCATCCCAGCTCCCAGCCATCATCTGCATCTCCCGGCCCATCAATTAATTTCTGTTTTAATCAAGGGATCGCATCTTTTCTCCTCAGGCCCATCCATCATCCCGGGGCTCCTGGTGGAGCTGCAGACGTCCATCCATCATCCCTGCTGCCTCATTCCTCAGGGAAAGGCTGCTGGGGTGGGCAGGGAGGTGCTGTGCCAGCACTGCCGGCTGCCAGGAGAGTCACAAAATCATGGAATGGGTTGGGTTGGAAGGGACCTTAAAGCCCATCCAGTGCTGTGGGAAATACTAAAAGGTAAGACTTTCAAAAAGCTGTGAAAGCAGCTGGAACAGAACCCCAAGAACAGAAAGAACCCCAGAACCCCAGGGACAGAAAGAGCAGAAGAATTTAGAATTAGCTGCGGCTGCAAAGCTCGAAAGTAGGAAAAGTTATAATAGTACAGCAAGCAAGGGCATGGAACAATAGTTTGAGTTTTAGGATAGACCTTCAGGCTGCAGAAAAATATGCTCAGCAAGATGGTAGAAGGTTTTAAGCTTAATAATGGAGTATTGTGTGTCATTAATACATCAAAAAAACAAAAAGCATTGTTTGAAGTAGAGGTACCTGTGCTTTTAGTGATGGCTGGAACAATTGTCTGTAAGCTTTAGCAATATGCTATTGGGTGGAAAACCTTTAAAATTACCTGGAACAAAGACATCTTTGGCTGCTGCTGGCAAGACATGAGCTGTTGCCATCTCTCAAATGTCTCAAACCCCGTTATGAGGCTGATGTGGCAATAAAGGCTCAAGGAACATCTCACAGTGGTCCTGTCCTGTTTGGGCAAAACCTCCAACACACCGTCCCAAGGGTGCTCTGATGCTGTTTTACACCACAAGGACACAGACTCTGAGATTCAGGAGGCTGAAAATGACTCCTTTATTTCTGGGCTGTGTCTCCCTTTTCTACTATTTCACACAGACCAATTGGATTGGTGACACAAAGACAAACCTCTTCACTCCCATTGGGCAGAGCAGAGGGACAGCAAGGAGAAGTCCCTCCTGGGGAAAGGAATGAAGAACAAAGTTCCAGTTCCAAAAACATTTCTCCTGTTTACAGAAAATTCCCTGGGAAAGGAATTTCAGAAAACCAAAACACCTCAGGTACAAACCAGGGCTACAGAGCTCCAAACCCCATCCAGCCTGGCCTTGGAACAGCCCACTGATCCCAAACAGGATCATCCATCAGGTCTCCAATGGTGCATCTCTAATTAATTAAGCACAGTGGAGCTAATTAATTGGGAGGCAGTGGCCAGAGTTAATGACGTCACGTCTGCCCCTTGTTGGCTCCATGCTGATGGGGGAAGGACCACAAAGTGCTGCCATGGGGTTCACAGGCATAAAAAGTTATATAAAGCCATATAAAATGATAGAAATAAATCCTCGATGCTTTTCTAGGGTCAAGGAGAGAGAGAATGATGGGTGGGATTGCATGGTGGGGTTGTGAGGTGGAATCGTGTGGTGGAATTTTGAGGTGGAATTTTGTGGGCAAATCATGTGGGGGGATTGTGAGATGGAGTGGTGAGGTGGGATTTTGAGGTGGAATTCTGTGGAGGAATTATGTGGTGAAATTCTGTGGTGCAGTTGTGAAGTGGAATTGCATGGGGGAACTGTGTGGGGGAATTCTGAGGTGTAATTGTGTGGTGCAGCTGGGAGGTGATATTGTTTGATTGAATTCTGAGGTGGAAATGTGTGATGGAATTCTGAGGTCGAATTGTGTGGGGGAATTCTGAGGTGGAATTTTGAGATGGAATTGTTCAGTGGAATTGTGCGGGGGAATTGTGAAGTGCAACTTCAAGGCGGAATTCTGAGGTGGATTTCTGTGGGGGAATTTTGAGGTGGAATTGTGTGATGTAACTCTGTGATGGGATTTTGTGGTGGGATTGTGTGGTGGAATTATCTGGTGCCCTGTGCCTTTGACAAATGTGCCTCTGACAGTCCAGGGGAGATTGATAAGGTTAGGAAACAATTGATAAGGTTAGGAAACAAATCAATCAAATCGGTGCCGTCCCAGCTCAGACCTCCAGAGTGAGACCTTTTTCCCCTCTGGAACATCACAGAGTTCATGGGTGTGGCTGTCCCACCCCTGGGACACCCCTGGGACACCCTGGGACACCCTGGGACAGTGGCAGGTGTCCCTGCCCATGGTGGCACTGGATGGGGTTTACAGTCCCTTCCAGCCCAAACCACTCCCTGATTCCCTCCAGACCTTCACCTGCTGTTTCCTCTCCCAGTCCCAACCATTTCTACACACCCAGGACAAAAAAATTATCTCTAAATTAACTCATTCCTGGCACTTTCCATCTGTTCTGCAGCCGTCGTGGTGCTCTGGAAGGGGGTGGGAGCCCCTCGGTGTAGGATAGGAATTCCCTCGGGATGGGAATTCCTGTTCCTGGAAAACCAGCAGTGACACTTCCCTGGGCTCATCCCATCAGCTTTTCCACTTTTTTGGGGGAAAAGGCAGAACTGATCTTTATTCACCACCTGCAGCCCACTGGGAAGGAGAAAACTGAGGGTAATATCTGGATATATCTTATTTTAAATATATTTAATCTAAAATGATTATTTAAAATTATAAATCCTGCAAGGAAAAACGTTAAATATGGATGAGTTTTTCCAGTTAAAACATTCCTGCTCCAAAGCATCAGATGGGAGGGAATCACTCTTTGCATGGGACAGAAAAACTCCCAGATTTGAGAAAACTGCACAAAAATCCATCTTTGCACCCAGGGTGATTAAGCACCGATCAGTTCTGCTGATAAGAAAGAGTTCAGGTGATAAAAGCTCCGGAAGAGGAATTTTAGAACACCGAGGATCATCCATTGAGCCACAGTTTTATTTCAGGGATAGAATGTGTCACATTTTTCATCAGGGAAGAGAAAATGTGGGAATGGATCCAAAATAATCACCCAGATTGGTGTCACCCCTTTTGCACCGGGTCAAAAACATCTGAAAAAAATGCCATAATTTTAATTTGAATGGCAGATTGGTGTCACCCCTTTTGCACCAGGTCAAAAACATTTTTAAAATGCCATAATTTTAATTTAAACAGCTCAAATTTGCTCTTTAGTCCCAGGTCAAATATCCGTTAATCAATGCTGCACAAGCCACTTCAGCATTCCTCTTGGAAAGGGAACGTGGGCTCTGGATTAGGCATAAAAAATAAAAAATTTGGTGTTTTTTATTGTGTCTCTGCAGCAAAAGCTGAAGTTATTGGGAGCAGCTCCAAAAAGCTGGATTTCTCCCTTGACTGGGCTATATTCAATGTCAAGACTCAAGCGGAGCTTAGATAATTTTAAAATATTGTAAGAATAAAACGTGCAAGAGGCTTTCTCTCCGAGCTGTCACTTTGCCAGTCTCGGCTGGAGAGCGAGGCAATGATTTTCCCAGATTTTCTGCCTTTAGACTGGAACAAAAGACGTCACATGGAGGCTGAAGAAGGAATTTTATTTTTTTTTTCTGTCTTCTTTTCGTGCCCTTGAAGGTGAAAAATAAAGAATTGGGTCTGAGAGAGGAGGGGAAAGCTGGATGTATAAAAGCACCTGAGATGTCCTTTCCCAAATCCCTCATCCACCCTTTTCCCTGCAAAAAGTTGGGATTTTTAGATCGTGCTGATGTGTTCAGGATGATTTCCAGCCCTTCTCTTCGGGCAGTTTCCTTGGAAAAATGAGCCCTTTTTATTTTCCAGCCTGTTGTGAGCCTCAAAAGCTTCTCCCAACCCTCCTCCCGTGGCTGCAGGAAGCCCAGGAAATATTTTTTGTTCTAGGAATGGGTTTTTAACTGGAAACTGAACCCTATTTCCAAAGGGAAAAGGTGTCCTGGGGTGGAAGGAAGTGCAGCAGGAAAAGTGAGGTTCTCCCTTGAGGAAACAGGGAAGACACAAGGTTTTTTCCCCTGGTTGTTATTCCAATGCTCCATCTCCCATAAGAATTCCCATTAGAAATTAATTCACTTTTTCCTACTGTGCCGGTGTTCAGTTTTCCCCATCTTTCCCAGATTCCTGGCTGTCTGCTTCCAGTTTAATCCAGATCTGCTTCCAGTTTAATCCAGGCCTTCTTCCCATTGAATTTCATCTTCTCTCCATTGAATCCATGTTGTCTTCCACTGAATCCAGGTCATCTTCCAGTTGAATCCAGGTCTTCTTGCTACTCAATCCAGGTCATTTCCCATTGAATCCAGGTTGTCTTCCCACTGAACCCGGGTCTTCTTCCCATTAAATTTGGCCTTCTTCTCACTGAATCCAGGTCTTCTTCCCACCAAATCCAAGTCTGCTTCCAATCAAATCCAGGTCTTCTTCCAGCTGAATCCAGGTCTTCTTCCCACCAAATCCAAGTCTGCTTCCAATCAAATCCAGGTCTTCTTCCAGCTGAATCCAGGTCTTCTTCCCACCAAATCCAAGTCTGCTTCCAATCAAATCCAGGTCTTCTTCCAGCTGAATCCAGGTCTTCTTCCCACCAAATCCAAGTATGCTTCTAATCGAATCCAGGTCTTCTTCCAGGTGAATCCAGGTCTTCTTCCAGTTTCATCCAGGTCTTCTTCCCATTGAATCCAGTCTTCTTCCCATTGAATTTGGTTTTCTTCCCATTTAATCCAAGTCTTCTTCCCATTGAATCCAGGTCTTCTTCCATGCCGATTCCCATCCCTGGAAGTGCCCAAGGCCGGGTTTGGACGGGGCTCTGGGCCGTGGTCTAGTGGAAGGTGTCCTTACCCTTGTTGAACTGGCCTCAGGGTCCCTCCCAACCCAACCCATCCCATTCCATTCCACTATTCCAGGACATTCCATCTGGGACCTACGAGCACCTTCCAGAGGGAAACATCGTCAGTGAATTCCCCGTTAATTTCCATCCTCCCCCTCCAATCAACCCTCTGCAAACACCAGCCCTTGGAAGAATCTCCTCCGACGGCACGAGCCAGGTTGGCAGGAGCAGGGAAGGGGAATTAAGGCACTTTCCTTTCCCCTATGCAAATCTCCCTGCTAATTATATTTTATTAATATCGGGACGCCGACGCTCCCGCTCTTGTTTTCCCTCATCGTCGTGCCCGTGGTTAAAATCAAATTGCAAATGAACCAGCTCAATATTTGCCTGAATCACTTAAGCCTCTGACTTTCAAGCAACTCCTCCAGTTATACCAGAATTGGGAGTGTTCCTTTTCCTCTTTTTTTTTTTTTTTCCCTCCCCATTTTTGAGGTATTTTGCCATGATTATTCCACGGGTGACACTGACATTTTGTTATGATAAATGGGCCGGGTCATTATCATCAGGAAGTGGTTGGGTCGTCTTATATTTATAATAAGGTGCTTTTCATGGTAGAATGGGGGAAAAGTGGGTAAAAAACCACTCTTTTTTTGTTTTAAACAGCCTGATCTCACAGCTTTTCCGCTGAGATTGAAGAGAACAATGTTATATTTTTGCCTTTTCATTCTGGAGAGAGGCTTTGAAAGGGCCTAATCAAAGACTAATTGGAGCCTTCAGCTTGGAGTTCTCTGCAGAGGAGGAAGTCTTTGAAGCTGAAGGGTTGATGATCTCCCAAACCAGCTCCTCCAGACACCAGCACCCCACAGTACCTGCTCTGGCTGTTATTTTTATGGGGAATTCTGTCAGGACCACATCCACCAGGCCGTGCAATAACCAAAATCTTGATTTTTTTATTATTATTATTTTGTTTTGTTTGGGGGGTTTTGGGGCTTTGTTTGTTTGTTTGTTTGTTTGCTTTGGGTTTTTTGGGGGTTTTTTGTGTATAAACTGTTGGCTTTGCCTCAGTTGTGTCGAGCCTTGATCGTGCCTCTGACATTGTTTATTTTTGGGGGTTGTTTTGTTCTTCAGGTGCAGCAGCAGAACGAAAAAATCCCCGGGAAAAGCGTCCTAAATGTGTGTCAGGCTGAATTTGGGAGCTTTTGCACCAGATCTGTTGTGATGGAAATGCCAAATTCCATCAGCTTCGTTTACTTCAGGTGGCTCCTGCAAATCCTCCCGCTGCCTTGTCCATCTGCTCATGCTGATGTTTTTCATTCCCTGTTTGGGGTTTTTTTTGCTTTTCCCTAAATGGAGAAATGAGGATACTCTTCACCACCACAGACAACTTGGAAAATATAAAATATTCCCCTGTGAGCTTATCAAAGAAATTGATGGGTTGGATGAGTTGGGGTTTGGGTTTGTTGTTTTGTTGGGTTTGGTTTTTTTCACAGAAGAAACAAAATAATTGAGAAGAGAAAATACTTGTTGGTTGACAGAAAATGTTTAAATCCATAATTATCACTGGGAGTAATTTTTTTGGCAGCCTGATGAGGGTGTGGAGTTGACGGGGTCAGGACTCAGCAGGTCATTGATAAGGAGCAGAATTCCTGATGCCTCAGGCACAGGATCCATCCTTCCCTCTTCCCATTCCTGACCTTCTCTGGCTGGTCACTGGCTGGATTCTCCACCCTCAAAAACACCAAATTTCTGCCGTTTTGGGAGTGCTGAGAGCCAAGGGAAGGTCTGGGTTGGAAGGGACCTCCAGGCTCACCCGTGGGGCACCTCCCACCTCCCATCAGGTCACTCCGAGCCCCAAATCCCTCACCCAAACCTTGTGGCTGGGCTGATCCCAGAGGAAGCCACAAAAATAATTAATTCCATATGGAATTACCACGGTAATTAGCATTTTGATGGCTAAATGGTCACAACATCCACGTCTCTGGTGTAGGAACTCTGAGGAACATCTCCCCTGGCACACACCAGACACCTCCTCACTTCCTTTACTCCCACACCTGGGCTGGAAAAGGTCAAAATTTACATAGTTTTTCCCAAATTTAGAATTTCCTTGTATTTAATGGACAGGTGAGCACTAAGAGAGGAGGCACCTGCAGAGGCAGACAGGGAGCTCCACAGGGGAGATTCCCCAGGAGCATTAACTCCACTTGGCCAGGCCCTGTCAGGTGCCAAGGTGACATTTGGGGACCTCAAACCCCTCTTTAGGGTGTGGTGGAGCCCTGAAGGTGACAATCAATTCCTCCACTCCTCCAGTCAGTTCACTATTGTGGGGTGACCCCTGTAATTCCAAGAGAAAATTCCATTCCCCAGCAGCCAAAGAGGTTTTGGCTATTTATTTATTTATTTTTCTAATTATCAATTTAAAAATTATTTTTATTATCAGTTATTTTTTTTTTATTATCCATTAATTATTTTTTTATTATCCACCAAAAAATTTGCAGCAAGGTGGGGGCTCCTCCCTTTGTTTTTGTTGGTTTTTTTCTGCCAAATTCCACCAGATGTGACGCGGTTTGGGTGGAAAACCTGGATTTTCACTATTCCAGCTGATCAAGTCCTTCATCTCCCTCAAAGCCTTGGGGGGGGGAAAGCAGAGATAAAAATAAAAACCTGAGGAGAACAAAGGTCACCGTGAGAAACAGGAATTGGGATGAAAAGCCCCGGGAGGAAACAACTGGGAAGAGCTCCCGGGTGCTGGAGAGGAGGAGGAGAGGAGAGGAGGAGGTTTGTGACTGCAGCCTCCTCCCAGCTGACCTGAAACAAAAATCAGTGCTGGGCTGGGATTTTTTGCTGCTTTTAGATCAAAAGATGGGAATTTGCTGCTGTCTCTGACACAGAACTGCAAAGGGGATGAGGTGGAAACATCTGGAAAAGGGATAAAACACAGGAAAAGGGGTAGAGGAGTGTGAGGTTATTGATTCTATTTGATTGTGCCCTGATTTATTTTCCATTGTAGTGGGAGATGGCAGATGGTTTTGGCTTTTCATTTCCTTTTTTTATGGGATTTAGGTGATAATGGAAAGTTTTGGGAGGGTGGGAGGAGCCAGAATCACCAGCCCAAACCAGATTTGGGACGTTTTTTGGGATCTGGTGTTGGAGAGGAAGGTGGGGATGGAGAAACTCGGCCAGAATGGGACAAATCAGCCTCATCCCCATTTGTTCATGGCAGGAGGATTTTAGGGCCTAAATCACAAGGTTTTGCATTCCTGAACTTAATTAATTAATTAATTAATTAATAATTTGTTGGTACCACCTATATCCCTTCCCAACATACCCAAGAACTGGGAAGATACAGGTGACAACATGGGCTTGTTTAGGAAATCAGGGGGATCTTTGTTTTCTGCTCCAAATGGACCAAAGAGAGAACCTGAAATGTCCAAGCCCTGATCCCGAGGTGGAAACCTCTCCCTGGACCCTCCAGGAGGTGTCTGAGGTGGAAATTGTGGGAAACACTAAAAGTAAAATGGCTTTTTAGGAGCTGAAAAAGCAGAGAACTCAGAACATGCTGCAACTGGAGAAGTTTGAAGTTAGAAAAGACACAGTAGTAGAGCAAACAATGACATGGGAAACAAAGGCTGAGTTTTTGGGTTTGGCTTGAATAAATCTTAACACTGCAGAAAATATATGCCTGACAAGAGAGCAGAAGGTCTTAAGCTTAATAAGGATATTGTGTATTGTTAATAGAAAAACACACAAATGAACATTGTTCAAAGCAGGTGTGTGTGAGTGCCTGATATTTCTGTGTCTGAGAGATTTTATCCTGCTGGCAGCTGTTAACCTTTTCTCAAGGAAAAATTCCTCCAGAAAGCTTCTTCTCAAAACACTCTTGGCAAACAACTCTCCTTTCCCAGAACAATCTTTCTCCAGGTGGTGTTTTGCTGTTTCTCTGGTTTAACCAATGGCATTAGAGAGGTGTCGTTCCTATTCCTCAACCATGGTCAGTCTGATGGGAACACCTTATAAAAGGTGGTGAGAATTAGACAATAAAGCCTTTTTTCTGTGCTCTTTGCCTTCTGAAATATTTGGAGTCTCTCATCTTTCTTTCGTGTCCTACAGCGACACACATGAGCTATAATGGATTGGCTAAAACAACTGCCTGTAAGCTTTAGAGGTTTCCTATTGGCTGACATGTTTTTAAGATGAGCTGTAACAAAGACATTTGGTGGTGCTGCTGTCAGGCCCTGAGCTGGTGTCCCTTTTTCCCAGTTGTCTCTGCCCCTGTGATGAGACTGATGAGAACAGCCCCCCCAGCAGCCCCGTCCTGTTCCTGCCGTCCCAACACAGAAGTGACCCCTGTTCTGGGCCAACAGGGAGCTGAGCCTGAGCCCCCAAAGCCCCTTGGTGTCCCCTCTGTCCCTCTGGTCCAGCTGAGGCTCTGCTGGCACCAAACAGGGAGCCCTTGGTGGCCTCAGCCTTCCCGTGGGGCACATCCCAGATCCTACAGGGGAAACAGCTCCCACTGCCAAGGTGGGATGGGATTTAGGGAAGGAATTCTGTCCTCCAGCTCCTCCCCACCCTCCCAGACAGGAATTCCTTTCAAAATCCCATTTAAATCTCCCCTTTCCCAGTGGGAAGCCATTCCCTGTGTCCTGTCCCTCCATCCCCAGTCCCTCTCCAGCTCTCCTGGAGCCCCTTTAGGTCCTGCCAGGGGCTCTGAGCTCTCCCTGGATCCTTTCCCTGCTCCAGGCTGGACAATCCCAGCTCTCAGTAGATTATTCTGGATTCTCCCAGCTCTGGGAATTGCCAGTGGAGAGAGAACTTGTGTTTGCAGGAGCCTGGAGGGACAGGACACAGGGAATGGCTGACCACTGGGAAAGGGGAGATTTAAATGGGATTTTGGGAAGGAATTCCTGGCTGGGAGGGTGGGGAGGGGCTGGGATGGAATTCCCAGATTTGCTGTGGCTGCCCCTGGATCCCTGGCAGTGCCCAAGGCCAGGCTGGGATAATGTGGGACAGTGGGAGGTGTCCCTGCCATGGCAGGGGTGACACTGGGTGGGATTTAAGATCCATTCCCACCATTCCTGCCATCCCAGTTCCTCTGGAGCTCTGTCCCTCTGATGGCACCACAGGGATCGGGGCCCACGGCTCCTCATTATCCAAGGAAAAGGGAAGAAATCCACCCAGGAAGCAGCAAAACAATGACAAGACACGTTATTCAAACTCTGCCTCCCTGAGCAGGATCGTGACCCGGGAGAGGAATTATTTATTTCAAAATCCCCATTTTTCTATAAATGAAGGCTTTCAAAAAGAAAACCTCGCCAGCAGATCTGCATTTAAAGGCCTAATCCTGGTGCACTGCAGCTCCTTGTCCCATGAAGTTGTGACAGAAAAAGGGGGAAGATAATGGCAGCTTTGTCATGGATATCTGAGGAGACTTTTGGGAAGCCAAGACTTTCATGTGAGTCGTGTTAAAGGATTTTCTGCAAAACTCTCAGTCTGAGGGAGAAGAAAAACCAGGCCTGCAGCCCTTAGGAGCTCTCATTTTGAGTTTGTAAAACCTTTAAAAAGTTTTACCTTTATTTTATCTCAGGGATTTTATTGTCCCCTCCCTCTGGATGCAATCGCCGTTGGAAAATCCTGGTCGGGGAGATGGCAAAGCTGGTGATTTATAAACCCCCCAGAGAGGAGGAGCCCAGCACCTTTTCTGCATGGAAATCCTGGATTTGACCCCAGCCATGGGAAAAAATTGAGGGAAAACCCGGGATTTGGCACCACTGGCTGGAGGCACAGGAGGTGTCAGGGCTGAATGAGCACCGCGCTTTCTCCATAATTTCCTGGTGACAGCCCTGGCTCTGGTGGCACCTCCAGCCCTCCTGCTCTCCAGCGTTCCCTGCTCCAGCTGGGGAGCTCCAAACCTCCAGATGTGAGCAGTAAATCCCGGGATTCTCTCCTGGGAGCCAGGGCAGGTGCAGGAGAGGCTTTGCCAAGCTCCGTCCTGGAGCTGGGAGCAAACTTGTGTCTCCTGCAGCAGGAGCTGCAGCTCTGAACTTCCTGATGAGGCTGAGCCCTGATTAGGCTGCAGATAGGCCCTGATTAAAGTGCTCTTGGCTATTTTGGAGCTCCAGATAAATATTCATGAGTGGAGGAGAGGAGAGTAAACAGAAAACAAAGCAGAGCTCTCCTGGAGATCCAGGGGAGGATCCAGGCCTGGGCTGGTTGAGGTCACGGAATCAGGGATGGGTTGGGTTGGGTTGGAAAAGACCTTAAAGCTCATCCCTGTCCCCGTGAGCAGGAAGGAACATTCCCCACTGTCCCAGGTGCTCCAGCCTGGCCTTGGGCACTGCCAGGGATCCAGGGGCAGCCACAGCAAATCTGGGAATTCCAGCCCAGCCCCTCCCCACCCTCCCAGCCAGGAATTCCTTCCCAAAATCCCATTTAAATCTCCCCTTTCCCAGTGGGAAGCCATTCCCTGTGTCCTCTCCCTCCATCCCTTGTCCCCAGTCCCTTTCCAGCTCTCCTGGAGCCCCTTTGGGCCCTGCAAGGGGCTCTGAGCTCTCCCTGGAGCTTCTCCTCTTCAGGCTGGACAATCCCAGCTCTCAGTAGATTATTCTGGATTTTCCAGGCCCTGGCAGTTGTCAGTGGAGAGAGAAATTGTGTTTGCAAGAGCCTGGAGGGAGAGGACACAGGGAATGGCTTCCCACTGGGAAAGGAGAGATTTAAATGGGATTTTGAGAAGGAATTCCTGGCTGGGAGGGTGGGGAGGGGCTGGGATGGAATTCCCAGATTTGCTGTGGCTGCCCCTGGATCCCTGGCAGTGCCCAGGGCCAGGCTGGAGCACCTGGGACAATGGGAGGTGTCCCTGCCATGGCAGGGGTGGGATGGGATGAATTTAAGGTCCCTCCCCACCCCAAACCATTCCCAGATTCCATTCCCCGCTTTCCCAGAGCACACAAACCTCTCCCCAAGGTGTTTTCACTCCTCCTGCTCCGCTCAGGCCTTTCCCCGTTACTTCAACCAAGTTTTTTTATGTCTTTTAATTTCCTTTTACGATTCGCCGCCGACTCCCGAGCGCTTCCCGAGGCGAGGCAATGAGACAGAGCTCCCAAAAAAACACCCCACACATCCATCACTGCCTCGTTTCCCTCCCCTCCATCCCCAGACACTCCTCAGCCACTTGGACAAACCCAGCTCGCAATTAGACGCCGCCTTTGTGCTCCTGATGAAGGGAGATTAATTACAGCAGGGCTTTTCAAGCCTAGAAATGGTTGTTCGGTTTGTTTTTGTGGGTTTTTTGCCAATTTTCTCCTTCCTTTAAACCCGGAGACTCTTGATTTCAGGCACCTGGTGTGGAGTGAGGGTTTTGTGCCCTGGCGGAGAACAACAAACTGGGATTTATGTAGAGGAGCCGTGTGGAAAAGCTGATTTTTTTTTTTTTTTTTTCCCAAAATGCAAGTTATGGAATAAAACAACGGGAGAATTTTTTTTTTTATTATTATTTTTTTTTTTTTTTGGGGGGGTGGGGGGGGAGATTTTATAACCTCCCCTCCCAAGAGGGTGATTAAAAAAAAATTAAGTGAATTTTTTTTTTTTTTCTACCACACCTGGGAGAAAGAGGAAAGCACAGGATAACTCCTTGGGATAAATTGGTTTCATGAGGACAAGAGGGTGACCCTGTTTTACACCACAAGGACACAGACTCTGAGATTCAGAAGGCTGAAAATGACTCCTTTATTTCTGGGCTGTGTCTCCCTTTTCTACTATTTCACACAGACCAATTGGATTGGTGACACAAAGACAAACCTCTTCACTCCCATTGGGCAGAGCAGAGGGACAGCAAGGAGAAGTCCCTCCTGGGGAAAGGAATGAAGAACAAAGTTCCAGTTCCAAAAACATTTCTCCTGTTTACAGAGAATTCCCTGGGAAAGGAATTTCAGAAAACCAAAACACCTCAGGCGTGAACCAAAACTAGATAAAACCACCCAAATCTGTGAAGAAGAAGGTGAAGAAGAGGAACTCAGACAACGCCCTGAATCCTCCACCTTGGCCCACACACATCACTGTGTACCAAAACCCCAAAGCTGAGTTTTCACCCTGTGAGATCACACAATTCTATTCAAACCACACCCCACAGCCCCAGGGCTGTCACACAATCTCTGGAGTCTGTTCCGAGGCCTCAGGTCCAATGTGGTCCCTGCCCGAGGGTCAGCACCCCCAGCTCAGGAAACCCGAGATTTTCATCCTCCAGGGTTCCAGCACCTCCCAGCCCAAACCATCCCAGGATTCCCTGAAACCTCCCCCAGGGATGGCCAGGCCTGAATCCTCCTCAGCGAAGCGACCTTGGGCTCATTGCTGTAAAAATACAAATATATAAATATTTTCAGTATCTGAAATCCAGGAGATTGAGCATCAAACCCACTCTTTTTTCAGTAAGATTTGAAATATATATATTTTTTTTTTTATTTTTTTTTAATGGAGCCTGTTCTTGTTTTGAGAAACAAAAAAGGAGAAAAAAAGGAAAAAAAAGGAGACCAGGAGCAGTTCTGGGAATGTGCCCTCGGTGTGAGGCCCTTTGCTGCTCTCTTATCCAAGGAAAAGGCATTACTTTACATAAATTATATTTTAAAATTTAATTAAACACCTCAGAAATGCTGGAGGTGGCACTGAGGGCACGGCAGGGACACGGGGAGGGAGCGAGTCCAGGGCTGACAACTCTGACTTTTCCTGCTGCTCCAGAGCCGGGAATGTGTCCCTGTATCCCTCACCCTGCTCAGCCTCGGCACCGAGAATTCCAGCAGAATTCCAGCAGAATTCCATGGGGAAACAGTGCGGGCCAAGGGGATTTCACACGGCTCTGGCTCAGATCTCTTCGTGTCGGGGTTTGAAAGCAAAAGGAGTGAGAGACTCCAAGCCAGAAATACAATTTAATAAGAAGAAAGGTAAAAAGGTAAAAATAAAATAAAATCAATGCAATAACACAAAGGAGCACTGACAGAGTCAGAACACACCCTGAGCAGGGTGGGGGGAGCAGTCCAGGTGAGGGGCTCTTCCTGAAGCAGTGATCCCACAGAAAGGTCTGGGAGCTCTGCTCCTCTGGGAATCCAGTGGCTCAGGGCTGCTTGTCCTGTCCCAAATCCCAGATTCTCTCCAGGTGGGAATGCTTGGCTCCTCCCCCTGGGCATTGGGAGCATCTCCCAATGGGATGAGGAGTCGTGCAGTGGCTCCTTGATGGCCCATTAAACAGAGAGAGCTCCTGGAGGGAGTTCCCTGTGAGTCCTGGGCAAGGCATTGATGGGCCATGAGCAGAAGAGCCCAAAGGAGGGGCCTGGGAAAACACTGCCCCACCTGGTTCCAACAGCTCATGGGGATGGGGATGGAATAAATACTTTGTGCACATCCTACACTAAACCCAGGACACCTCGGAATTTATTTTTTCCCTTGGAATTCTGTCCCTTCATCCCCACGGAGGGAAAACTGTGGCGCCCGGTGGTCAAATCATCCACCTCAAATAATTATTTTATTTTTTTCCCCAATTATCCTTTTAATTTATTCCAGAGGGACTCGGGGTTGCGTTGTACAGAGAGAAAATATCCCTCGAGGGCTCTTTTCTTGCCTCGGAGGTAGAAAATTCCGGATAAATTCCTGCAGGATTTATTTCCCTTCCACCGAGGTGTTCCCGGGGGTCTCATCCCGGGCTGTCCCTCCCGCTGCCCTGGTCTGCCCCTGCCACCTGCTGGGGGAAAAAATAAAAATTAAAACTGGATAAAGTGAATTTATCCAAGGAGGGAAGGGGCTGGAGATGCTGAGGTGGAGTTTGGGTGGTTTTAGGAGGAGGGTTTAGGTTTTAGGAGGAGGTTTGAGGTTTTAGGGGGAGATTTTAGGAGGAGGTTTTAGGCTTTTAGGTTTTTAGGGTTTAGGTTTTAGGAGGAGGTTTTAGATTTTTAGGAAGAGGTTTTACGATTTAAGAGGAAGTTTTAGGTTTTAGGAGATTTTAGGATTTAGGAGGAGGTTTTATGTTTTAGGAGGAGGTTTTAGGCTTTTAGGTTTTTAGGTTGTAGGAGAAGGTTTAATGTTTTAGGAGGAGGTTTTAGGTTTTTAGGCTTTAGGACCTACCAGAAGTGTCCAAAACCATCTCACCCCTCCCTGCATCCCCTGCTGGGTCCTGAGGATCAAATTCACTCAGGATTCAGATTAAAATTCAGCTTTATTTTTGCTGAGGACAAGAGGAGGCTGCCCAGGGCAGGTGTGGGTGCTCCTGGAGCTGCCCCAGGCCGGGCTGGAGGAGTTTGGGGACCTGGGACAGTGGGAGGGTCCCTGCCATGGCAGGGGTGACACTGAGGACCCAAAACACTCCGGGATTCCACAATCCCAAATCCATTGGGAAGAAGAAGAAGGAGATCCCAAGGAACGTGTGGGATGGAGGGAAGAGGCTTTAGGGGAGTGATGCTGGAGGAAACACCTCGGGAGACCCTCAGGCACCAAAACAACCACCAGGATCCGGGGGAAGGTTCTGGAAACCTCAGGAGGAGCCGGAATTCCCGAAGAGTGACCCCACAGAACCTTCTGGGGAACCAGACTCTTCCCGGGGGGGGAAGGACAGCAGTCTGTGCAAAAAACAGGATTCATTTCTGTGAAAAAAAAAAAAAAAAAAAAAAAAAAAAAAAAAAAAAAAAAAAAAAAAAAAAAAAAAAAAAAAAGCCTTTTTGCCCTTTTGCCCTTTTCCCCCCTTTTTCCACCCCTTTTTCCCTCCCTTTTCCCCCCTTTTCCTCCCTTTTACCCCTCCTTTTTTTCTCTCTTTCCCTCCCTTTCCCCCTTCCCCCCCTTTTCCCCCTTTTTTTCCCACTTTTTTCCTCCCTTTCTCCCCCTTCTTTCACCCTCTTTCCCCCCCCCCCTTTTTCCCCCTTCCCCCCTTTTTCTCCCTTTTTTCCCCCTTGTTTCCCCTTTAAATGTACAAAGATCAAGCCCGGGATGAGTTTCCCAGAGGGATTGGGGTCTCCTTGTCCTGGGTGATGCTCAGACCCCACCAGGACCCTGCTCCGGGCAGGGATTGGGGACAAACTGAGCTGGTTTGGGATTTCCGACCCTCCCGTCCCTCCCCCCCCAATTCCTGCAGCCCCAAAATCCCAAATCCTCATTCTGGAGGTGGAAATCCAGCCCCATTCCCGCCCCCGCCGTTCCCGTTTTTCCTCCAGGAGCTGCAAAGGCCGGTCTCTGCAGCCCTCTAGTGCCCGCAAAAAACATGGGAAAAACGAGTTTTGGGGAGTTTGGATGAGAACGAAGGGCAAGGAGAGCTCGGGATTGCTCCAAATCCACTCCCCGTCCTGGGCTGCAGAGGGGAGGGATGGAGGGGATTTGGGGAAGGAATTCCTGGCTGGGAGGGTGGGGAGGGGCTGGGATGGAATTCCCAGATTTGCTGTGGCTGCCCCTGGATCCCTGGCAGTGCCCAAGGCCAGGCTGGAGCACCTGGGACAGTGGGAGGTGTCCCTGCCATGGCAGGGGTGGGATGGGATTTAAAGTCCCTCCCGACTCAAACCATTCCAGGACTCTGGGATTCCATGGACTGTGTGGATCCATCTGCTCCCTCTGCTGTGACTTTTTGTGATCCTGTGGGATTCTCCATCCCTGTCCCTGCTGCACCCGGGGAAGAGCTCAGGGTTCTCCTGCAGCTCCTGTGAACTCCTTTCCTTTCCTTTCCTTTCCTTTCCTTTCCTTTCCTTTCCTTTCCTTTCCTTTCCTTTCCTTTCCTTTCCTTTCCTTTCCTTTCCTTTCCTTGCCTTGCCTTGCCTTGCCTTGCCTTGCCTTGCCTTGCCTTGCCTTGCCTTGCCTTCCCTTCCCTTCCCTTCCCTTCCCTTCCCATCCCATCCCATTTGTCACTGGGGTCTCTTGATGAATGTTTTATTTTCCCAGGAATTTGGGATTTGTGTTTCCAGCCCCTCCAGGCTCTCCCTGAGGACCCTCAGCCCCCGCAGTGACCCCAACTCTGAGGCAGAGCTGTATCAGTGTCCTGCCAGTGCCCTCAAATGCAGAAATTCAAGAGAAAACTGAAAATCCAGGAATTTACCTGCTGTGCCTGAGGTTCAGGTTGTTGTAGAGCAAACTAAGGTGGGATTATGGAATTATTTGGGTTGGAAAAGCCCTCTGGAGTCGTTGATTCCAAGGAAATTCCGGCTCCTTTGGGAAGGAGGAAGGTTCTGTCCCATCCTGGGGCTGTGAACGGGCCCCGGGTGACAACGGTGGCTCTACAAGGGCTTGGCCAGGATCCAGGAGTGGGGAAAAAAGAGTAAAACGCACAAAACTTGGGATTTGATCCCTAAAATGTGAAATGCTTTGGGATTGAGTCCCTAAATTATGAAGTGTTTTGGTATTTGATCCCTAAATTATGGAGGTCTTTGGGATTGGATCTCTGAATTGCAGAGAGCTTTAGGATTTGATCCCTAAAATGAGAAGGGTTTTGGGATTTGATCCCTAAATTGTGGAGAGCTTTGGGATTGGATCCCTAAATTATGAAGTGCTTTGGGATTTGATCCCTAAATTGCAGAGATCTTTGGGATTTGATCCCTAAAATGTGACGTGTTTTGGGATTTGCATCTGAGAATTCCTGAGGCTCCAAAGCGTTCCTGGGGCTCCAGGGCTTCCCTCAGCTCCAGGATTATCCCTGTGGGTCACAATGGCTCAAACTGGGACAAGCCAGTTTAAAATAAAATAAAATAAAATAAAATAAAATAAAATAAAATAAAATAAAATAAAATAAATAAAATAAAATAAAATAAAATTAAAATAATAAAATAAAATAGGAAAGGAAAGTATTAAAATTATATATATATATACATATATATATATATATATATATATATTTATGTGGGGTTTTTTTAAATCTAAAACATGAACCCAAATGGGAGTCGATCCCATCCTGATCCTTTGGGACCATCAGGGATTTGGGATGGTCAGAACTGGGCCCTGGGCCTGGGGAGAGGAGCAGGAGTGTCAGGAAGGGATAAATGGGAAAATCTGGGGTTGTTTTCTGGGAATTTGGGTGAGCTGGGAGCGAATCCTTTCAAATCCACCACGGGAACATTCCGGGGAGGAACTGCACTGGCTGAAGGGAGAATTTCCCATTTATCCCCAAAACCTGCCTGTGGGTGGAGTCTGTATTTCCCTTTTTCCCCATGGAAAAACTGGGATTGTCTGACCCATTTCTGCCCAAAAAATCCCCATTTTGTAGCTGGAATCCCACGGCAGAAGGCGCCAGGGCAGCGTTATGGGAATGTTGGGAATTGTGGGGATGGGAAAGGGAATTCTCGGTGGCCTCGGGGCTCCAGGCTCTGACCCAGAGGGAGAAATTCCTCCACAGGCAGGGAATTTCCCCACTTGGATGGAAATAGGAAACGCTCCAGCCTGATGGATCCAGGCCAGAACTCTGGACTTGAAAGGGAGTTAAGGATTAAAAATAAAATAAAATAAAATAAAAGATAAAATAAAGTAAAATAAAATAAAATATAAAATAAAGTAAAATAAAAAAATAAAATAAAATAAAATAAAATAAAATAAAATAAAATAAAATAAAATAAAATAAAATAATAAATCTTTTTTTTAATTATTCATGTCTGGAAGCGATTCCCACCAGCGCTCCCTGGGGTCTGTCCTGCCTCCAGCCCGCTGGAATTCCTGGGAATTTATCGGTTTTAGGAGGGTGTTAAATCAGGGATTTCTGGCCGGGCTCTGGGCTGTGATTATTCTCTTTCCACACATTCTGAGTTTCTGGGGAAAAGGGACCAAAAATTATTTGAATTCAGCAGATCCTCCCTGGCTGGGAAACGTCACAACATTCCCGCACAAAAATGTGCATTTTGGGAGCGCTGCAGCGGGAATTCGGGAGAGGAGACTCTCCCTGGAGAGCAGATTTTAAATTTTTTTCTCTTTTTTTTCCAGCAGGAGAAGCAGGAACTCCCAGGGCCGGATTTTCCCTTCCCTGGAAACGCCGCTCGATTCCAGCCTGGACTCCAAAGTGATTTATTTTTTTTTCCATATTTTTTTCCCAGCTCAGCCATGGAAACGGGAACGAGGGTTTTTTCCCGAGCAGAGATCCAAAAAAAAGTTTATTTTGGGATTTAACTGAGGCAGGACTGACCCCTCAGAGCCTGAACCTCCCTCCCTGAGCCTGCCCAGAGATCCCGCAGGGGTTTTCACGGAATTCCAGGGATTCGGGCTCCAGGAGGGTCCCCCGGGGTGTTCCCCTCGCTCCGTGCCTCAGTTTCCCTTTCCCGGGGCTGAGCATCCTCCAGGGCCGCGGGGGAGGCCCGGGGAGTGCCAGGAGATGGCACCATCCCCCCGGCTGGAGCTGACACCCCAAAAAAATGGGTTCTCCAGGCCCGGGGAATCAGCCGGGATCGGGGGATGGTGATTCTGGAATCGCTCGGGGTCCTGGAACCGTTTGGGGTCATGGAATCGTTTGGGGTCATGGAATTGTTCAGGTTCATGGAATTGTCTGGGGGTCATGGAATCTTTTGAGGGTCATGGAATTGTTCGGGATCACGGAATCATTTGGGGTCATGGAATTGTTTGGGGTCATGGAATCATTGGGGTCATGGAGTCACTAAGGCTGGGAAAGCCCTCCGAGGTGACCGAGTCCCCAGCAGTGCCAAGGCCACCACTGGCCGTGTCCCCAAGTGCCACATCCACCGTTAAATCCCACCAGGAATGGGGCTGGAGAGCCCTTCCCGTGGAGGAACCTCCCCAACATCCAACCTGAACCTCCCCTGGCACAACTGAAGTTAATTCCTCTCATCCCCATCCCCATCCCCATCCCCATCCCCATCCTATCCCCATCCCCATCCCATCCCCATCCCATCCCCACCCTCATCCTCATCCCCATCCCCATCCCCATCCCATCTCCACCCTCATCCTCATCCCCATCCCCATCCCCATCCCCATCCCATCCCCATCCCATCTCCACCCTCATCCTCATCCCCATCCCCATCCCCATCCCCATCCCCATCCCATCCCCATCCCATCCCCATCCCATCCCCATCCCATCCCCATCCCATCCCCATCCCCATCCTCATCCCCATCCCCATCCCCATCCCCATCCCATCCCCATCCCCCCTCCCCCATCCCATCCCCATCCCCCTCCCCATCCCATCCCATCCCCATCCCCCTCCCCATCCCCATCCCATCCCCATCCCCATCCCATCCTATCCCATCCCATCCCCATCCCATCCCCATCCCCCTCCCCATCCCATCCCCATCCCCCTCCCCATCCCCATCCCATCCCCATCCCCATCCCCATCCCATCCCCATCCCCATCCCATCCCCATCCCCATCCCCATCCCCATCCCCATCCCCATCCTCATCCCCATCCCCATCCCCATCCCATCCCCATCCCCATCCCCATCCCCATCCCCATCCCCATCCCCATCCCCATCCCCATCCCCATCCCATCCCATCCCATCCCCATCCTCATCCCCATCCCCATCCCCATCCCCATCCCCATCCCCATCCCCATCCCCATCCCCATCCCCATCCCCATCCCATCCCATCCCCATCCTCATCCCCATCCCATCCCCATCCTCATCCCATCCCCATCCCATCCCCATCCCCATCCCATCCCATCCTCATCCCATCCCCATCCCATCCCCATCCCATCCTCATCCCATCCCATCCCATCCCCATCCTCATCCCATCCCCATCCCATCCCCATCCCCATCCCATCCCCATCCCATCCTCATCCCATCCCATCCCATCCCCATCCCCATCCCCATCCCCCTCCCCATCCCCCTCCCCATCCCATCTCATCCTCTCGGGATCAAGGGATCCAAGCACAGGAGAATGCAGGTTTGGGGTTCTCCCAGTTTGGGGCATTTGGGGATTGCTGGAGCAGGGATGGGGTGAGCATCACCCCACACCCCACCCGGGGACATCGGGACCAGCAGAAATGGGATTTCTATAGGAAATTGTCGTTCCCGGGCGCCTCCGGAGCCTGTGGGAGCAGGACGGACCTTCCCAGAGCCCCCGGCTGAAGGAGCCTGTGGGAAAACGGGGATTTTCTCTCCTTTCATTCAAACATTGCTGTCGGGCACCTTTACCCGGCTCCAGCCCCATCCCGGCGGAGCGGGGCCCGACTCCAGCCCGGCGGGATCCCCCGTGCCGGGCCGTGTCCCGAGCCAGGAGAAACCCGTGTCCATGGAATTTTTTATATTTTTTTCGGCGGGCTGGCCGCCGGCCGAGCCGTTCAAAGGCTTTTCTTGTTCGGCGGCGGCTCTTGCAGAAGGGCTCCTTTCAGGGCCGCCTTTCCGAGACAGAAATTGTCATTTTCCCCAACACAGCTCCCCTTCTCCTGGCCCGGAGCCCTCGGCCCCCTGACGTCAGCCGCCTTTGTGATGCTCCGCCTGGAATTTGGCGCTCCTGGTTCTTTTCACGGAGGTTTTAAAGGAGAGGGGGGTGTGGGGCGGCCACGGGGGATTCTGCCGGAGACGGGCCTGGCGGCGGCTCTGGGCAGGGCTGGGAACCGCACTGAGCTCCCCGGGACCTGGAGAGCTCTGCAATCCAGTTTATTGCTGGGATGGGAGAAGAAAAATTATTATTATTATTATTATTGTCCTTATCGATAATTGCATCCTTCTGGTTCTTTTTCCCATTATCACTCCCGTTATTCTCATGTTATAATTTATCATGAAATGAAATGAAATAAAGTAAAATGAAATGAAATGAAATAAAATAAAATATAAAATTAAAAATTAAAAAATAATAAAATAAAATAAAATATAAAATATAAAATAAAATAAAATAAAATAAATCCTAGTTTTTTATTGATTTTTATCCTGGTTTTTACTGATTTTTATCCTGGTTTTTACTGGTTCCCGGGTGTTTTGGGGCTGTCTGCAGAGGATTTTGCAGCCCGCCCGCCCCGAGCGCTCCAGCCCCGCTCCGTCCCGGCGGATTGAGGCTCCCGGTGCCTTTTCCAGGCCAGGGGGGCGAGGAGCCCTGCGTGTCCCCAGGGGAGCCTGGCACGGCCTGTCCCCTGCGGTGACCCCGGCACGGGCCTGTCCCCTGCGGTGACCCCGGCACGGCCTGTCCCCTGCGGTGACCCCGGCCAGGCCTGTCCCCTCTGTGACCCCGGCACGGCCTGTCCCCTGTGGTGACCCCGGCAGGGCCTGTCCCCTGTGGTGACCCCGGCACGGCCTGTCCCCTGTGGTGACCCCGGCAGGGCCTGTCCCCTCTGTGACCCCGGCCAGGCCTGTCCCCTGTGGTGACCCCGGCCAGGCCTGTCCCCTGCGGTGACCCCGGCCAGGCCTGTCCCCTGCGGTGACCCCGGCACGGGCCTGTCCCCTGCGGTGACCCCGGCACGGCCTGTCCCCTCTGTGACCCCGGCCAGGCCTGTCCCCTGTGGTGACCCCGGCACGGGCTGTCCCCTCTGTGACCCCGGCACGGCCTGTCCCCTGCGGTGACCCCGGCACGGGCCTGTCCCCTGCGGTGACCCCAGCACGGGCTGTCCCCTCTGTGACCCCGGCACGGGCTGTCCCCTGTGGTGACCCCGGCACGGCCTGTCCCCTCTGTGACCCCGGCACGGCCTGTCCCCTCTGTGACCCCGGCCAGGCCTGTCCCCTGTGGTGACCCCGGCACGGCCTGTCCCCTGTGGTGACCCCGGCACGGGCCTGTCCCCTGCGGTGACCCCGGCAGGACCTGTCCCCTGCGGTGACCCCGGCCAGGCCTGTCCCCTCTGTGACCCCGGCAGGGCCTGTCCCCTGTGGTGACCCCGGCCAGGCCTGTCCCCTCTGTGACCCCGGCACGGCCTGTCCCCTCTGTGACCCCGGCCAGGCCTGTCCCCTGCGGTGACCCCGGCACGGCCTGTCCCCTGTGGTGACCCCGGCACGGCTGTCCCCTGTGGTGACCCCGGCACGGCCTGTCCCCTGTGGTGACCCCGGCACGGGCTGTCCCCTGTGGTGACCCCGGCACGGCCTGTCCCCTCTGTGACCCCGGCACGGCCTGTCCCCTGTGGTGACCCCGGCACGGGCCTGTCCCCTGTGGTGACCCCGGCACGGCCTGTCCCCTCTGTGACCCCGGCCAGGCCCGGCCTGTCCCCTGTGGTGACCCCGGCAGGGCCTGTCCCCTGTGGTGACCCCGGCACGGGCCTGTCCCCTGTGGTGACCCCGGCCAGGCCTGTCCCCTCTGTGACCCCGGCCAGGCCCGGCCTGTCCCCTGTGGTGACCCCGGCAGGGCCTGTCCCCTGTGGTGACCCCGGCACGGCCCAGCCCGGCCCCGCTGTCACCGCACCCCGGCCCAGCACAGACCGGACCAGCCCCGTTCCCTGCCCCAGTTCCCCCTCTGGCTCCGGCCCCTCCCGGCGGGCTCGGCCCGGTGACAGCGGTGCCATCGCTGCCCCGGTGGGGTTTGTCCCCCGCGGTGACCCCCGGGCGGCTCCCGGCGCTCGGCGTTTCCCCGCCCCAGCCGGGCTTGTCTGGAGCGGGAGCGGCTCGGGCGCTGCGGCCGGGCCAAAGTCCGCCTGTGCCCCAGAGGAGTGTTCGTGTTCACCCGCTGCCGCCAGCGCGGCCGGGACCGGCCCCTGCCTGTCCCCTGGGGCTGCTGTCCTGTCCCTCTGTCCTGTCCCCTGCCCTGTCCCCTGGGCCTGCTGTCCCCTGCCTGTCCCCTGTCCTGTCCCCTGTCCTGTCCGCTGCCTGTCCCCTGGGGCTGCTGTCCCCTGCCTGTCCCCTGGGGCTGCTGTCCCCTGCCTGTCCCCTGTCCTGTCCCCTGGGGCTGCTGTCCCCTGCCTGTCCCCTGGGGCTGCTGTCCCCTGCCTGTCCCCTGTCCTGTCCCCTGTCCTGTCCCCTGCCCTGTCCCCTGGGCCTGCTGTCCCCTGCCTGTCCCCTGTCCTGTCCCCTGTCCTGTCCGCTGCTGTCCCCTGGGGCTGCTGTCC